>NC_092521.1:35931022-36234459 GCF_037038585.1 Patagioenas fasciata | reverse complement strand
TTCCATAGAGTAAAACGGAGCCTGAGTCAGATAGTATGGAAACTATCATCCCTAATGATTGAAGTTTGGCAAGACTGTGAATAGCAGAGTTCAGGTCTCAGTATTAGTCAATCTTAATTATAGGTGGGGCATTCAAACCATCCTACATGATAAATTGCCATAACTTCCATTTCACAGCTTGTAAGCCTCTGATCTTTGTGGGAGGCAGGTTGGCAGTGGAGTCCTTTACAGATGAGTGTAGCACACAGACGTTTCCCAAGGTCACGCAGTAGCTGCTGGAGGATCTGGAATGGCATTCAGGAGGGCTAACCTCAGATCTCCCCTGTAACCACAGACCATCTTTGATTTTGCTTGACTCAGTAATGCTTCCTTTCAGTTACATCACTCTCCCATGCTTTTCTTCACTGTTGTCTCTCTCCGACTTCTCTTCCCTTTCTTCTCCTTGCTTGGCTTCACTTCCCACAGTATTTCAGCCTTTACCCTTACACTTTCCCTGGACATCTGACTGTCTGAGAGTTTAACACAGTTTGGTTGCCTTAGAGTAGAGGTGTGGTGTACATTCCAGGAGGCAGTGGTGCTGAGCGTTTATTCCCTCCCCATGGTCGCCTTCTTCACCTCAAGCTTCCTAACTTCTGTTTGGCCTTGGGAGGAAAAAGTAAGAGAAGCTGGGCTGCTTTCTTGGTGGCTGTGGGAGGAAGAGCTGCATTTGTTTATATGTCACATTCCGCATGGTGTAGGAAAGCAACATTATCTATGACTAACCTCTGGTTAGTGACATTTAGCAGTTATATGATTTGATTGCACGATATTTATGTTGACTCAGACAAGTCTTAATTATGAACATTTTTCCACCAGTTTTCCCAGGAAGTTCAGCATGCCCACATCAATCAGATCTGAATTATTTATGCCCTTCCACAAATGTGCTTTCTTTTCAGTTAGGTTGAATGTGTCTAGGTCAAATGTGAGGTTTTCCAAAGTGACTTCATTTCCTAGTAGGAAACAAGTGTGGGGGTTTGACGTGTGTCCCAATGCCCAGCTGAGGCAATGATGCTGGGCAGTAGCTCTCTGTGGGTAGGCCTGACTGGGGGAGCTGGGCTGGCAGTGAGGGCAGGGGCTGCTCACCACCAAAGGGTGCAGTGAGGTGGGCAGCTGTTGCCCAGAGGAGCTCTGTCCTTGGAAAGGGAGATGACTCTGTCTTTCCTTCACCTTCAGGAGCGTCTCATTTTGTGAGCACTGGGAGTAGCTTTGTGCTGGCTGCTGGGGACACAGGCAGCAGACATGCTGGCACAAGTGACCCTCCAAGGGCTTGTAAACCTCAAGAAAATTAAAAATGCAAATAATGAAGTTACTCAGATACCTCAATAACTTGCTGGGACTGAACCGGAGCTAACAAATGCTTAAAAGCCCAAGTTGCAGGCCCGGTGAAGTGTTTTGTCACTGCACTTCATAGGCAGTGGAAAGCAGGGCAGAGCTATCCAAAAATGATGTTCTTATCCAGGCCAAAGACCATACACAAGCAGCTAAAGAGCTTCCATATGTCCCTAGAAGCAACATGGCTGTGTGTACCAGGGTGTCATGCCAGCATTAATTTGCTCTCTCAAAGACATTTGGCCAGCTTTTCGTGTCTGTTTATCTTTGGCACAAGCAATTCAAAACTCCCAGGTAGCTGGGAGCTCGCTGCATTGTGAGATGGTTTTTCATTTTACTTCCTTGCAGAGGAATTGGCATGAAAACCTGCAAACCCTCCTGGGCCTGACAGCGAAGGCTGAAAGTTTCAGTCTGAGTGAGTTCTGGCTTGTCACCTGGAGCTAATGGAAAAAAATACACTTAGTTTGGCAGGCCAGGTAGAGGTAGTTGACCTCCAGGTCTTTGTCTCTTCTTTAGTTTTGCCTTAGAGAAGCTGTAGTAGTAAAGCAGGACAAGAATTCCCTTTTGCTCTACCCAAACATGGCCCTGTGGGATGGAGATCTGGACTTCCCAGACCTTTTATCTAACCAGCAAACAGAGTCAGGTTGCCAAGCCCATACTTTCAAAAGTCAGGAGCCAATCTCCAAAACATCACAGGACTTGCTTAAAACCACAAGGTGCTTCTCAGATGTTTCCTCCGGGGAGTGTTTTTATTCTGTTTTCAAGTGAAAACCAAGAGAAACACTTTCATTCTCGAAGAAAAAAATGTAAGCACTAGATTCTAAACAATTAAGAAGAAAACTTGAAGTCACAAAGGCTTTCAACTTTCATAAAACCTCTGGAAATAACTTAATTTCAACACCCTCTAAGGTATAAAAGGAACATTTTTGACAGTGACTCTGACTCATTCTAACACATTTTGTCTTCATTCATGTGTGCTTTTGACTCAGACTAAAAGACTTGGATTGTAAAGTTTCATATGTGTGTGTGTGTTTGTTTGTTTTTTACCTTCACAGCTTTTTTTGGGAAATACCTCAACGAATACAATGGCAGCTACATCCCTCCTGGGTGGAGAGAGTGGGTTGGATTAGTGAAGAACTCTCGCTTCTATAATTACACTATTTCTCGCAATGGTAACAAAGAGAAGCATGGATTTGATTATGCAAAGGTATTTTCCAAACTCATAAATGTTGCATCATTAATCCATACAAAAATCATTTTCAGATAATTAATAAATCAGATAATTAATTAATTAACCAACTACAACCAAGAAATGGAGGTGTCATTTTCTCTCCAGGGCATTGGAGATCAATTTCTGCATAAGAATATTAATCACTCAATGGAAGAAAGTTTCCAAGGGCTCTTCAGTGCAGCCTGGTGATTCCTCCCTCTCACTCTGCTAGAAAGGGATGGTTGGGTGGTAGAAGCAAGCAGTGCATAAAGGTCATTTCCTAAAATACTTGTGGCCTTTGTGCTATCAAACTTTAAAGTTAGTTGGGTGTTGTGAGCAATTACCCACAAAAGAAACCTTAGTTAATGCTGGTTTCTGTTATACTGTGCACATCAGAAAAAGTCTGTGTGCCTGCAGTGTCAGACTCCGGATATGACTATGAGAATAGATAAGCACAAGAACACAGTCGTGGAAAACTTGAGAGCTTGTTTGTGCTCTTGACAAAGTTTGGAAAGTATGCCAAGGTGATCTGCCCACTGCCATGAAGTTTCTCGGAAAGGCTTAGGAGCGCAGTTTGCAGACTTTCCAGCCCTCAGAAAGCAATCTGGAATTTCCTCAGACTGTAGCTCACGGAAGATGATACAGATGTTGCAGCTGTGGTTTCTGACCCGTGTAATGAGGTTTCATTGGAAGCTCACGATGCCTGTTTCTGATTTCCCCACTCGTAGAAATTACATGATACTGATTATATATTTATAGAGAGTCAAAAAAAAAAAGAAAAAGAAAATAAAGAATATTGGTTAGTTATACATTCCTTACACACCCTGCATATGTAGCTAGAATAAACAGGGAAATAGGAGGGGAGTGGATGTTTTGGGACAACAGTCATACAGGCATTTCACTTGAACAGACCACAAAACCAAAAATTATCACAACCCTGGTGCCTTGCACTTCTTACCCATTTTCTAAACTGAAAGGTCACTGGCTGACTCTTCTGTATCCTTGCAGGGTTGTAGCAACCAGGGCTGCCGTGTGTGCTCTAAGCACGATACAGGAGAGGGGTTGGGGGCAGGGGGAACAGTGAGGGGGCAAGAAGGTCACAGCTGGTGGGCTTGTCCTAGCACTGACATGAGACACAGACCTGGTCCCTCAGGCTCTGCTTTTGCAGCTGTTCAGGGCCTCGAATCCACAACATATGATTAGTCATGCCTGGAAGTGCTTGAAATTACTAACATTGTCTCAGCACTTTCTCAATGAAGCTCGCACTAGACCTCCAGGCCAACAGCGAATGCTCCAAGGTGGCAGGTGGTTTAATTTAAGTTTTCATCTTTTTTCTTAGTTCCATTTCCTCCCTTCCTCTTGTATACTTCCATTTGCCACCTTGGCTGTGGGTTAAGTCAGTTTATTAGCGAGCCACAACCTTAATCTCAGCAGCTGCACTGCTTAAAGTTGCACAATTAAATGAACAGAGCCTGCAGGAATTCAACTGCTCTCTGCATTCTCATTTGCAATTTCTTTGATAAAGATTTTTGCAATTTGTTGCCTGTTGGAGTTTTCTTCCACTTTGTAGATATGCAATAGTATATTCTGAACAAAGAGCATGCAAGAATTGTTTATGTAAACAGAAAACCAACGTAAGTGCCAATGATTTCTTGCGGTTAGGAGCCATTGCCTTGTGAAGCATATGTTACTTCAAGAAGCATGCATTTGTCAGTATAGTCTGTAATTTTAAATGTTGCTTAGCATTATATTACAAAATCTGGTAATCATATTTATTTAATGCCTTCTGTTGTTTCTGATTTGCAAAATACTGCCTCATTTTCTATGGCCTCACCTGCTTAAGAAAATAATTACTGCTCAGTCTCCCCTATGCTCCCTCGAATCATACATCTCTTTGATGGTATGTTTTTACTTCCTGATCTGAGCTTTAACGAGGACTTGAGAATAACATAATAACATGATCGTATGTGATCTAATTAATCATGCACTTTGTAACTTTTGCTTTGTGTTAACCGTATGTTCCAGGACTACTTCACAGACCTAATCACTAATGAGAGCATTAATTACTTCAGAATGTCTAAGAGGATATATCCCCATAGGCCCATAATGATGGTCATCAGCCATGCTGCACCCCACGGCCCCGAGGATTCAGCACCGCAGTTCTCAGAGCTCTACCCCAACGCTTCACAGCATATGTAAGTCAAAATCACACTCTGCTCGACCCACTCCTTGTATCTGCTTCTTGTGAGGTATTTGTTTATGGAGATGCTGTACGGACAGAGAATTCAAATATAAGAAACCTATAGTAAGTGGTGAATGTTTGCTTGTTTCTTTTACCGTGCTTGTTCCTTTCAGGGAGGGCAGGGGGGGGGAAGAATGACAGCTCTGACCATTATTAAAACAGAGAGAGGCTCTTTTCCTCCTGGGAAGTTGTGGGAGATTAAAAGGTCAGTATTTGGCTTTGTAAGGGCAGCTTCTTACAATACCCTGAAAATATGTAGACACAGGTCAGGATCTGTTGGGAAGATATTACTTCCTTCGTCATCCTCTTAAGATATGAGTTTACTGGGCTCTAATTAACTGAGTGCATTGAGAGGAAAAAACACTCTTTTGCAGCCTTTGAGTGCATCAGATTGGTTTATAGACTAGATACTGGCTGATTCCCAAAACAACCTATTAGACTGCATTTTCAAATAACATGCTTACTCTTTTCTAGTGATTATACTATAATAATAAAAAAAACAAAAAAACAAAAAACAAAAACCAAAAACATAACAAACACACAAACCTCTTCATTCTGTTTTTAGAACTGAGGCCAACTTAGAGTAAAAATCTGAGGACAGTCCTGGATTTAACAGCTTTCTTTATAACTTCAGTATGCTGGGTCCATTTCCTCATAATGACGTGATAGGGGAGCTTGCCATCTCCCTTCTGTCTACCGTAGGCATGAGGATCGCTCTTCCCATTTCTGCTTAAAAAAATGTCTTTGCACCTCCTTCTGTACAGAAAACAAAACAAAACACAATAAAATAAAATATTTTAGCTGGATTGAGGAGGAATCAATTTCATCACACTGTGGAAAAGCTCTATGGTCTACAAATTGCACTTTGGCCACTCTGCAGTGGGTGACATACAAGGATGTGTTTGGTAGTTACATTAACTAGTTTAAAATTGGCAGGTGTAGCAACTGCTGCATAAACTGTATGCGTAAATTGATCATTAGTTTAGGTCAGAAACAGATTTGTTGTTCATGGCACATGGTTAAATATTTCTTAGTTTCTGTGATTTTTTTATCCCCTTACTGACTGTTGCTTTCTAGATATGCCACTTTTCGTGACCTTACATTCTTTATTTTTCTTATTCTACATTCTCAACAATCCCACATTCCTCAGACTAGACTTTACAAGTAATGAAAACCAGTCAGCAATGTTTCAGAGTTATTTAGATATTCAGGGTAATTCCTACCTGCATAGAGAAGTGATGAGATCGATATTTTAGTTTGTAAATATTCACTTGAAAAGATAGCTGATCCTGAAGTTGTCATCGTGAGGAACTGTTATATTATTGTGTCCTAAAGGTAAGATCAGAAAGACTTAAAAACATGGAATATTGAATTGCATGAAAGATTGTTCTAACTCATTATCTGGAATTATGTGCTACAGCAGAAAGCAGAAGAGAATACTTCGGGTTTAAAAAAAAACAACAACAGAAACAACAACAAACAAAAACCAAAACCAAACCAACCAATCAAAAAAGACCACCAAAACAAAACTATAAAAACCCCACAAACAAGAAAGACTCCTTTTCCCTGTTTTTCCAGCTTCTGAAAATCACCAGTTTAAGTGAAGCGTCCAGGCCGCTGTGCCCCATTATCTTTGCATCGGTCTGATCTCTTTTTGAACTGTGGTGGCAGCCCCAATATCATGCAGCAACAAGTCCCTGTGTCACCCTATGCACTGGGGACAAAGGACCACCTTTTCTCTCCTTCTAAACCTGGAGCTTGCTCATGCTGCCAGTGTCCCCTACTTCCTGTCCTGTGAGGAATAATGAATAGTCACCACATAAATTTAATGTATGTCTCACATGCCTTCTTTCAATCACCTCTTTTCGTAGGAAGAGAGTTATATCTGTTTGTTCTCACTCCTTTCAACAGATTGCTTCACGCTTAGTGGCACAGATTGCTTGGCCTCAGGCAAGCCATCCTGTCTGCTGATGGACAATCAGTCATACAGGAGAGTAGGATTCAAACTGTTTCTGCTTGGCTGTGGGGACCATGTTTGGAAGAAAACCACTGAATCATTGTATCTCACCCTAGCTCACCTCAGGCCAAAGGAAATCATTTTAGGCTCCATGCTCACTGTCTTCTGATAAAAGGGTGTTTATCATGCTCTTCACGTTTCTACTACTTGGTGTTTTCAGCCTACTTGTTTTCTAACTTGTGCTGCTAGGACCAATGGGTTTAGTTAGTCTCCAAAATTTTAACCACCTCTCCATCCCATACAGGTTGCATGTCACCTGTAAAGATCAAGCAAAGATCCTAATTATGTGTTTGCAGGCTTAGTTTCGTTTGAGTACTTGTGTAAAATAATTTTTATTTGCATGAACTCCTGAGGTCTAAATACCTCTCTCAGCTAGGCTATTTGTGTAAAAGCCCAGAACATAAGACTCAGCTGTGCTTCTCCCTGTCTTCTGGTGTTACTGATTTTTTGGCAACCTTCTTGCAAAGAGTTTTTTCTTTAGTGACCTCATGAGATCCTTGCTCGGTTGTTTTGTGTTTCTTATTGCACTGACTGAGTACATGTGTTAGAGTTTACTCTGTAGACTAAGAAATGAGACAAATGGAAGATAAACTGACAATTTGGGTGGCTGAAGCCTCCAAATAACTGATTTCTCTAGCAAAAATGTTAGCAATGTGTTCTAAAAGATATATGAAGTTCAGTTCTCACAGAAGCATTAGGTACTCCATGTGAAGACAGCACAAGAACAATAAAATCCCTCCTGCCAAGGTTTGTGTAAGTTGAATGTTTAACCCTTAGGTTTTCTTCCTTGGTGGTCAAGCACCATTCAAATCTCTTTCTTTCTGACCTTGGGTGACAGCCATCTGACCTTGGATTTTGTTTTTAAAAATGTAGTTGCTATATCATGTTACTGTAACGCCTACCTCCAACAAAGAAGGGAGACCAGGTCAAAAAAACTTCTTGCTGGCTTTACAAACTGAGATGGAAGGTTATACCTACAAACCAAGGATTAAGATGGCCTGTCAACCACATGTGAGGGGAAGTTTTGCTTAAAAGAACAGTAGCTGAAGCAAACCCTTAAGTTACATGATGTTTCTTTGCTGGTAAAGTGCCGGTCTTTTGATTGACATACTGCCTTTATAAATTTAACAGAAAAAAACAAAACAAAAACAACAACAAAAAAGTTTGTTTAGAAGAAGTTTTCCACTTGCACATATAAAGAAGGGAGCAGCTGCATTCAGGAAATACTCTAGTTCAGGGAGACTTCTACCCTCAAATGTGGGCATCCATCAGTCTCGTTTCCCGCTTAACAACACAGAAAGTAGAAAATCAAATTAATGCAGCAGTAACACTTGTAAGATTCATGAAAATCCCATTGAAGCCAAAAAGAAAAGCAAGAATTGCTGTCACCTTACAATGCTGTCCTCCTCAGTACAAAGAGCCTGCTGGAGTGCCATGAGAAGTCTTACAAGGACAAGGCAGGTAATGATGTATAGACTGTTTAACCATTAATTTAAAATGATCCCTGTTAATTCTCATTAGCTCCAGTTTATCTTGAAATACAGACTGTATCATACTGGAAGAAACAGACAGTCTATTGGTTTTAAGCATCCAATTTCCCTCCCAAACTCCCACCTTTCCTCCCTTTAAAATATGTCCTATTTCTGACATCTAAAAATATTTCTGAAACTTTATGCTGGCTGCTATCACCACAGTGAGTGGGATATTTTCTGAAAATAAATCATACTAATGCATGTACTCTAGTTATGTCCAGAAGTTTTTTCTGTGGAAGAAAGTGGGACTGGAGATGATGTACTAGATGAAAGCAACACATAGATTTTTGCTGTCGTACTGAACATCATCTCTTGGGGAGCAGGGTTGCTAGACCTTTGGAAATTCTCTGTTAAATATGAAGTGATGACACAAGAGATGGCTCTCTAGGTGTCCCTGGCAGCCGTCACAGGAGAATCTTGTTCCATCAGACAGCTGAGCAGGAAAGCTCTGACTCAAAGGATGCTCTAATGAAAGCCTGAATTCTCATTTATGCTCAGGGCCTCTGGCACTTTAACTTCCCTTTAGCGTCCAGTGTGAACCAGTCTTAAGGGAACTGTGAATCAGATCTAAGCTGTTTAAAAGTTGTGAAGTAAACAAACATTAAAAGCAAAAATCTGTGGGAGACAGGTTTACTGAAGAATGTGAAAAATGGAATTCTGAAACACTGCTGACTATGCTGAGTTAAAGATCTTTCAGCTGGCAGGAGGACAGAAAACCAGATTTTGTGGTTACCTGGAAGCATTCTTATTGCCAGGCTGAATATCTTAGGAAGAACAGCTAGAAATGGTATCCGGGAAGAAACTGGAAAGCTTTCCAAGGTAATGTGAGAAAAGGTAGATGATACGAAAGGTAGAGCTTTAGATTTCCATTTAAAGATAGTATGAAGGTTTCTGAATGACTGGGTCTGGTGGTAGCAGTGTGTTTGCAGCAGCAGAGCATGAAGAGCAATGCAGTTGCATCTCCAAATCCCCAGAACAGTCTTAACTGTGAGTTTGAGATGTGAGATGCCTGCGTTCAGGGTGCCATCAAGTCACTGAGGCTGAGTCTCAAACACCTGCCAGTTACAGCAATATTTCTTGTAATGTGGATACTCACTCATTAGAGTAGGATCATACATTTGCATCAGTAATAAATCTTGACATGTCAGTGTGTCTTGTCACGGCTGGCCTGAGGCCCACTTGGGCTCCTGACTTCGGGATAAATAATCAAAATCATCACACACATCATTGTGAGCAGGACTTTAAGCAAGACTAGAAGAAATGCTGTGACAGAGAAATGTGGTAAGATGCTAGTTACCCAATTAACTTCTGCAGCAGGGTCATAAAATAAAAAGGTGTTATATTTAACAGGTAACAAAATTTTTCTTCTTTATTCCAAAATATAGCAGTTGTGTTACTCTTCAGGAGTGAAACTTTCTTACCTCACATACCGAGATGTATAAATATCCCTGAGTTTAAAACATTCTCCTTTTAAAAGGCAGCAAAATAGACCCAGAATGGTGAAATTTAACTTCTTATTAATGCTGACCATGCCACTGGTCATATTTTTTTGACTTTTAGTTTTGTCCAGAACTTAGGCTGCCTGCTTTCGAAGAACAGTGCCTAAGTGTGGGTCTACTTTCCCTGGAAACAAAGGATTTACTTCCTTTGTTTATTTACTCTTTTTCTGAAGAAACATGACTACTTATGCAATGCTTGCTAATCATATTTCTAAGAATAATATAGGTGTTAAATTTATACAGAAACTATTCATTTTTCACTATGAGTTTTAACATAGGTATTATTTTAAAATGTTGTTGACTTCTATTTTTATGAAACAAAAATGTTCCTGGAGCATGTAAGTACTGTATTACTTTCACTAACTGGAGGACTCCCAATCCAAACAGAAGATCAGCCAAACACTTTTGGGATAAAACCCCCCAAGAAGTCTGTGGAATTATTCACAATCGTCATTTTTAAGTGGTATTTTTGTGAACATCATTTTATTTTGTTGGATAAAAGCAGGAGGGAATTAGGAGATTGCAAATAGAGGCAAAGACAGATTTTTAGTATGAGCAATTGAACAAATGTTTGTAAACATGCTTGTTTCTTTCCTTGTTAACCTATCTGAAATGGCAATGTATATATTTAGAACAAACTTTTAGGAAACAACCCCACGGTCCAGTATAAGTTGGGGAACGACCTGTTAGAGAGCAGCGTAGGGGAAAGGGACCTGGGGGTCCTGGTGGACAGCAGGATGACCATGAGCCTGCACTGTGCCCTTGTGGCCAGGAAGGCCAATGGCATCCTGGGGTGTATTAGAAGGGGGGTGGTTAGTAGGTTGAGAGAGGTTCTCCTCCCCCCCTACTCTGCCCTGGTGAGACCACACCTGGAATATTGTGTCCAGTTCTGGGCCCCTTAGTTCAAGAAGGACAGGGAACTGCTGGAGAGAGTCCAGTGCAGGGCAACAAAGATGATCAAGGAGCAGAGCATCTCCCTTATGAGGAAAGGCTGAGGGAGCTGGGTCTCTTTAGTTTGAAGGAGACTGAGGGGTGACCTTATTAATGTTTACAAATATATAAAGGGTGAGTGTCACAAGGATGGAGCCTGTCTAACTTGAAGTTATTATGGTACCTTAGAAGCCAAATAAGATATATTTTAAACTTCAAATTTAAATATACAAATATAGTAAATATGTTGTCAGTAAGAGCAATTAAAATGTGTGACATAAAATGCTTATTTTTCATGTAACTGAAGATTATTGAGGCCTTTCGGATTCAGGCCACAAAGCTGCATGGTGATATCATTACTTTCTTCTCACCATAACTTTAAGTATCTATTTGAACCGATACTTACAGATAAATAAATAGTAGATTTGATGAGGAACAAAAGAGAAAAGATAAAACAGTACTAGTGCTTATAGATATTTACTCCTTCCGTAACCTGTAGAACACTTTGTTATCACCACTGTGGGCTTTCCTGCTGCAGCTTAACAGGTGGTAAATAACCAGTGAATACAATTTCCATGATGTAGCATGAACAAAACAGTGCACGTTGATGCAGAAACATTAAATGCTAACAGAACCCAAACCACACAAGTCATCCCTTTCCTGAGGAAACTGTAATCTAAGCCTAGAGAAGGCTAATACTATTTTTTTTTCAATTGTGCACATAAACTTTATTTACATGGGTTAATGATTATGAAATCACAGGGTGAATTATTTTTCTCATGCTGAGAATGTGTTTATGGGAAAGTGCCTGACTGAGTTTGACATTTTGTATTTTTAAGTATCTGGGATTTGTTTTTGTTGGTTAAACCGGGGATATCAATTTGAAATTTTATAAACCTGACATTTTCTAGTATCGTGCCCAATGCCAGAACAGACCTGCCATCAGTGACAGGAAGTCTCTGTCCAGTAAATTCTGCATAGTATGTCTTGGACAAATGTAAGCGAGCAACTGAGTGATCTAGATTTGCACAAGCTAGTATAGCTACAAGAATGACAAATACTACACCTTTCTTAGTAATCATCTTCTGTTTCAATCCTTACCCTCTCTACAGTTTTAATATTCGTGCAGTATGTTGCTGGTCATTTTAGAACCAACATACATGAAGTGGAACACTTTTTCATGTTGTCTGGTTTTGTAACATGTAAAATGAACTTTCAGTCAGTCTCTGGGCACACATTCAGAAGTTTAAGTGCTTTACTATTTGCTGGTAAACTAACAAGAATGACCTTGAAATCCGAAACTCCTCCTTACTGCACCCTAGGGCAGCATCTGAGCTCTTCAGGGCAGCCCAGCAAAGGCAGACAGGCAGATGAGCTCAGTAGTTCCTTGCCAGACTTAAAGGCCACGAACAACCTGAAAATAATGAAGTGCCTGGCACTGTCTGGTGATCATGGATCAACAAATGTGCTCAGGACAGGACAGCCTTCATGACTGAGAAGAGGCAACAGAGGACGTGGTACATATCTTCAACCTTATATTCCCAGTGCTAAGAGAAAATGAGGAAATGTAGATGTCAGTGTCACTTCACAGCAGTGCTTGTCAATACAGAGCAAAACCTTTCCTGAAAATGGAAGAATAGAAACAGTGACAGACTGTTCCACAATGACTTTCAAAGGCTTATAACAGCTGAACATTTAGTTGATATCTCTGACTGCTTCAAGAAAAAACGTTGTGATAAACAGTTATCACTGACAGGGAAGAGGTCTGTTTACTTGGAAAGGTTTTCATAAATCAGCAATATTCTCCCCAGATTTCACCTCTGTTGTGTTTGTCTGGGGTTTTTTTCCCCGAAAGAAGGCAGACAAAGCTGAGGGCAATGTCAGATCTTGCACCTGACAAGCACTGCCATTCTGGTGGATTTCTGCAAACCACAACAAATGAGTATTCAGGGAACATAGATGACCTGTGGGGGTTTTGGATTCCTTTCTGCCTCTTCCCTAGTACTCTTTTCCCTCCACTTTGGACCCCCATTTCACATTTTTCCGTCAGCCACTGGCACTGGATATTTCACAGAAGGTCTTGTTTCTTGAATTGTCTGGAAGGAAAACTCCACTCTCTCTCTGCCTACTATATTTCTCACCCAGAAAATTCAAAATGCATTTGGAAAGTGTCTGTGAAAGGTTTTAACCACCCTTCTAAACCCTTGAGTGCTGCTTTTGAAGACTATCCATTATGTGGAGGAGACTTCTGACAATGGCCTGGGAACATGAGAGCTGAGCCTGCTTCAGCAGCTGGCTCTCCTTCCTGGCACAGCAGCAGGCTGTCACAGCCACCTCATCCCTCCATCACTGAGGCACTCAGGAGTCCGCTGAAAAAAAACAGGGTTTTGCTGGAAAATGCTGATTAATCAAAACTCAGCTCTTTCTTGGGAAAACATCTCATTTGACAAACTTCCAAAGAAACAGAGGAAAGTTTGCACTGCAAGTATCTTTCTTTTCTGTCAGTGTGATAGGTGACTAAAACTCCTATGACTTGCTTCTACAAGGTTTAAGGCTCCATTGATCCATCTGCTAGGTCTGCTAGCTAGCCAACAACATAGAGGGCTGTGCTCCTCTGTTAATTTTGTGGTAGGATAAACATCCCTTCTAAAAACTAAACTTCAACCGTAGGAAATGTCAAAAATTTTTACTTTTCAACATGAAATAAAAGAATTTCAGCAGAAATGGAATTCTAGTTGATGTCTGTCTTTGCTTAGTATGGAGCTAACATTTCCATACTTCTTAATCTCAAACACAGATCCACAAATCCTGTGAAACCATTGTCTCACTTCATTTTTCCCTTGATGCTAATGCTTAAGCAGGTTAGTCAAAACTACCTGTATGTACTAGAGACATACATATTTCTCAAATCCTACCTGAATTCTCAAAAACGGTCTCCAATTAAAATGTGGACTCCATTAATTTATCCTCAGAATATATAGGAATAGGTTATATGTATGATAGTTGATACAGGAAAATCAACTGCTTCAGTAAAAAACACTGCTTCCACCATTCTGTGATCACATACAACCGCATCAAGAAAAAAGGAAAGCTAAATGAAGGACTGGTCAAAGGTGTGACTTTAAGTTACCAGTATACAATGTTCTGATATCGTCCAGCGCTACCTCTTACAAAAGGACAACTGCACATGCACACTTCTGTGGGAAAACATACCTTTGGGTAATACACATTAAAATTTTCAGTATCTAAACAGTAAACTAATATTGGATTGCATTTTTATTAAAAACTGAAAATAGAGCCATAGAAATCAAATTACTCCAATTACACAACAGCATTTTTTCATTTTCTGTTTACATTTATTTTTCAAAGGTAATGCTACAATATACGTATCATGTACTTCAGTGTACTAGAAAAAATAAAACAGGAAGAATTTCATTAAAACATCAAAGTCTAGATCCGCAAATGTTAGAGAAGGAAACTGCTCATACGTAGGTGAAACTGTCAAAGAATTTTGTTTGGTTTCTCCTCACATTTTAGTTGTCACATATGTCAGTATAAAAACAAGATTGATGGAGAGCTTTTCTACTGTGCATATCTGTACGGCAAATTTGATTGTCATTTTTTGCAGTAACTTTTCTTCAAAGGTGATATATCTGTGAACCTATTCTTGTTTCTTATATGATATCCTTCAAAAAATTTACTGGCTGGGGATAGAACACCTCTCTTAAATCTTTCCTTTGATGTTTGTACCAAGTCCTAAAGCATCTTTCTTTGCTTCACTACAACTCTGTGCCATACTTCTCCTTAGTACTGGTATCCATAGTAGTATTAGGTCAATATTGTTGTCATAGTTCATGTTATGCTGGTAGTGCACTGTGCTTTGCATTCACATTGCCAAAATAACTCCTCCACAATATTTAGTTTATGCATAAATGTTATTTTGGTATGGGTGGAGTTTGCCTGTCTACCACACCACTGGACATCACTGGAATGTACCTCAGGTGAGGGCCAAGGGCAAGTGATGGAGTCAGGGGTGCTGACTGCAGCACTTTCTTAGCTCTTTCCTTCAAGGCCACAATGTGGACTGGTGTCAGAGCTGACCCCGCACCAGGCAGTCAGGCCCAGGGGGGCTGCACTTGGGGTCCTGCAATGCATGTGCTCACCTTTAGTGAGGGGGAAGGGAAAAAAGTCAGTGCTCTCGCTCTTTGGGGTATCTTGAAACCTGATAACTCAATTGTTGCTGTTCTTTGTACTGACTACCACATTTCTTCATCCCACAGGAAAATATCTTTATTGTGAGTTTCATTTATCTTGTGCTAATATAAAGGGAAAGTCCCCAGTGGCAGCATGACAGCAATTTAACTTGATACTAAGGAGTAGTCATATTTGATCTCTGACTTCCTTCGTTTTTCTAGATTTGTTTGAGAAATACATTTTGACATATCCCAAATATTAACATGGATCTGGTAGTGGTCTTTGAGCTTCAAAGAAAGCTCAGAAAGCAAGTAGTTAA
The DNA here is from genome assembly GCF_037038585.1 of Patagioenas fasciata. Lineage (NCBI taxonomy): Eukaryota > Metazoa > Chordata > Aves > Columbiformes > Columbidae > Patagioenas > Patagioenas fasciata. Next base: position 36,219,148 of record NC_092521.1, on the reverse strand, counting down.
ATTTTTTTTAGGAAATTACGAAGCTTGGAAACCACTGCAGTGATGTTCCTTGATAGATGACATTAGAAACACCAGATACCACGCGGAATTTGTGATTTAACTGGTTGTTGGCTATTCCAGTGTTAGAGGAGTTCCCACCTTCCTCTGATGCCTGTGGTGCTGCACAACTTTTCAGATCATTTCTTTTCTTCCCAGCACTCCAAGCTATAACTATGCACCAAACATGGATAAGCACTGGATCATGCAGTACACGGGGCCCATGCTGCCTATCCACATGGAGTTTACAAATGTCTTGCAGCGCAAAAGACTTCAGACCCTGATGTCAGTCGACGACTCTATGGAAAGAGTGAGTCCAAGAAACTACTGTGAATGCAAACTTATTAGTCCGTAACAAAACTAAATTAATTCCTTCTTTATGTTCACCAACCACAGCCTGGGGAAAGCTCTTGGGCTACAAAGAATTACTTCCCATATTCCCAGTAGAAATGAATTCTGTTTCTCTGCAACATAATGTCAGGGTCCTTGATTGCTTCTCTTAATTACTGGGTGAATAAACTGACTAATTTCTTTTAAGGAAAAAGTCACTGGGCCTAATATAAAGCCTGGTATTAAGAAAATATGCATCACCTGCGTGTAGACATGGGTAGATGCACTCCCTTCACAGTTTGTCCTTCAGCTGAAATCTGGGAATTGGCAAATCACAGCAACTCAGGTGTCAGTCTGCTAGTGTTTGCAGAAGCTAGGCAATGTAGTGTACAGCTAATTATAAATAATGTGATACATGAACTATTAGCCGTACTTTGCACGACTTTTTGTTCCAAAATCAAGCACCATGACCAAATACCTTCCTCTAGAGAGATTTCTTTAAATTTTAATAAAAATTTACAACCTTTTCCCAAGCCCACAACTGTAAGGAATGAGAAAGTTTTAGACTAACACAGTAAATCAAATCTGAGTACCACTTACCCTAAAGTTGTAGCAGACCTTCTTTTCCCAAGCTGTGTTTCAACACACAATGTCTTTTGGACATACTAATGCAACTACACTAGTATTATCATATTTTGCTATTCTAATTTTCTGGACCTATTTAATTTTACCCTCTGTCAAATGTGAAATTGAACTTGATTTTTTCAGCAGAACAGTAGATAAGCGATTTAAAAATGTCAATCCCCAGAATGTCTGTTTCAACAACCTCATTGATGTCATCTTTTGTTCTGTGAATTTAAGCATGTAAATAAATCATTATACATGATGGTTATGCACAAAACATGTTTTACTACATTTAATTCGGAGTTTTCCTATGCTGTGTTGCAGTTATACCAAATGCTTGCAGAGATGGGAGAACTGGAGAATACCTACATTATTTACACTGCTGACCATGGTTACCATATCGGGCAGTTCGGACTGGTCAAGGGGAAGTCAATGCCATATGACTTTGATATTCGAGTTCCTTTCTTTATTCGCGGTCCAAGTGTAGAGCCGGGATCAGTGTATGTTCTCTTATGTCTCTAGCACAGCTGTTGAACCTCATGTAAAATGTTTCTAAGCAAATGTAATTATCACTCTGTCTAGTTTCATTTCATGAAGGATGTCCTATTATTAGAGAGCAATGGCTCCTGAAAAAGAGGCATATATTTAATTTTGCATATTGTAAATTATAACACAAATGAGAAAGTTGTTTAATATGTAGCCTCGTAGGGATAGGCTTTGGGGTTTGCTTTTAGAAAGTAGGTGTTCATTTTTACTGTTCACCTTCTGGTTTAGCAGAATGGATGGCATCATGCTCTCATTGTCAATGAGATGAGAGTAGTGTGGCTACTTTGCCTTCTTGTTTTATTGTGCTTTGCTTCTTCTCTGTGACGACAGTGTGCAGTACTGACCTGTGTATTCTCAGAACTGTAGCTTTCAAAGAGAATTTTCTAAACTTCGTGTTTTGATACAGCTTTACATCTTCAAAGCCCTGATAAACATTAATTACCATTCTATTTTCAAGAGAATGTGAAGACTTACATATTGAACACATGACAACTATGACCTTTTCTGCTGATTTGCAGAGTGCCTCAGATAGTTCTGAATATTGATCTTGCTCCAACGATTCTGGATATAGCAGGACTTGACACGCCTCCAGATATGGATGGCAAATCTGTCCTAAAGCTTCTGGACTTGGAGAGACCAGGAAACAGGTGGGTACCAACATATTTTTTTTTAGCCAGTTCAGAAGGAAACACCTAAGTAAATCAACAACTGAGTGGAAAAAGAGATTCTATGAAAATTATCTGTGTCATGCCAACAACAGCTTTCACATTGGAAGAGTCTCTTAAATAGCATATCTATAAAATTGCAGGTATAGATAAACAGAGTGGTGTTTGGGGTTTTTTTTAAATAAGTTGTTAATACTAACAGTACTATACATAGGTGCTAGCAGTAAATATTATTATTTTGCTTTCAGGTTTCGAACAAACAAGAAGACCAAAATTTGGCGTGACACATTTCTGGTGGAAAGAGGGTAATTATTAGGGGTGAGAGAGTCTGGGGAGAGCCTGCCTGCTGGGAACACTCTCCTGTACATGCTCTCCTTTCTGCTCCTTCCTCTTCCTTTTTATGGCTATCAAAGTAGTAAAATTTGCAAGCAAACTTACAGGCCTGACTTGTTTCTTAGTTTCCCACCACTGACTTTGCAAGCTGCTGTGCTCCTCAGTCTCTACCTCATGCTTGGAAGCATGCTTTTCTGGCAACTCTTGTAGCATATACCTTCTTTTTCTCTAACATTGTACTTGTGACCACTTATGTCATCATCTAAGTCATTTTCTTTCCAAATCTCTGTTTCAAATCCAGCTGTGCAGAGTCCTCGTATCAAATGATCTTCTATTTTCCATCACATATTGGAAGCATTCTTCATTTTTATTCTAATTCAGAAAAGATTTATGTGTAAATGAGATTTATGACTATAACTGCTCCTCTTTTCATTTCTTCTTTCATTTCTTTACACCCTTGCACCTTGCCAATTACTGCTGTGAAAAATTTCTCTGGGTAAAAATTTTACAGCAATTTCCTTGTGGCAGTGTATAGCTTTACAGATTCTGGAAATCTTCTGTGATGTAGTACAAAACAGTGCATATAAGACACATTGCAATATATAAGATATGGCCCAGCTAGTGCTGGATGAGCATGGAAGCCTTGTAGTCTTTTCAGCTGGGCTTTTCAACCAAGCAAGTACAGCTTCAGCATCTTGCTTTGTGAAAGAACATACATTTATGTATGAATGGTGCTGAACTGTACCAGTTAGACGTATTTCAGCAACCTTTATTTCTCTTTGGGTAATTTCCAGCAAATCACCTGAGCCTTTTTTCACTACATGACCTACACTGAAGGTCAGTAACAGAAATCTCCAAGTAGCTTTGCTTTTCTAGTTGAATACATAATCTCCAGAATTTAGAAGAATATATCTAAATTATTGAACTGTACTTTTTTAAAGCAAATTTCTACGCAAGAAGGAGGAAACCAACAAAAACACTCAGCAGTCTAATCAACTACCAAAATATGAGAGAGTAAAGGAATTATGCCAACAAGCAAGATACCAGACAGCCTGTGAACAACCTGGACAGGTAAGCCACAAACAACTACAATCTTCTGTGTGCCACAGGGAAGTAAGTATTTTTCATTAGAGGTCAAAAGAGTTTGAAGAATTTGGCATTATTCTGAATATCTCCAGAGCAAAGAAAACTGGATGCAAATTGCTCTAACCAATGATCCAATTTAAGACATTGGAGAACTGTTCCTTAGTTTGCTGTCTCTGTACAGGGCTTATGGTAAAACTCCCATGCTTAAATATAACATTAGATAAATACTTTTTCTCTAATTCAGTGTATTGCTAAATACACAAGATAATTAAATTACAATTATGAATGATGGAGAGATCTTTTTGAACAGGAAAGCTTGTACTCACTGGGCTAATTCAGAATTACTGAAGCAAACTGGTTAGTTCTATGGTTACACATGATTTCATTTGCTGGGATGGACAACTGAACAACACACTTGGTAATCATCATGCTGTGTTGCTTATTGAAACACCTTTAACAGAAGAGTCCCCTTGCCCAGAAGCACTTGCTGTTTCAGGTTGCTGTGAGGGTTCAGACAGTTATATCCACACCCAGCATTACTTTTTCTTCTCTTGGCCTTAATGATTTCAGCATAATGCCTGACTCTGATACAGAGGTCTAATTGCCTGCTCATAAAACCAGAAGTTACTGCACCCCTGACTAGTATTCTTACACCTGCAGCTCTGTAGTGAATGTACAGGAAGGGAGATAATAAGAAAAGTGAGCCTGACTCTAAATTCTCTTCAATCCACTCTGAATTAATGCTATATCTACGGTAATGTACAAAGATGAATTTACTGGGGAGATATGGAAAGGAGCTGTATGTCTTCCCACTGACATCACCTCCAAGCAGGCACACGCTGGCGGCCCCAGACAGCAGGTCCTGCCTGCTCTGCTGTCCTTCGCCTCCATCCCTGTTCGCACACACCTTCCCTGAGGAGTGTGAGGCGATTTCTCCCAGGCAGGCACTTTCGCCTTTCCCTCAGATGTTTGCTCGGACCACTGCAGCCAGCCATAGGCCTGGCGCTGAGATGTTGGTGAGCTGTTTTGGATGAGAGCATAAAGATCCACTGTACTCTGCTTCCATCTGCAGCCACCCATGGTGCTTCGCCCAGGGCAGGTAGAGCTCCACACAGCAAACTGGACGGTGCTGAGGAGAACTCGCTCATTTAGAGAAATGTTCCATCCCTACCTTTCTCTTTCTCCTTCATTAGAGCCTAGTGTTGCAGTAAATCTTGGTTAACCCCAGATTTGACTGGAATATGTTTTGGTTGGCACGTCCTTGGTGAGGTCCTCTGCCACAACTCTCACCTCACACATGCTCCTTAAACGCAGCCACTTTTGAAGGGATATACACAATACTGCAGTCTCACCCAAGGGCAAAGTTTTCAGGGGTTCAAACACTGCCATTGTAAACACAGATTAAATGTGAAAAACTGAACATTTTTATAGAAGCAAAAGGAGATCAATGGAGTAATTTAGACTGTTAGACGCTAAAATGTTTAGTTTTAAAATACAAAAATATTATCTTTGCAATTATTTATTATATTTATTACCTCTTATGCCAAAGTCCAGGTTTGAAATAACTTTACTTTTCTACACGTGAATAGAAAAGGTTAAGTGTCCCGACCAGATCTCATACTTGGAGCAGTAGAAAACATTGCTCACAGCCGTTGCCTGCCCACCACAGTAGACTTGTCTTTCCATCCCATATTGGTGAATCCTGTTTGAACGAAGGACAGAGGGAGAAGGCCTTGAGCCAGCACAGCGCTTACAAGAGCAATGGTGTTTAGTAGTGGCTCTCCCACCTGAAGACTCCCATCAAAGTCCTTTAAATGCTGAAGATATATCAGCTCCACAGATCCTGGTAGCCATCCTTCATGCCTGAATGAAATGCAGGACTTAAGTGACCTTTTTTAAGACCAGTTTTCAGACCTAGCCATCAGTGTATACAAATTATTTTTTTAAACAAAGAGACCAAAGTCATTCCTGAAGGCTTTTTGCCAGGATGTCAAAATTAACTGTGCCTGGAGCACATGTATTATGAGGAGTGGCTTAGGGAACTGGAGCTGTTTAACCTGGAGAAAAGGAGGCTGAGGGGGGCCATTATTGCTGTCTACAACCACCTGAAAGGAGGTTGTAGCATGGAGGGTGTTGGTCTCTTCTCCCAAGTAACAAGTGATAGGACAAGAGGAAATGGCCTCAAGTTGTGCCAGGGGAGGTTCAGATTGGATATTAGGAAAAAATTCTTCACAGAAAGGGTTGTCAGGCATTGGAACAGGCTGCCCAGGGAAGTGGTGAAGTCACCATCCCTGGAGATGTTTAAAAGTTGTTTAGACGAGGTTCTTAGGGATATGGTTTAGTACTAAAGTTAGATTAACGGTTGGACTCAATGATCCTGGGTGTCTCTTCCAACTGAAATTATTCTATGATTCTGTGATTCTATACAGAAACCTCCCATCAGCCAGAGCAAGCGCAGTTTCTCTCTCTGGGACAGGTGATGTGCAGTGCCTACAGAGAAGTCACTGTAGAATAGAAAGCGTGGGAATTTAAAAAGTGGCATTGGAAACAACATGAACATCAACAAGGCATTGCAGTGTGAAATAAGTGTCTGCAGGATTTTTTCCAAGTAGAAACGTTCTTAAAGAAAATTAAAAGTTAGTAGGCCAAATAATTTTACTTTTGCCCCGATGATTTCTGATGTACAATATGAGGAATCACAGTTTAATATGGGGCTCCTTCAGCAGATTTTCTTCAGTCATTTTACACCTCTTGGAAGAGAGAAAAAGGAAATATTGTTATGTGTGTCTTAACTTTGTTTTATCTTTTGAGATTAGTATCTTTAAACTATGTAGGTGAATATATTAAAAAAATCTTCATTTTAATTATGGAGGTTTATAACACTTCCTACATCTACTCTTATCGGTTGCAGTTAACATCACTTAAATTAAAATTGCCTTCGCAGAATGAGTGATTGCTGACAGATTTTTAAATAATGAAATTACTGGTCTGTGGGAAGTTGCTGCTAAATGTCTGAAGCTAAGAATAAGCATTTGGTGAATTAATACACCAATGTACTGTCTAGTACATTTAGAGCTTGTTCTTCATTTTAATTTACTTCAGTCAATAACTAGTTCATTTGAAACAGAGAACACAATTGGGAGTTGAAAAAGAAGAAAATTTGTTTTTCTTGTGTTGAAATGAGGTGTGATCCTGAGACCTGCTAGTTCCAAAATCTCCAGGGTTGTGGTACTCAGGAAAAGAATTGTTTCAGTTTATTTTCTATTTAATAAGTAACTTCTCAATTAAAAAAAAAAAAAATATAAAAAAAAATAATCTGGCATAGTAAAAACACCTTTTTTAATTAAAAATTCAAAATTTCTATTTTTTCTATGCCCAATGTCTACCCAAAAGTAGATAAATATAGCAATATAAAAAAGAAAATATTAAACATCTATATAATTGCTATGATTATTCCATATTTTTAAGTTCTAAGTGACTGTATGCCGAAAAGAGATAGGAAATTTAGATTATAGATTACATTTAGCTGCAAATCAGTAAGGCTTATGGGTTACCAAAAAAAACCAAAAAGGTTTTGTTTCATTATGAAAAAATAGTTAGTAAATGCCTACACAAATCTCAGTTAAACTACTTTCAGCGTTATTTTTTTAACTTAAATTTTTTAGCACCATTGAGAGATTGCATCACTTTTTTTTGTAGAGCACCCTCCCCTTGCTATTTTTTCCTAATCCCCTTTATGGAAGAACACTTTCCAAAAGCTCCCTCACCTCCCTGAGAGCATATCAGAAGAGATGTGCATGACTGCACGGATACGTTCATGTTTATGTTCGTGTATCCGTCCCCTTGGGTCAGCAGCGAGCTCTTGCGGAGGAGAAGACCACGCCTGCTGAGGTGCATTAGCAAGAGCAGAGCCAACAGGTAGTGGGAAGTGAGCCTTGGCCTCTCCATGGTGCTTGAGGGCTGCAGATGGAGTGCCGTGTTCAGGTTGGGACCTCCAGAAGCAGATGGACTTTGTAGAGCTGGAGCATGTCCAGTGGAGGACTCCAGAGATGGTCAGGAAGTATCGAGGAGGGACAGAGTTTTGTTTAGCCAGGAGAATGGAAGGGGATGGGAGAATCTAATTGCTTCCTTCAACTAACAAATGGCTAATTAAAGAGAAGACAGACCCAGGCACTTCTTGGAGGTGCACAGCAAAAGGCCTGTAAGTAACAGACAAGTTGCAGCAAGGGAAAGTCTGACTAGGTGTGTGGAAAAAAAAAAAAAAAAAAAAAAACCCGAAAGGTTACCATAAGAGTAATTAAGCTCTGGAGCCCAAAGAGGCTGTGGAAGGTCCATCCAGGGGTACTTTCAAAACCTAATAATGTTGTTCCTGCTTTGAGGAGGAGATTGGACTAAACGACCTCCAGATGTTCCTTCCAGCAACTGCTCATGCTCTCAATTTTTTGCTTGCTTAATACCTGGACTTGAGGATTTCATGTTCTCTTTCTCCTCTTCACCTTCGTTAACTTGGGAAGTGCTGTTAGTTTTGTCCATCTTGTGAGTTATGAGCCAGTTTCATATTTGGATACAGACTAGGTTTTGTCTCCCGCTGTGACCCAGCTGTTGACCTGCGCTCACCCACAGCACAGCCGGTCCCATCACACCCAGGTCAGGTTCACTCCCCCTGCAAAGGGAGCAGCAGCAGGGTGGGCTCTCTGCTCAGCTCTGGGGCTTGGGGCAGCATAAAATTTTCCTTTACGGTCCCTCTTGCACATTGCAGAGAGCGCTCAAGAAATCATGATGGGAGCAAGAGGTTTCCTTCATAGTTTATATGCCAAATTTGTCACCAGTTTATGCTGTGTAACTTACTGAGGTCACCTGATTGAGCCCTGTTGATTTAGTAGTGACTATTGATGGGTTTTAGCACTTAAATGGTTTTCAGGTTTTATTTATATTTCCTGGATACATATTTCCCCTCTCAGCTTTACTGTAATAAGGTACACAGTATAGAAATATCTATTCATCCGCAACATTGCTAATCTTGCTGTTCTTTTAAAACGGGAAACAATCAGTACAAACTTTTAACTAAAACTTTGTTATTTTTCCAGTAGAGCAGAAATAATAGCATGTGAACAAATGTTTCTCTGGATAATACAACCTTATCATGACACAAATCTCTTCTCACATTTCCACTGAAACAACCTGAGATGAGAATATATGTTAGCTCGGGAGGTTTAGAGGCAAGCTGCTCTTAAATCCTCTGGCAGGTTATTTTTGTTGAACTCACTCCATCTTCTCATTAAATTCTTCTGGATACTTAGCAAATATGTTAACTGTGTTTTCACTTCTACTTTTTCTTTCTCTCTTGCCTTACCTAAACATGTAATTAATGAGTTGAGTTAATTCATAAGTATTTGTTCTTTTTCTCTCTACCAGTCTGAGTCATAGGAATTTTCCTGAGGCATAATTTTGACTTCTGGGACTTAGCACTGTTTCCCAGATAGCAGTTACCTTTCAAGCTCTTGCGACTGATAGGCTGGGTGTCTTCAGTGTATTGTTCAATCCATTACTTATAATCAGCATCAAATCCCTAGTCAAACATGCGTTTTTTTTCCTCTTACAAAAATTACACAAACCACAACGTTATTTTAAAATTTTCCCAACAGGGGTAAAAATAAAAACAAAACAAAAAAAAAGCCACCCTCCCAAAATGAGGACTGTGAAGCTTTGTGTTTAAAACTTCAGCTCTTAGGTTGAATGACTCAGCAATGAAACCCAGACACAGGGCTGTTTGTTTTATGGGCATACATCTCCTACCACCTGCTCGGCACCACCTGACAGTTTGTGAACAGCAAAGGTCTGAAACTTGTAAAGATCTGTACTGTGATGCCAGCTCCAGTGAGCACTGACAGTGGGCAGAACAGAAAAATGTATCATGCTGCCCGTGTTGGTATGACATACAGCCCTGTGAACTCAAACCAAGATAGACAGGTATAACACTCTAGCCACTAACCTTCCTTGTGCTCTTTTTAAATATACTTCAACTTTAGGGATGCAGAATATTGTGTCTCCTCCTGAGGAAGTGTATCCCAGAAGCACCCTAAAAAAATAGTGTTCCTCTTGGAGAATACACCTGAAGACTGAGATTTTAGTTAGATTAGGACTCAATAGAGAGGTCTCTCTCTAGAGAGAGTTCAGAGGAGGGCAACAAAGCTGGTGAGGGATCTGGAGCACAAGTCCGATGAGGAGCAGCTGAGGGAACTGGGGCTATTTAGCCTGGAGAAAAGGAGGCTGAGGGGAGACCTTATCACTGTCTGCAACTACCTGAAAGGAGGTTGTAGCATGGAGGGGGTTGGTCTCTTCTCCCAAGTAGCAAGTGATAGGACAAGAGGAAATGGCTTCAAGTTGCACCAGGGGAGGTTCAGATTGGATATTAGGAAAAAATTCTTCACAGAGAGAGTTGTCAGGCACTGGAACAGGCTGCCCAGGGAAGTGGTTGAGTCGCCATCCCTGGAGTTGTTTAAAAGGCGTTTAGATGAGATTCTTAGGGACATGGTTTTGTGCTAGAGTTAGATTAACAGTTGGACTCAATGATCCTGGGTGTCTCTTTCAACCGAAATTATTCTATGATTCTGTGATTCTGTTCAATGATTCAATGTATTTTACAGTGATTGGAGGCTATACAGGTAGTCACTGGAGACATGTTGCTGAATCCATGCATCAGCTCCATGGTAAATGTACAAGATTCTTCTGACTCTGATCCAAAGAGCATGTTATGTAGTCTATACATACTTGTTGTCTCCCACACATCCTTCATAGTTGAAAAATCCAGCATAAGAATTTAATTTTATTGTTCTTATTCGTATTTATCACATTATATCAGCATTCAGTTGAAAGCATGTCTATTTGTAATGCTAAAAGAACACTTGCCATCAATCAGCTTACAGATAATATTGTAAAGGAAATTAGAGTGGGGCTTATTAGGTGCAGTCTGGTTTGGCTCAAGTATCTATGTTCTCATAAAATAAATATCACAGACCATACATTTGTAAAGGTCAGCTTTATGACCAGCTGTGGAGTAGGAATAAAAACACATAAGCTGGTAAGAACTGGCCAGAAATGTCAGATGGCTGGCCAGCAACTGACAACCAGACCCCAAGCACCCACTAAAACCCAATTAAAATTATGATATAGTATATAAACATCACTCATGGATCCTCCTTGTTTCAGAACAACCCCCTGACACCTGCAGAAGCTGAAAGACACTGGCGATTAACCTGCTTTACCAGAACATTTGTTCAAAGCTGGCTCTTCTTTGCCATCTGCCCCTTGACACCACCTTTTCTTGGTCATAATTCAGCAGGGCATCTATACACAGGTTTTACTGGAAGCATATGTTTGGGACCAGTTATATGCTTAAAACTAAGTACATACTTCAGTGCTTTCGCAAACAGCTCTTGCAGATATTGCTCATTTTATACCCTCCAGAGTCATCCTTCAGAGTTGACAGAATCATGCCTGAAACTTAGTTGCTCAAGAATTCATAGGAATTGCCAAAAATTATTATATTTCTTATTAAAATACAACTCTGCTTATGAGTTAAAACCAGATATGAAGTCCCTTTATCTCTAAAAATAATCCTTCAAAACATGTTATTTCAAATTTCAGCGTAAATATTTCAGATTTCAGCCTAAATATTTAAGTTTCCTATCAAACAGTGGGCAGGCATTCCCAGATTTGAAAATTCTTCAAACTTAAGCAATTCTTAATCTAAAATACCAGCCCTACTCTGGATAAAATCCAGAGATATTCCAGTCCAGGAAGTTCGCTGCTTTCATCTCTTTCAATGCATGACTGTGTTCAGCGTTCTTACCACTATTTTACCGGTGTTCTGTAACAGAAAGAATTTTGGTAGAATGGTGCCTTAAAAAACATTTTTGTGTACCAAAAATGCTTAGACAGAAAACATAGATTATACAATAATTATTTCTAGCACTTTCTGTAGTAGTACTTCAAAGTTATTTTTTTAAAGAGTTTTTATTTTAAAGTATCCAGTGAAATGTAGTATAAAAGAAGTCTTCTGCAAATTAAATGTATATGATGCAATAGTAACAGCTTACTATCATTATTGCTTTTTATAACTGCAAGACTAAATTTATCCTTTTCATTGGCTCCTATTTGTTCGCGCCTGAGAGTGGACATTTATTGGATAATAACAGAAATCTGTTGATGTTGAGTGGTAACTGCAGACAACCTAATAGATCTGGTGGAGGTGAAATATTTGATGTCTTGACCTAAGTGCCTACCCCTCTAGAGCTGGCAGTGCAGTCCATGCATTTTTTATAAACTAGAGAACTGCTGTAACTGTGACACTTAAAATCAATCTTATCTGTATGTCAAGAATGTGGAATTGTGTAGTCTGTCACCTTCCTAGGCTATTTTCTCTACCTTCCATTTCTTAAACGCTGTGAAGTAGCTCAAAATTGGCAATTTTGATATAGTTATTTCTGTTATGCACTGATTAATGTCTTCACTCTTTTTTTTCTCCAGTTCTATCCCTGTGCATTTAACTGAGTGTATTTCTGAAGTCTGTCATACATTTCCCTCTATATTACATCAGTTATTATAGAACGAATTGGTCCCTTACCTGTTGAATCACTGACCATTGCACTTTTCAGGAACACTTTCTCAGGGAGTAAGGTTGTATATAAATAACCATCTTTGAATATATTCACGTCGGTAGACTCTGGATCTCTGCATGATTCAATAGAAAATAGTCTAGTTATGAGGAAGTGCTGCAAAAATTGGGTTCTTCCCTTACAGACAGCAACAATCCAGCTCTAAAATGACGGAAGATGTTTTTGTTCCACAAAAATGCAGCAATTCCACATCCCCTAAGTTAACCTAGCACACCATCTCTGTTAAACAGCTGCAGTCACACACAATATTCAAATACTGCTGAGATGTAACAACACAGATTAATATTTCCAGGAGCATTTAGGAGCTTCAGTCAGGACCAGGGTTCATAACTGCTCTGTGGGAATGTGTAGAGGACACGGCCTTAGGCTGTAAAAATTTCACTGTATTCAGCTCCAGTGCAGCAGAAATAAACTGCTGCTGCTCTGTGCTGTTTGCCATAGCCAACTAATTACATGGCACTTTTCAATATGCTGTGTGACATGCTCTCTTCAAATGGCACAGAGAAAGCAAAAACAGGACTCCGTTCTTATTGTGGCACCACAGCCCTAAAACAGACTCCTTTACCAGTATTGTCACATCATGTCCCCTGACACTCACCCTGATCTGGTTACTGCTAAGGGAGGAAAATGGTATACACATACACAGCCCATGATGTTATTTTCATCTAAACTGTTTTCAAATTTTAATCATGCCTTTTGAAACAGGAAAAAAGGGAAATGAGATCTTGAGGACATGTTTAAATTCATGAAGTCTTCTTTTTCATGCCTTGACATTCCCTAGGGTGAGCAATAATACTCAAAGTCAGTCATACATTACCAAAATGAAAAAGCACCTGTAAAAATATTGTCACCATGTTATATTTCCAGTTGCATGTTTTCCAGGGTTTTATATTTTTGTGATAAAATCTGACAAGATGCTTAACATTGAAGTGTCTACTGCAGATACCAAGTAATTACATTTGATAGAAACCCTCATCTTGCCTATGGTTAAGACACCTTTCATGAATTGTCTTCTTAATTTCCCCTCTGTATAGGGGGGCAGCAACTCTCTCAAAGCTGTCACAAACAAACTTGGTTTGAAATCCTGCTTAAGCGGATATTGACAGTGCAGCACATCACAATGATTCATGCTGAATATATATTTCATGTTGTATTTCTATTCCCTGATGAAATAGACTTACTTAAGTTTAAGGCTGTGGCACAAACTGATTAATACCAGGAAACTGAGACCCAAGGTAGTTTTGAAGCCATATGCTGTTGTCTTGCTCACGCAGCTCTAAGTCGCAACTGGAGCCCTGCCAGTAGCAGCACAAAGCAAAGCCACCAATACAAGTAATACCCTTTTAACCATCCCATTTGCTCCCCTCTGCCTTCGAAATGACTTTATAAGGGCAAACTTCTACCCCCAGAAGAAAATGTGTCATGCCAATTACATCATCTGAGGAAAAGCTCTTGCTGCAGTCCTGCTGCAGTCCAGTGCTTGCCTGCCCACCACGAAGCAAGTACATGTACTTATGTGTTTAAACTTCAGGTTTGGCAGCAGTTAAAACAGCTTGAGCTTCTGAATGAATAGGATAGAATGGAAAGGAATAGAATGGAATGGAAAGGAGTAGAATGGAAAGGAATAGAATAGGATAGAACAGAACAGAACAGAACAGAACAGAATAGAATAGAATAGAATAGAATAGAATAGAATATTTCAGATAGAAGGGACCTACAATGATCATCTAGTTAAACTTCCTGACCACTTCAGGGCTGACCACAAGTCAAACCATGTTGTGACAGGCACTGTCCAAATGCCTCCTTAACACTGGCAAACTTGCGGCATCGACCACTTCTCTAGGAAGCCTATTCCAGTGTTTGACCACCCTCTCAGTAAAGAAATGACTCCTAATATCCAATCTGAATCCCCCCTGGCTCAGTTTTGAATGATTCCCATGTGTCCTATCACTGGGCACCAGGGAGAAAAGCTCAGCATCTCCCTCTCCACTTCCCCTTCTCAGGAAGCTGTAGAGAGCAATGAGATTGCCCGTCAGCCTCCTTTTCTCAAACTAGACAAACCTGAACTCCTTGGCCGCTCCTCATAGGATGCTCAAACCTTTTACACCTTTGCCTCTCTTAAGCTGCCTCTGCAATTTACTGCTAGAGGCAGGGAGGGCTGTGGGAATAGCTGGCAGCCAGCACGTATGGACCCAGCCTCAAGAGAGTCTGCAGAGCACACCCTGCTTGGTTTGGGGTGGCTGTAAAACCAGCAAAGCCCTTCATAGCAAGATTGTCCCACCAGTTCTCAGGTGGAAAGTTTCAGGACTCTGTTGGTGTGGGAGTATTAAGGATCCTCTTCCATGTTTGCTTCTCCTCTGAAGTTAAATTGAAGCAGAAGGAAACCTAGAGGTGGGGAGCTGAGGTGAGAGGGAAATAATTGCTGGAGGGTAGGTGATGAAATGAGATGAAAGAAAGAAAGGATGAGTTAATGACAGGGAAAAAGGCTGACCCAGGTTAAGTTTTACAACATGACTGAAATTATATAATAGTTCGTTGCAGACAAATGATAGGGTCCTGCTTTTCTTCTCTCACTAGTTGTTGGGTTTTGTTGGTCTTTTTTTTTTTTTTTTTCTTTTGAGTTAGGCCTCTTTTCTCTTACTGAGGGAAAAAAAATATCAGTGCATGGGTCCCTAAATCAACATGGAGCCAGAAGCAGGGACTATCCCATATTCCTATGACAACAGTGAATCAGCTTAGGAGTCTTGTGAAACATCACTATGAGAAGGAAGATAAACATGAGGAAAACAAAAAAAAAAAGCTAATTAAAATTTAATGGAGGTATATTTAATTTGTGTATGTGCCAGTATTTTTTTACTAATGGAGAAATGGGGACCTAGAAACTGAATCTAATAGTCCTGGATTTCAAAGAGTAGTTTAGTATTCATAGTGGGAAGCAAAGTAGAAAACAGGGTAGGGGAAGGGACAGCACATTGGTCAGAATCTTCTTTTATGTGCGCTAATGCATTTTATAGATCCAAATGGAAGCAGAAGGACCATTATGACTTATTGCATAGTACATGCTCATGGGCAGAGGTTCAGGAAAGTTAGTCTAAAAATTCCATCTTAGAATTGTGAAGCATCTTTATAACAATACTTTTCAAAATAAAATTTAAAAAAAAAATACTAACTGAAACACATTTAATCACTGTTTTAAATAGAGAACTACTATTGGCTTGTACTAGACACATAAAAGTCCTGTTTCAGTGTTAGTCATAATACTGTTAAAAGTGATCTAAATGGCTATTGAAACCACTTCTGGAATCTCTTGCTATAATGAATGTTAGGTAAAGAGGATACTTATTTTACTTTCAAATGTTACTTTTGAAACATTAAAAAGCTGGTGCTGTATGTTTATAAATGTAACGTGTATCAAATACACACAGGAAATATAGTGGTGCAGTCAGTTCTTATCATGTAACAATCTTCTTTTGCTGCGGTAGGAAGAGTAAGCACACTATTGCAGAATAAAACCCTGCAAAGTGTCAGAGCTCTCGGACACCTTTACTTGTAGAAAGTCACCTTGTCGCTTGTAGGTGTAGGTTTACACTGAAATTCTGGGCATGCGTGTAATTTGTCAGGCAACTATCAGACTTGTGCAAGTCCATGGCCTTTTACAAATGATTTACTGTTCTGGGATCAAAGCCATGGTGATCCACAGACAAGGACTCTGGGCTTGGGATCCAGTTTTTAGTTCAGTCCACGTGTGCTCTCACACTGCTGCAGTTCAGAGCCACATCAGCTCGCTCCTCAGGTTATCAGGTCAGCAAATCTACCTGAGGCTTTCTTCATTCTTCAGTCAGATTGACAGCACCTCCCAAAACAGTCCAGAACAGCCATTAGTTAATGGAAGAGACTTAAAGAAATGTGTGTGCTCTGATATTAGTGTCTATTTCAAAAATTAAGCTGGGGACTTCATTAGGACCAGCATCCATCTTCCTATTATTAATGAGGCAAGAGGAAGAAACTCTATTCTGTCACAGGAACAAAAAAGGACATGTTACAGGGAAACTTAGCTGAAACTACAAGTAAAATGTTCCAGTTACCAATAACATTATTGAGTTTTGTTCTCTGCACTATCCAGCCAAAATTGTTTGCTTTGTATACAAAGTCTGGTCATTGTGGCTGAAGATGCATAAGTGAACAAAACTCACCGGATTATAGTCATTTATAGCTATATTCAAATTACAAATAAACATAGCTATTTCTAGTTTTTCTTATTGTTATTCGCACTACAACTGACTTAAAATCACCACAGGGTTCTTATTCTATGATGGGTGTTGCAAGTGCCAGCTATAACCCAGAAGCCATATATGGCAAGCTTTGGGCATAGGCAAAGGAACTCTGAATTGTCAGCACCTATCCGTGTTGTTTGTGGTTTGGTTTGGTTTGTGTTATTTTAAATGACATCTAGATTTTTAAAGACAGTTTCATACGGAAAGGAAATTAAAGTTCCAGTTACTTTTTAATTTGAAATGTGAAGACAGTGGGATCCCCTGGAAAAATCCACCTGGAATCTTCCATCTGGTTCAGCGATGTTGATAATCAAGTCAGACAGATATTGTGCAGACAAGCTGGAAAAAACTCTGTTTCCTCTCATTGTCCTCTGCTTGCTGTGATATTCAGCAAGCATACAATGATTTTTACAGGTACTCTTTCCAGACTGCACCTTTTTCTCCCAAGTCTGATACAAATCTCCAGACTTGGATATCCAAAAGAGTTTATCTAAGCTAATTGATTTGTTTACTGTCGCCAAGGTTCTTCCCCTGCTTGCACCTGCGGGATGCAGGGAGATTGGCTGGGGGTATCGTGCTTTCAGGCTTCTCCCTTTTCAGTAAAATATAAAAAAACCAGCAATGTTTGTCAGTCTGAGTGGCATGGTTTACAGGGACATGTCTTAGGGTGCAGGTCCTAACTCTGGCCACAAAAAAGGAAATAAATTACATGTTCTTACTGGCTTATGTATTTTTTAATAAATCATATCCACAATTCATCTTTCTCTTTCCAAAG
This sequence comes from Patagioenas fasciata, assembly GCF_037038585.1. Classification (NCBI taxonomy): domain Eukaryota; kingdom Metazoa; phylum Chordata; class Aves; order Columbiformes; family Columbidae; genus Patagioenas; species Patagioenas fasciata. The sequence continues at coordinate 36,201,801 of NC_092521.1, read as the reverse complement.
AACCCTACAAGTGAAGCAGTTCTTCATCTGTGGGGATTTTTCATTTTCATCTGAATCATGTTAGAAATTCCAAGTCACAGAACAAAGAAACCAAGTTTGTTTTTTCAAAGAAAAAAAAAAAGCGTTGGTGAAAACAGCCCTGACAGCTGTACTCTGTGGCTCAGTAAATGAAGACTTTTTACTTGCTCCTTTCAGAGATGTGTTTAGTCTAGATACTCTTGATTTATATATCTTTTTTTTTTTTTTTTTTTTGTTAGGTTGTATTTTTAATACAGATTTGAGTTACTTCATTCAAGCTGATGTTTGCCTAGCATGAGTGAGATGTTGAAAAGAATGTGAGTGAATTTAGTCCCTTAAAATGTTTCCCTTCTCAGTTTGTTATTGAAGGGACTGCTTCATTTTTAAAGAAATTTGTCCGTCTTGTTTTGTGATCTATCTGAAAACAACAGGGGTTTGGAGGGCTGCTGGGAAATCATCCTCATTTCTCTCTCTCACAGAAGTGGCAGTGCACTGAGGATGCTTCTGGCAAACTTCGAATTCACAAGTGTAAGGTATCCAGTGACATCCTCGCCATCAGGAAAAGGACCCGCAGCATACACTCCCGGGGATACAGTGGTAAAGACAAAGACTGCAACTGTGGAGACACTGATTACCGAAACAGCAGGACTCAAAGAAAAAACCACAGACAGTTCTTGAGAAACCCTAATGCGCAAAGTAAGTGTTATCTGATCTCTTCAACCGCTGAGGCAAAGTGCAGAGGAAAGGGGGAACGGAGTGTTGACTTCCCAGTACACTCTTGTTTTTACCTCCGTGTATAATGAATACATCCGTAATTGACAGTCGGGTTCTACATAATTGCCTCTGTAATAACAATAATAACAACAACGGTATTTATCGTTTGGATCCCAAGGAAGCGTAGTCTCCGGCTGGTGCCGATGCTGGCGGTGATGTTGGTGCTGGTGATGCTCTGGTGCCACCTACCGCCCTGAGTGGCCGTGACAACCCGGTGGCATCTGCGGATCGACCGGTGCCGTTATTTGCTAACACGGCCAGTGCAAGTGTTTTCTTGCCTCCTTAACACTGACTTCACATACTGTTTGATGATATCCCAAAGCCGTCATTTGCATGAGTACTGTCACTGCTTTCCGACGGCAATTCTGCCGGGCTGTGACTTTCCAGCAAGTCAGTACTGGGATCCTCACAGGGACACGAGTGAGATTGCAGTGTCCTCTAGTGGAGCGTGGGCTGAAGAGTTTTAGGACAGCAGTTCTTGGATTTGGTTCTGCTACTGAATTTTACAAAAGAAACCTATCTAAAGGAGCCATTATTTTAAATTGAACAGGTATTTTCATCTATCTGGGGATGAAAGTTCTGTAGCTTCAGCAATACAAGCAGACTTGGATTTTAGACTTAATTCAAGAGCAGGCTATATTCTCCTGCTCTCTGTTTAGAATACTAGACTGGGGAATGAAATAAAGATGGGTCTTTGAAACAGGAAGATAATGAAGTCACATGAGAAACACGGAAGCTAGAAGATGCTGCACAGATGTCTATGAAATAATAAAATAATGTCAGTATAATACAAAATTTCCTGATTTAAAGCCTCCCCCACTCTGGGTGTGAACAAGAATCCCTGCTATTCTTGGTACATTCAGCCACAGTGTTGTCTGTCTCAAGTTGTCTCATTGTTCAGACTAGAACCTGCCTTGATATAATTTCTTCTATTTGTTTAGTATGACCTAAGGAGTTTCACAGTGTGCATGTCACAGACTGCCTGGGTGATTCTCAAACTGTGGAATGTTCCCCTAAGTGATATTTTCAAGGGAAGACAACTGTCATGTACCTTGGAAAGAGAAGGTGTTGCCAAGGCACCAGCAAGGACTGAATGGCGATTGCAACTGGGGGGGAGTGATTTGGGTAGTGAAAGAGGGGAAGTCTGGAAAACATCTGAAGGGGGCATCAGAAAAAGTCCAGTTGTTATGGTTTTCTCCTTTACAACATTCTTATTCATCTGCATATACACATATACGCTGATATATCATGGATTCTTGTCCCTTTAATCCCTACCTTTAAAAAGGAAAAGGTGTTATCCTTTTAAACAGTCATTTTTTTTCTAAAGCATAAGTCAAACATGTCACTTGCCAATTTATAGGTGGTGACTCTGTTTCACAGTCCTGAATGGTTTAATTTCCAGAGTGGCTTCTAATCCTGTGGTCTGAGTTTTTTAGTATGTCTTTCTAGACATCTTATTTCTAAAATACTGGTTTTATTTTATTTATTTATAATGATTTTGTTTTATTTATTTTATGAGATATACAGGGTGTTTCAAGAAGATGGACCCAATTTCAGAGATGGAGTGATTTCAAATGGGTCCATCTTTTTGAAACATCCTGTAGATGCTAAATGTGGTGTAGGTTAGACTACCATGAAACGCAAACCTTGAAGCAATCAAGATTTCATTATACTCCTGAAAGTATGGGCCTACATTTATCAAAAAATCATCAAATAAGTTTCTATAAAGCCACAGAAAAAATAAGCTGTTTTTACTGAACAGCTTTCTTGCTCTTTGGAGTATGCTTTGTGTTCATGGCACAGGTCATGTAGATATGTATATGTAAATGGGAATGTTTATTTCTTCCATTTCAGAATACAAACCCCGATTTGTTCATACTCGCCAAACCCGGTCCTTGTCTGTGGAATTTGAAGGCGAAATATATGACATAAATCTGGAAGAAGAAGAACTGCAGGTGTTAAAGACCAGAAGTATCGCAAAGCGTCACAATGCTGAAAATGAGGAAGAAGCAGGGGAAACTGATGGTGCTCCTGCTGACACAATGATTGCTGATGGCACTGATGCCATAGGTCAACCCAACTCCGTCAGAGTGACACACAAGTACTATTGCTTTTTCTGTGTTGTTTTTCATTTGGTTGGTTGGTTTGGTTTGGTTTGGTTTACGATTTTATGGTCACAATATTTAGGAACCTAAAACTGTCATTGTAGATTTTAGGTAAACTTGAGTTGTTCTCGTTACTCAGTGGAATCATTTAGCTTTAGTATATGTATTTTAAATGGGGACATCTAGTTTAGTTTTTATTTCTGAGGAGGAGTAGGCATCTCCAGCAGGAAATTCATCCTCTATCAAAACATGCATCTTATGATGGATTAACCAGCCTGTGAAGCTGATAGGAAGAGATAAGCATCTAAATCTTCCTTTCTGCTATTCTTGAAAATTAAAAGAAGGGTTCTGATGAAGCAGAATCCAAGAAAGGTTGTGTCTATAAAATTGGAATGTTTCTGTCACTAAGTAATTTCTGTTTGTCGGCATGGAGACTTTGAAAGTCCAACCTGTAGTCTGCTGGATTTTCTATCTCAGTTCACCTCCTTGGCCTTCCACATGCTTTTTTTTCTCTTGGTAGAGTTGGTTTTTTCAGCACTGGTAAGAGTATGTTTGTCATTGCATCACTTTTTAACTTGAGTGTTCTGTTGGCTTTTTTTTAACCACTTATTGGAACTCTTCGCTCTAACTTTGATCTTTAGCCCATTGGCTGTACGTTCTGATCTTAACTGGTTTGCATATTTAGAAGACGAATCACATTCATGTGGCAAAAGGAATACATTTCTCAGCAGTTGGTGGTTAAATAAGGAACGACACATTTGGTTAAGAGACTTCAAACTTTGAACAGATTTTTATTTCACTTTCAATTTCATTTCTGATTGGATTAAGAATCTCCAAGATGGCTGAGCCATTGTATTTTTGCTAAGCAGGCACAGAGCATCTGCCTTGGATGAGGATTTCTCTTTTTTTTTTAAATTTTGCAGAGAAAAAGGATTGAAGCATTTATTGATATTAGTAAGTCAACATGAGAATAACCTGTAGAGTTTATTTATTTTGTAATGGAACATAAGAAAGAATTGATTAGAAATGCTGGAAGAGAGAAAAAAGGAGGTAGGAAATTGGGAAACCACTGACCTTCTTTTTCCTGTTTGTTAAACTCATGTCTACAGATGTTTTATTCTTCCAAATGACACTATTCACTGTGAGAGAGAACTGTACCAATCTGCCAGGGCCTGGAAGGACCACAAGGCTTACATTGATAAGGAGGTAAGAGGTATTCTAATATCTGATTGAAGTCTTTGCACTGCTACCTTTTCAAAGAATAATTCTAACTTGGAAATATTCTCTGCAGATCGAAGCTCTCCAAGACAAAATTAAGAATTTGAGGGAAGTCAGAGGACATCTAAAAAGAAGAAAACCAGATGAATGTGACTGTAGTAAACAGAGGTAAGAAAGGTGATACTCTACACTAAAAGTTACACTGATTGCTAAGGCTTATATTTTCCAGGTTTTTTGAGATGGAAAAGAAAGAACATAAGCTTTATTGTTATTTATAACCACTTTAGGCACTCATTTTAATTAGATCACTTGTAAGAGTAGGAACTACTCTGAATCAAAAGAGACAAACGTAAAAATTTTAAGATTAAGTATGTTTGTATTTCACAAATATATTTGAACCCAGCTGCAATTTTGCTTTAATGTAGCAGAGGATCACTCACACAGTTATAGCTTCTTTAGATGAAATGAAAATTGTAGTTCATTCTGTATAGTTATTTAAGAAAATATGAAGGATGGTATGCTTCTGGTTTGTTTTTGTGTTGAAAATCGTTTCATGACTTGATAATTCCTAATCATTTTCCCTGTAGCTATTACAACAAAGAGAAAGGGGTAAAGGCCCAAGAGAAACTCAAAAGCCATCTTCATCCCTTCAAGTAAGACTCTTATTTTCCTCTAACTCTCTCAGCTCTTTTTTTGGTGACTGGAGAAATGTAATTTTGGGGGGGTCTGGATATTTTGTTTGTTTGTTTGCTTGTTTGTTTGTTTGTTTGTTTGTGGAGAGGGGGAGGGAGAAGTCTAGAGGAAGAAAAGGTCACACATAGCAACTTCTCACAAGAAAGCTTCACTAGTTTTGTACAGACTTGTGAAACTCTATGCATAATATTTCTAAAACCTACTGATAGAAAATGGATTAAATTAATAATTTCGGAAGCTGATTGACCTCATGACTGTTAAAAAGCTTCAGTTACAATGAAATGCAACAGTGGGTGATTTCTCATGCTTGCTGAGGAGAACAATTTGTCATAACAGCTGGGGTGGAATCTGAGCTAGAAGAGGGACATATTCTCATCTTCTCATCTTTAAAAAAGCCAGAAAGATGCAAAAACTGTTAATGCTGTTGTTAACCAAATAAAGACTGTTCTCTGTCAGCCATGTCCAACTTTCTTTCTGAACAGAGAAGCAGCACAGGAGGTGGATGGCAAACTGCAGCTGTTCAAAGAGAACCGGAGAAGGAAGAAGGAAAGGAAGGGGAAAAAGCGCCAGAAGAAAGGAGATGAGTGTAGCCTTCCTGGGCTGACGTGTTTCACCCATGACAACAATCACTGGCAAACAGCACCATTCTGGAACTGTAAGTCTCACCTGCATGTGCAGATGTGATCTGGATTATCCTCTGCTTTTTTCCAGAGTTTCCACTTCATGCAATCAGGGAGTTATTTTGAAGAACTGGCACTTAGTAATGCTGCTGCTGCCATTTTTTTGAAGTACGAAGGAAGAATGTTACTTGAGTATTCCTGTAATTGTGGCATTTCTTATTTACATTAAATTATCACAGGAGGGCTGATGCTAAACACTACAGAAACAAAAAGGAGAACTGGCCTCTAAACACAGACTTTCATAACCAGCCACTGAGATTTGTGTCATGTCTTGAAGATTCAGATGACCAAAGATTTCACAGGAATTTTAATTGGGTTTCAGGTTATTAATAATGGCAATATTCTTCCAATTGTCACAAATCCTTTTGGGGACCTGACCTTCAATATTGTCACAAATTCAGCACATAAAAAGTTTACAATAATTTTATCATTTTGATTTCAAAGTGTATCACGAACAACTGACCTTATCATGAAGAAAATATAGATACTATCCCTTATGAATTCTTTCCATTATTTCCATTTTTTTATAATCTAAAAGAGTTTAAAAATCACAACTGTGGAATGCTCCCCTGGTGTATAAGAACAAAATATTAGAGCTAGAAAATATTTTATGTTTCTGTAAACTTCAGGGTATATAGATAAACAACCTGTTGAGATATGCTTCAATGTTTCTCAGTGTTTAACAAAATAATACCTTTCTCATCTTTGATGGTGGAGGAAAAAAAGTTATTTAAAACTTTACTTTCAAAAAATTCAAGATCAAATGATCATTAAATGACAATGTATTTGACTTCAAGCAGAAAATTTGCTAATAATGATTATTCATGTGGAGAAAGAAATTGTCTCCTAGTGATAATCTGATTACACTAGAACTTTTGTTAATATGCTTTTTGCATTTTAAGGTATTCCTTAAGCAGTCATATGCGTGATTTTTGTTTTAATAACAACAACAATCAAATTGGCTTATAACTTTTTAACTGTGGAGTAACAAACAGTTACGAAAAGTTTTTTCATATTGCTGAGCATTCTGGCAATGCTTCAGCAACAGTCACGGTGTAAAAAAATGTCATAGAATCATTAAATAGTTTGAGTTGGAAGGGAACTTAAAGGGTTGCTTCGATGCAGTCCATAACTTAAAGGAGAGCTAATGTGTTGATTTGCGTTACACGGATAAAAAGGTCCAATACCATTACTATTTTTATGAATTTTTTTCAAAACACTGATACTGTTACAACTAGTCACAGTACTAATAGCAAACCTAAATAAAAATCCAAGGCAATATTAATATTTCAGTATTGGAATTAAAGAGAAATTTTTCTACAGCAAAACTTTGTTAGCAGTTTGTTTGAAAATTAATAGCTCTTTCTTATAGCTTTTTTCCTCTGGTAGAACATGGTTAAACAAGATATACCCAGATCTCCTCTGTGGCTGCTCCCAGCACTGTGACACCTGAATCCAGGTGTCTTCAGTCTGGAGTGGAAGCCTGCTTTGGGTTTACCCAGACTGAAAAGCGAAAACAAGATGTAATCCTATTAAACTACTTGGGATCATCCTACAAAGGCCTGACTGAGTGCTTCAATTTCCCTCTTATTTGGGTATCAAATAAAGGAAATGAGGGGTTGCACTTAAAGATAATAGTTAAGTGAAAAACTCAAGCAGCAAGGGAGAACTGCTTAAAATGAGGCATAGGATCATCCACTGGTCATCCTTCTCACCTTGTTTCTTCTATCTTTCTGGCATTCAAGGTGCCAGGCCAGCTGCTGGCTTGCAAAGCCACCTCTTCTTGACTGTTGTACCATTTCCATCTCACTTAAGGTATCAATGAGCAACCTGACCTTCCTCTGAAGTGCTCACAATTCTGTGGTTTTCTGTTGTACTTGCATCTCAGAGGATTTACTAGGTTACGGTTATTTACTGTTAGGGGAAATTATGTCCGTCTATATAGTAAGCAATTCCAAGGATTCCTGTATACAAATCTTAAGGATCAGGATTTGTGCTGTTTGTTTGTAAAGTCTGAATTCTGCTCAGTCCCAATAAACCATATGTAACGCAGAATGTGCCTCATTAACTGTAGCATACAGTATATTCTGCTTTTGTTAAATGTATGTTTGTGAAAACTACATGTTAACAACATTTATTCTCTTTTAAATGAGAATCTAAGATTGTTCAAATAGATTTTTTTAATTGATCTAGAATTTAAGTACATGAAAACCTACAGTAGTTTCACTAGTAGAAGAAACAAGCATATTATTTTTCACTGAAAACTAATAACTTGTTTCTTTAATTACAGTGGGCTCTTTCTGTGCTTGCACAAGCTCAAATAACAACACTTACTGGTGTTTGCGAACAGTTAATGACACCCACAATTTTCTCTTTTGTGAATTTGCGACTGGCTTCTTGGAATATTTTGATATGAACACCGATCCCTATCAGGTAAACCTTTTTCTTTGTTACAAAATGTCATTCACCAGATTCCTCTAGCATTTTTTTTTATTTCTGTTAACAAGAATTTTTTTCCCTCGATTCCTCTTTTTCTTAGCTGACGAATACAGTACATACAGTGGAAAGAGGCATTTTGAATCAGCTACATATACAGCTAATGGAACTGCGAAGTTGTCAAGGCTTTAAGCAGTGCAATCCAAGGCCAAAGGGACTTGAAACAGGTACAAGAAAAATAGAATTGTTTATTTCCTTTTTTTTTTCTTTTTTTTTTTTTTTTCATCTGCTTAAGTACTAATTGTATCCATGAATTGATACTCTCCAAAGTGTTGCGCTGGATAGTTTGGAATGATCCACATACACCATCACAATTGCATGACCAGAAAACTTCTTTGCAAGTTTGCACAGGTTATTCTAGGCAGATATTGACGGCAAATGACAAGATTTGACAGAAATGCCACAGTTATTATTTGAGCTAATCAATAACAAGCATATGCAGATCTTCATAGTCATAACTCTTCTCTGTTGCAAGGTTTATTGGGTTAGTTTTGCCTCCCAGTAGCAGGTGAGGTATTAAATCCTGTGTTTATTCCAGTTGCTGTTCATTTATATGAACAATCTCAGGCTCTACAGCACAACTCTGACTCAACAATGCAAACATCTAACAAGCAGTAATCCGCTCTGCTTTTGAGTAAAACAATATTTCTTTACAAGAGTCTTTGAGTACAAAAATACCTGGTATTTATACTTCATTACTCTGGAATTCTTTGCACTTAAATGTGATTGATTGAATATTTTGATTTTTTTTTTTTTACAGGAATATTTCTTTCTGCATATTTTGTGTTGCTGCATCTTTGTATCTCTTTCTTCACCTACAAATGTTTCTCTTTTTTTACAATATCTAATTGTTTGGGGGTTTTATTATTTTTGAAAAACTGTGGTTTTTCATTTCTTTTATATAAAACTTCCAGGAAATCTTTGTTGGACTGCAGCTCTGCCTTCATTTAACACAGTACATTTCTTTTTAGGAATTAGATGCTGTGCATGGAAAACTACATTGTGAATGGTTTTACAAGTTCTAAACACTAACAAAAGTTACTCTTGTATTTTCCTATATCAGGAAATAAAGATGGAGGAAGCTATGATCCACACAGGTATCCACACTTTTTTATTCTCCTCAGCAGCTTCTTTCCAAATAATTGCATGACTCCAGTCCATTTCAACTAATGCTTGTATCCCACCATGTCGCACACAGCATAGCTTTTGATGCATGCATTTTCTAACTACTCTACACTGAACTTGGCCATTGTTTTTTAGATCTACCATTCTGCATTTAACGTAGCTCATTGTCATAGCGAGACTTCATACAGCTCATATTCCATACCTGCGTTTCTTAGATGTTTACACAGGGAAAATGACACAAAAAGAATCACCTCTTTTGGGTTGTTTTCCTGTTGTTGGGTTGATTTTGGATGCTTGGGGGCTTTTTTCTGGTTTTATTTAGGAAGTCTGTCCAGCTGCTTTTTAAATGTAAAGCAAATGCGCTTAAAAAGCTTTCTGAAGAATATGTGTCCAAAGAGCCTAATCAAACCTGTGGAAGTAAAGTGAAATCTTCTCACTGGCCTTAGGAAGTGTCGGCAAATGCTGCTTTAGACAAAAGTGGTGCTCATTGTGAGCAGCATGGGGTCAGAATCCAGCAGGAGGTGGGTCAGTGTAACTATGCCAAAAAGCTGAGGACCCTTTGGGCAGGGAGGCTGATGTTTTCAGACCAGGTCACACATGCATGAAAAAAAATTATTTAAAAGATTGTATTATTTGAACTGAGGAAAGGAACTGGTGAGGTTTTTCACACCTGATGCTTGAACCTGAGGAATACATGAAAGACTAGTGTTTACAAGCATATATATATATATATATATATATATATCTGTTTACAAGTGTACTTACCTTATCTCCATGCTTATTGTACAGAACTCAGTTCCTCCTGGTGGAGGAACCTGTCAATCGCAAAGCAAAAGCCTAAAAAAGACTAAAAAACTAAGGTCTTAACAGTACTGCACTTGCTGTTCATGGAGCAATACTTGTACTTGGGGTAAAAAACTGATTAAAGTCTGTCAAGTGTCATATTTAGACTTGACACCTTTACACAGTACATCAGTTTTATACATTTTCTTCTCTACGAGCTTTGGTGGATTAGCTCCTGATATACATTGTTTATCTGAGATGTAACCTGTGTCCCAGGAGTATACAAATCTACATAAACACTTTTTTCACAGGATCTTCTGAAAAGAACCGTGTCATTAGCTCCCAATATCCAAGGAACCATTAAAATAATGTGTTTCAATGTTTTATAGATGTCCAGTTTAAGCAGCTAATTTTTCCTTGCAGCCAATTTTCTATTTCCTCACTTGAGTTTTGGGATTTAGAAAAATTACAAGCCTTTTTTTTTGTTATATCCCAGTTGTTTGAATTGCTCATTGCAGGCTGGTGGGAATTGGCTACTACAGTGATAAAAAATAATTCCTGTAATTATACTTTTAAGTCTTTCATTAGAAGATATCCTTGGAAGTATTTTTCATTTTAATTACAGATCTAACAGAAATGGCTTTTTTGGATTGTAGGATTGCATGAAAGAGTAGACCACACAGGATTAATCTTGAAATTATGTCTTGCTGCACTCTTTAGTAAAGAATACAATTAAACTTCTGATACCAAGTCAATAACTAATGCTACTGGGATAAATAGCAGGTGTAGGACAATAGAAGTAACCTTGCTCTGTGCTATGACATTCCAGACACTCCGTTTCTCAATACACACAGATGCCTGGGTTCAACACTTTGGTTCAAGCCCCATCTTGGTGGAAGCTGATTTTCTTTGCTGAAACAAACAAACAAACAAATAAATGAACAAAAATCATTTATCAGGAATCACTAAAGCAATCTCTTAGATGATCATTTTCTTGATGCCTTCAGAGAAACCAAACCCTATGCGGTTAAGTCATCTGAACTAGTCCTTAGGCTTCCTTCAGATGTTGTAGTTCATGCACTCAGACCTGTTTCCAGCTCAAAATGTCCTGAGTTAGTACGGTGCTACAGGTGTTACAAGCACCATATTGAGACACCAGGCCTGTAAGGAAACAGACAGTATGGTATAATGCAGCCACAGATGGCATCATGGGACTCCAGGGTATGATAATTGGAGAGTGAAACTTAGCCAATTCTTGATTTTTAAAAATTGAAAGATGTTTTATTGTAAACATTTAGCAACATTTTTTCTCTTTTGGGTCTATGACATAGATGGGAGATTTCAAAATATTGATCGAGGAAACCACTGCCATGCTGTTACTCAACCACAACTCTTCTAATCTTTCCCCTTTCACACCTATTTGTAATGAGATTTCTTACAGGGGAAAACCTCTTCTTTCCTCTCTCCTTCCTGTTCTATGCTTTGATTTCAGCAGAAAACTTTCTATGCTTACTGCTAACTTGTGGAATTAAGCTGTGAGATGACTCGCTCAGTCAACCAACATACAACCAGCTCTAGGAACTTAAAACTTTCCTTTCCTATTTGTTTAACATGTATGAATGCAAGTCACCTGTCCCATGTGTTTAAACAAGTCATTTTTTTCTGCTTGACATGAAGATGATGAAACAATTCCCAGTGCCTTCCCAGCTGTGAAACTTCTCTGCGACTGCAGAAACAGTGCCACATTTAGAGGGCAAAACATAGAAGGACCGTGTAGCTCTGACATTCTTTGAGCTATTTTGTAGGAATACAGCAAACTGCAGATAATAACAGAGCAAAATTTAAATATCATCACATTCGCATTTGGAGGGTTTGGTGACCAAATTCCTCAAAAATGCATCTCTTCCTATGATATTTTCTAGGCCTCTTCATGCCTCTAAGTGCTGGAATAGTAAGACTTCTTTCTTGAAACCTCTACAGTATTTAATTATTTTTTGTTTCAGGAAACAAATTATCCATAATTTGATTTACAAAGATGGCTCTCATGTGGCCATGCCACAATTCTCTTGTCTACTTTAGGGAAAGAAAAAAGCAACTCTTTGTCATAGCTGTGCTATCAAATCCATAAAACTTATGTTGATTCCTGTGAAAGGGAGTTTGCCAAACAAACAGTTCTCAAACTGGCTTAAAATATATATATATATACATTTTACACTGTAAAATTTGTAGCTGTTGTATTAAGTGAAGAAGTATCAATAAAGATCAAAGGATTAGGTGTTTCCAAGTATGGGAAGTGGTCTCACTTTGGTGGGAATAGAATAAGGCCCCAAATCATAAGAAAATACCAATTTTTTTTCTGACCATGATAGTGTTTTTCTGATTTCCTATATCACAGACTATATAATGGGGAAATTCTTTCCACTGTGAAATCCCAGTCTGGTAAAGAAGCAAATATACGTTATGATAGATACAAATTGTATGTTCTGTTTTACTTGTTCAATGAGAAAGGGCAAGTTAAAATGCAAACAAATTAATGGAGATGCCAAGGACCCACTGATGGAATTAAGTGCTCAATATAGATAAATATTTGTGTTCAGTTCACACTGTTGGACTGCAGACACTTGAATTTCCCAGGTAATTTGTACAAGCCTACCTGCTTGTACAGTTTTCACAAAGAAAATAAGTCATCTCAGTAAGGACAAGTTTGCCACTTTCCCTGACAGAGTTTTGGATTACCTGATTAGTTTTTCCTTAGTCCACTTGGTTGATAAAATCTGAACATAATCTGGGCAGTGAATTAAATTAAACAGTGGTGTTCAGTGTTACTTGTCAGTATAAAATTTCACATTACATTTGATAATCTGGGTCACTATAGTCACTGTAGTGACTTTTAAAAATCTTTTGGAAATGGCTTTCATACATGTCTCTGCTTTCTCTGGCTATGATCAACATAAAATGCAGCTCCATTGCTACATATAGACTCATACGTAAGCCTTTTATTCAAACTTATTTGATCAAGCTGTTAGACATATTCTTTGAAAGTTTTTTTTTCATTTAATAAAAAAAAAAAAATGGAAGACCTTTAGGAGGTTCTATATGTATACTTTAACAGCATTTTACAGAGTGGTGCATTCCTATAAATTAATTCACACAAAGTTTTTACAGCTTTTATTTCTCCTAATTGTTCCAGGTAAATTAAAATGAATGTTTACAAAGTAAATAAAATATTACCTTTGGCTATCATTTATTAAATAAAATGTGACTGGTTGGTTTGTCGACCATATGTCTTGAGATACTCAGAAACCAATTTCCTCTGGGTGGTGTTGAAATCCAGGTCATTAGTGGTTTTCAGATTTGGTCCCATCTTTTATATTTAACTGCTGTTCTCAAATCACATATTTTGGTGGAGTGTTCAGGAAAGGCAAATTGATTATTCATGTATTGAAACACCTTTCCTGCCTTGAAATATCAGAGGGAAGATTTATCTCTGGCTGTCATCACAAAGCCTCATTAGACCAGATCTTGCTCTTTTCTATACAGTCCAAAGATGTGGCAGAAGACAGGGAGTTTCTTGCTGTGTGTTCAGCAGGAGCTCTGAACACTCCTGAGGCCAGAATCGTTAACATGATGACAGAAGATGCGAAGCATCTTACACATTGAGCTACATATGTTATGAATAGTGATGCTTTCAGGCGAGTTTGAGTAGAAACACATGTGGAAGCTTTGCTTGCACTTTTAAACTGGTGTTCACCATTAGGCTTTATTCTTTCTTTCAACAGAGGACAGTTATGGGATGGATGGGAAGGCTAACCTGCCCAGTTTCACAGGCGACATCAATTGGCAAGGACTGGAAGACTTGTACAGTGTGAATGAAAGTGTATATGAATACAGATACAACTATAGACTTAGTCTGGCTGACTGGACTAATTACTTGAAGGATGTAGATAGAATGTTTGCACTGCTGAACAGTTACTACCAGCAAAATCAAACAGACAAGGCTAACACTGCTCAAAGCAACGGGGACAAATCATCCACACTGTTTACCTTGGTGGAAATGACTTCTGCTGAAGAATCGAGTGGCCTGCCTGCAGAAGAGTTGCGGCTTATTGTGCCAACAGACTTCACGGCCCTCACTTTGAGCATGGTGACTTCAAGCCAGGAAAGGAAACTTGAATTAAACAACGATATTCCTGAGAAAAGCAGTTTGAATGATGCACACTGGAGAAATAATCCCCAAGCTGAAAAATCAATGGAATATAAAGAATCGGACCGTTTTGATACGGATTTCAGTGGGAACGGTTTGATAGAGTTGGAGTCCCGGCATAGCTTCATGCTACAACCCATCAGCATTCCTCAAAAAGAGACTCATGAGGACAGTGGTGCTGTGGAAGATATATTTGAGGATCAAATATATCTTCCTGTGAGGTCCAATGAACCCCTCATTCATCAGGCTGTAAATGTCTCCATTAGGGACTCCTCTATCAGTATCCAGAAAACAGGAACTTTCTTGAAAAAAACAGAACAGAGTCTTGCAGGGGAAACTTCACAAATCCTAAACGTAGAAGGCAGTGCCTCAGCTCCACTCTCCTTGGATTAATCAAGTTGTCAACCATTAAACAAGTCTCCTTTTTCTTATTAGCAAACTAATAAAGGTAATCATGACAAGTGACATTCCATGTTTATTGTAAATACGTTTTGCAGCTAAATTGAGCCCAGTTCATAATTTGTCTCTGTGTGCATTTGTTTTATTCACACGCACATAATTTCACAGTAATTCTCCCCACTAGGAAGCAAGATTTGCAGTTTTTGATGAAAAGAAATGATGTTAACTTACAAATGCAGTAGCACATTCTCTGAAAGCTAAAAATTACTTCTTTGAAGAGAATGTTCAAGTTACTTTCTCTATTTCCAAATGATACCAGATTGAATGAAAGTTTCAGTCCACCCAATCTGTGTTCATAATGTGTTTTTCACAAATTATTTTAACCACTGGAAATTCCTAATGTCATGCTTTTGAGTAAAATGCACTTTTAAAATCTGTATGCCATGCCATTTATGAATCTAATACTTTACATGTTCTTATTTTGCTCATTGTCTCATGTAATTGTGAAACCAATAAATGGATTGACAGGGAAGAGGTAATCAGTATGGATTATGGAAACAGACACTTTGAGTATTATTTTAGAAAAAATATTGCATGTTTTTGTTACTTTGATTTAATTAAATTTACTCTGAGAAAGGTATGGCTAATGATTGTTAACTGTAGGAGGATTTGTTTAAATTGGATTATTTCCCTATATGTTGATATCGTCAGTATTAAAAATCCAAGAGGTTTTTTTGACTTTTTTTTCTGATACTGGTAGAAAAGTTTACATCAGTACATACATGCTTTTGTCACCACATCTGACTTTTATTATCTTGAACAATATCTTGAAAGAATTGTTATCATTTTGAGACTTAAATTCTTTTTCTTTTGAACAGGCATGAAAGGGAATGATAAAATCACATTAGATTTACATTTAGATACAGAAGGCACATGAGGGAAAAAATAGTAGCTTAGATATTTTTTGTTGTTGTATTCTAAATTTTCTTGAACTTTACCAAATATTAAATTTTATAAAGTATAATACAAAAATGACTTTGAAAATCTGTTACTCAAAAATTAATATCTTCCCTTGCTTTTGTAATAAATCTCTAAATAATTAGCACAACAACAACAAAAGAGAATTACCTCAAACAGATGTAATTCCACAGTGTCCGATTCATGGGTGCATCTCCTTTCTGTTACATGTTATTTAATGTAGTATTTTTTGGCTATTGCAAGCACTGCAGGTTAAATTTACATTCATTGCTTTGTATTTTAAGTTGAAACTTTTCTAAAAGGAGATTCTTTTAGTGTGATTTCAATAATTTTAAGAAGCAGTCTTTTTGATGGACTCTGTACATATGTTAAAATTACTAGCTCTCTGATGTATGTGTCATGGGCTGATTGATAGAAAAACGTATTTATGGTAATGAATGATGCTATTTGTACATAGGTTTTAAGTTACTGGGATACAGACTGTGTTTTTAAATCTTGTATAATATTTCTGTGATACTTTTATAGAACAATTCTGGCTTCGGGAAAGTCTAGAAGCAATATTTCTTGAAATAAAAAGTGTTTTACTTTACCTGCTTCAGAGAAGTCCGGATGATCCAGTTTTCCTCTTATTTAAGATTTATTTTTAAAATATGTTAATAGTTTCAGTTTTAAGAATCCATCCACACTCAAGCAATGGGTAACTAAATAACACTCTATATTCTGTTAGTTTTATTTCTTGGAGACTGTGAATCAGACATATTTTTAAGACATGCTGTGTTTTGGGTTTTTTTTAATTCCCAGTTCATCTGATCCTTTCTTCCTTGAAGTCAACGCACCGAGCTGCACAACCGGCGGTTCCCAGAAGTAAAGCAATGTCACACAGTGCCATCCTGTGCTTTGCCTCTGTCCCTCCTCCCAGCAAAGTTCTCTCTGTGACAGCAAAGCACAGGAGGCCGGACACACAGGGCTTAACTGGACCACAGATCTCTAGTCAGGAGAAGTGTCTTCTCGCACAAGAGTCTTCAGAAAAGGGAATTTAGGTTTCAAGGTAAACTGTCTCTTACTTGCACTCTGTGTTTCTTTGATGGCCCGAGAGTAAGATTAGCTTCACAAGCTAAAATCAGCCTCTGAAGCTGTGCTTCTTGAACTCTTCTTTCTTCTATACAGTCCTTGGACACTGATGCTCCTGCAGACATCAAGTTATAGGTGATGTTTGTGGGAATCGGGACAGGAGATCAATGGTTAATCTAAGTGTTCAAAAATCAGTCATTTCAATGCTAGATAGTCCCCTGAGAGATGTCTACTCCCGAAAAGGAGGCTGGCAAACATAGGATGTGTTTCAAAACAGGGTGCTGAGCAGGCTGAGCCAGCAAGTTTGCGAGAACTTTAGGACAAAGGCAAGTTGAAGCAAGGTCTCATACAACTACCTCACTCACACCTTTGTGCCGGGAATTGTCCAGTACCAACCACGTGTCCTTCATTGTTTGACAGTACATTTATTTGAAAGAATCAAGCAAGATGCTTTCTCCTCTCTTAACATGTGGGTAGAGATAGAGAAGGGAATGGTGCAATAGAGTGCTCCACCATTTCACTCCACTTGTCCTTCCTTCTTATGTGAGAGTTTAAAATGCTCAGGAAATGGAAGAGATCACATCTTCCTCCACTGGAAGGTGATCAACCTTCCTTCTTCCAGGACAGTGTCTTGTCTTCTATCAGAAGCTTAGATAGTGCCGTATCTTCTAAACTAGGTGAGAGCCTTCTTTATAGCTCTTTTATATGAGTGTGGAGGGAAAAAAAAATAAAAGAGACCCAGTCTGTAGCTAAGAGGTACAGGGAGCAATAAGCTCTGATCCTTTCTCTCTGGAAACATGCATCAAATATAAAAGCAGATGAAAAGAAAGAGGCCAAATCTGTCATATCCTTAAGCAGGTGGCCTAAGCAGTGCCACTAAGTTTTGCACTTCTTTCTGGACAGTATCTTGTCCCGTAGCTGTGGCAGTCAAGTCCATGAGCAGTGCATGGTGTGACTGTCAGGAAGCTCTTACAGGCCTCAGGCAGTTGCAGGTTCAGGAGGAAACCAAATGCCTAAATCAGACTCCATGGGAAAGCGCTCCTTACAACAGGCAAGGGGAAGGTCAAGGGGAGGACCTTCTTGGCTTTTTCTGATCTGCAAAATAACGGCAGGTGTGTCCTTTTTGAAAGGCAGCACATAGTTATGTACTTTCTGAAGAGGGTCTGGAGCTGGACAGGAATATTTTTTTAAGGTACTTGTTGGTGTGGTCCAAACCAGAGCCAAAGAGTGGACAAAGCACTAAGCAGTAATGACCTCTGGCCTCCAGTCCTTGGGTTCATGCCCCGGTTCTCTTCTACTGAGCTACATAGGTGCACAGAGACTTGTACTCTATGTATTTTTTCCAACGGTCAACATATATTTCGAACAAATTTGTATTTCTTACCATATAACTAATATGAATCAAATTTAGTGCTAGACGAAACTACGGAATTTTACAGTTTATTTCTGCATGATCAATTCTTCGGTGGTCACTCAATTCAGTAGAAATATTTGGTTTTGTCTGACTACACACTAAAAGACTGAATATTGGGTTACTTGATCCAGAATGATTCCACAGCAACTCACATATCATTTTTGTCAATTTTTTTTGTCAGAAATAAAACACACTTGATATGCTATATTTTATTTTCAAATATCAAGTATTCAAGAGTTTGTTTTGTAAACACATGTTTACAACAGATGCTGACAATAGGTTTCATTAAATGATGTGTTACACAGCTTTAAAATTATTCTAAGCTCTGCTGAGAAATAAATATCAATTAAAAAACCCCATACAGGAGCCTAAGGTATGCAAAACAAACTGCATAAACCAATTAGTCTCTTTTTACCACAGCACAGCACAGCACCCACACACTCATACGGTCAGACATACTCTACAAATTTTCTTAATACTCTACACATTTGCTCAATAATGAGCTTTTTAAAAACTAAACATTTACAGGCAGTGTGCCCACTCCATGCTCCTAACATACTACCCAGACTATTCTGTTGCTGTTCTGCTTAAATCATTTGGTAGCAATACGTACTGCAGCCCAGGGCAGAACTCCCATTTGCTCAAC
Organism: Patagioenas fasciata; assembly: GCF_037038585.1. Lineage (NCBI taxonomy): Eukaryota > Metazoa > Chordata > Aves > Columbiformes > Columbidae > Patagioenas > Patagioenas fasciata. The sequence continues at coordinate 36,183,197 of NC_092521.1, read as the reverse complement.
TGGGGAAAACAGAAGGTCTTCTCTGAGGAAGGGCTTCACTCAACCATGGATCACATTCACTTCAAATTCTTTTTTCTTTGTACAGAAACTCAGTTCAGGACAATTTTGTATTTTTTTTTTTTGTTTTGAAATTTCCCTCCATGTTTCCAAATGTACCTTTGTTAAACAGGTTAAATTTCTGACCTATCAGTGAGAGATGTATCTCTTTAATTCTATTTAGGACAGAGACGCCTTCTCTGTATGAGCAGTCCAGGCACAAGAACACAAAATAATTATCTTTCAGAGTTCAAAATGGAAGGGAAAAATTTTGTCTTCAAGATCTTATAACCAAAACACTCTGGTTTAAATCATAGCTCACTTTAAAGTTGACCAGATTTGGCCTTTTTCCATTGCTAGAGCTAGAACCTGCTCTTATTCTACCCCTCTCTTTCTGGTGTTCCATGGAAGAACATTAATACTTATTTCAGATCTGAATCCTCAGTTTACTAATGTTGCTCAGTTAAGGAGTCCCACAATTTAGCCCAGTGTTTTGTTCCTTGTCATTACTATAGAATTTATTTTCAGTCTCTGCTTAAGCAAAGCCACTAAATAAAGTAACATGTTATAGCAGGATTAATACATCCCACATGAGATTTCTGTGGTCTGTATAGCTTTTACCTTAGGTGTTAGTGCTGGGACAAATCCTATACTGCCTCCTGAGATTATTTTCCCACAGAAGAGCTAGGTAGGAATTGGCCCATCAGGAATAACGAACACTGTCTCTGCTGGAGCAGTCCAGACTTCAAGAACAAAAACACATGCAGTTGCATCATTGACATGCCTTGAGTATGTCATTTGAGTCATAGTGAATACATCATAAAATACCTCAGTACCTATTAGCACCACAGTGTTGTTTAGTCATTTGTCCAAAGATTATCAAGCTGGCTCACCCTTCCTCAAGGTGAATGATGTTTTTGTAGCCCTTCATGAATTCCACAGCTTTTCACCTGTTTCTATGTTATGAACAAAATGTTGTTGCAGGATAACATCGGGATAACTGGTTTGAGATAGGAAAAAAATAGAAAACACAGCACACACAATGGATAATGTAATAATTTGAAGAGTAGAATGGAACCTGAATAAATAAGTATCTGTTTCATAATGCTTGAAACCAAGAAAAGTTTGGAGCTACTTTGAACTTGCAGAGCTAAGTCCGTGTTTAGAAGGCTGCAATAAGTCAAAAGAAAATAGCATATCTGGAGGTCTAGGGTGGGGGAAGATTGCTAAAAACTACAGTTATTAACTCTAGTAAATGTAATGGAGATGGCTATGGGGTATGGATAGAGTTAGCTGTCCTCCTTAATTTACATGATATATTCTGTGGAAAGGATATGGAAAATTTCTTTCCTGAGGATCACGTAGGCTTTCAAACCTTTGGCCACATAATAACGTATTAGTGATGTTTGATGTAAAGAAGAATAATCATGTGAACTCTTGCCACACCTAGAACCCACACTGAAAGCTCCGCATCTCCACTCTGCAACATTACATGTAACCTTTATGAATTGATATCCGTGAAACAAGATGTTATAAGAAAAAAGGAATGCCCTAATTCTCTACCAAAGAATGAATATACCACCATGATGTCGACTGTTCAGCTTCTAAGCACTCTGAAGGATAAAAACGTCTATAAAATCAAATCCAATACATGAGGAAGCTAAAATGTGTTGATACAGGTTTAATCTACGAGGGGCAGACACTCTGACCAATGCAATGCTGATGCAGATTGCAGTCCAGGTAAATCTCCATTACCAGGTATTTTAATCCCCTGGAAGGCAACTGCAGCTGGGTGGCTTCAGCTGAGGGAACCCAGACACCGCAGCATGGCATCTCCTATGCTGTTATAAAAGTCACATAACTGAGAAAACAGAAAAAGATGGACTTGCTTAGCAAATATTTGGTCTTTGATCTCCCAAAAGAGTAGTAGGAACCAGTGAGCAGCATAAAATCTAAACAAGGACTTGATATCACTTAGCTCACACATACTTGCTAAAGCATCAGCTTATGTCCAGATCAAGGAACTGGCCCAGTTCTTCAGCCTGATCATGGGACCGATGAGGCTGAGAATCTGGCTTCAAAATAACACTAAGACACTTTATACCTATTTAACATCAGTTTTATGTCAATATAACACCACGAAGAGCTGTGGCATTACACACACAGGAAGTGCAGTAAGGCAGCAATAATTCAGGCATTTGGGGGAAAAACCCGCCAGAACAGTACAGAAGATGCTGACTCCTCTCCCAGCCATACAGTCTGGATTTACAGAAAGCAGTTAGTGCTCTGCTCCGCTTTTGTGAGATACCAAAAATTTGTCATCTGAATCTCTAGGTACAAATTCTGTGAAAGGGCACAATCTGAACTTACAGCATTACTTAATGTGTTTTATTGGCTTTAAGGTCAGAAAGAAGCCCTTATTTAATGTATCTCCTCACATAAAACACAGATTTCCACAAATAAATTAATAAAATAAGTGAATGGCAGGAAGAGTTAGAATGTATCTTTGAGCATCTCCACAAAACATTTTGTATTTTAATTATATTTGAAAATGAAAGCTTTCCTCCATCGACAAATATGTAAGCAGTAACATGTGGATGCCACAAGGGAGTAGACAAGTGCTATAATACTTTGTGCTATTCTGGTTACAATGATCACTGAATCCATGGGGAAAAAACTCAGCACAGAAATTACTCTTTGTGTAAAAGAACACTTTTTTGAATGCAGATGGGATGCAGTCCAATACTTACATACATGTGTTATTTTTAAGTACACTACTTACGTATATAAATTTGCATACATATTTTTTTTTCTGGATCAGAGCCATAATGAATGGTTAATGCTACAAATTAATAAGGTATATTTTAAAAAAAACACACCATATTTTTGAGAAGACTACTCTCATGTTTTTGTAGCTAATTTATGGGCTTTCAAACTCATAACATCTAGGAGGAGACTTGTGTCCCTACTTCACTTACAGAACAGCAGGTTCTGAGGAACTGTATGTTATTGCATGCCCTTTTAAAGATAAAATGGCTGGTCAAAGAACTGAAAGTCTCAAGTTAAACATAAATTGCGCCATAATATTCAACATATTTCTTTTAGCTGTTCACACTGTACTGAGAGGGCATAAAACGCCACCAGTTCCAAACCATACCATGTTATATCCAGTATGCTCATGGGGAAAAAGGGGAACCAAAACCACATGGCTTTTGCCTAGAAGTACAAAGTCCCACTCTCCAGATATTCCAGCTGAGACTGCATCTCCTCAGCTCTACAAACCGTCTCCTGAGGGTGCTGCACTCATAAGCACCCATGGTCATAGCTATGCCTTTTCTGAAGTTTTCCCCTTTTTGAGGAAACAGGGATAAATGGGAGGCTAAACAGGCAAAATTACCTGTTCACTCAAGTCCATATATTCGGGCTGCTTCTCTCATGTCCCTCACTTTAAATCAGGAATAAGCAGTGGAAGAGGAATAATTTCTGTCTGTCCCTGTGATGGTATGATGGCACCTGGTGGACTTGCAGCTAGTTGCGGGGTGTCATTGCTCCATACTATCCCCGGCTAGTGAACTGCAGGTAGACGATGTGGGTTTGCTGCTGATAGCAGCCTGTGGGTGAGCAGGACTCCTGCTTCACATCTTGTGCTCACTCCTAAGCAAACTTCAGTGTTTGGGGGGGAAGGTGGCAGAAATTACAAGTTAATAGAATTTTATAGTCTATGGTCAGAGGATTTCACAATAGGAAGACAGTATGGCCACCTTCAGTGGGTGATAAAGCTCCTTTTTAATTCTTGTGAGTCAGTTTAGCACCACCTATCGATCATGAGTACTGCTGAGGATGCATACAATTTCTCTGGTGATGCTGCTGCCTTCAGCAATGACAACCTCAGAAAATAGCTTTTGTTCAGCAGGTCCCAGTCCATACTTCAGTCAATGTTGACAATGTCAGAACTGACTTCTCTAGGAAGTTGATGTGTTTCCCCTGCATGCCTTTATTGGCTTAGTTTAGACTGTTATATCTTACAATAAAGTCTTCTCTGGGAATCAATCCAAAACTGGCCAGATTTGGGGTTTTCTTTCTTTCAGAGGATGCTGATTTAATTAAGTGATTTTGTAGAAATGTATTCATATTGTGAAAATTAACTATATCCAAAAATAGTAAAAAAAAGTTTGAAAGGTAATGAATTACTTCTTGGTTTACACATATTTTTAAACACAAAATAATGTAAACAAGGTTTTTTCAGCATTTCCAAAGTGAACATCTTTCCCTCTACATTCCAATTTCTCAAACACTTCAAAAAATGTTTTTGAAAGTCGAAGTGTCAGGATTCCCTAAAAAAAACCGGGTGGTCTCCATTTCAACAAGCTCTGAATTACCTTGAAATCAGCTCAGAAGCTGCAGCAGTTGCAGACGTGTCACTTCCATCATTCTTATTCTCTGCCACCAGTGACAGCTGCAGACAGTCCTACAAGCCTGATCTGCTCTCCCTTGTTATTCACATGGAACAGAACCACACAAGAGGCATGAAACAGAATAGATCAGGATAGATGATTCATCTCCAGCCTTTTACAATTCCCTAAATGCTCTGCTTCTGAGGTATTCAAAAAGATTGTTGCTCTTCACCTCATCCTATGCTGATTAAAATAGGCGAGTGATTAAAATTGTGGGTGATAGGTTTCAATTGCTCTTTGTCCTACTACTTTGCCTCAATTTTCACCACAGCAGGAAATTCCTGGTGCAAGAAGCATCTGACACTGGAGCAAAAGGAGATACTTCTATCATCTATTCTGATCTCCTACGGTAAAATAATATACCCAATACCTGTGAGATGAGGAAATTTATTCCTTGGGGTGAAGAGTGCAGAAGCTAACATCTCAGGTGGCACATGCTAACTGAGAATACGTTGTGCCTCATGGCTGCACAAGAGAAAAATAAAATCCTCAGACTTGACCCCAAAAAGCTCTTAATATGTATAGAATAGCAGGCAGTGATGAAAACTGTACTCCTCTTCACTGTAGTTTGGGGTAGAAGCATCTGAGTTTGCAGATGGAGAGAGTGGGCATCGTTACAAGCTACATAAATGGACTGAGACATTCTGAAATAAGCAGTCACTCTTTCAAGCAGGGGAACCAGCCCTGTGGGTTAGTCATATGTGCTGATCAAGGAGAGCCAGGAGATGAGAGAAGGCAGCCAGCAAAGGAGGACAAGGAAATCTGCTCTCCCCAGGACAACTCAATGGATGCCAAGGAGGTACTGCCTTTAATTTCAAGGACTTGATTTCATACATTTGATCAACTTAAAAATCAAACCAGGAATACTTATTTTCAAATATATGTAGAGGTTCTTCTCTTTCTTATTTATTTTCATGCAAGCTCTCTAAACGGCAAAATTCAAACCTGACTATCACTGAGTCCTCTTAAAAGAGTACTTTTAATTTCCTAAACTTCTAAGTCTTTCCCTGCAGGGCAAAATACAATTTTGACTTCTTAGTGTCCACCTGAAATCATTCTCTGCCCTTTGAGACATCATTAGTATATCATAAGCATGGCACTACAAAGCCTCCAGAGCAAGAAATGAAATGCCAAGTACATTTGACTAGAAAGACTCAGCATCTCCTGGGGAGAAAACACACTACAGTAATTTGGAATAAGCAAAGGCCACATCACATCCCATGGGTCCATGCTTGCAGACAATTTCTATTCTTAGCTATTCCCCTGGAATGGCAAAAGAGAGACGACTTGCCCTTTGCCTGCACAGAAGCTTTCAATGAAGACAAGAAAAGGAAAGGTGGCCACATGAGGCACAAACCACACAGCTGGGACCTCCTAGACCGGTCCCATCATCCTGCGCAACCCCAAGCAGCAGGAGAGGCAGAAGTGGGGTGGAAACGAGAGGGACACAGGGTCTGAGCCAGCACCCCCTCCCCAGCTGTCCTCAGTGGCGGGGAATACAGAGGCCCGGCGGTGCCAGGAGCAGAGGCAAAAGCCTCGTACCCCACACGGCGTCGGGCAGGCTGCTGGCAACCCCCTGGAGGGTCCCTCTGCCCACCCCAGCCATGGGCAGCCAGTGGTGCCAGAGCCAGCCCCACACCCGTTCTGGCTGTGAGGGGCTCATTGGGTCCCCGTGGCCACTCTGACACAAAAAGCTGCACTACACTGGCATGGACTTTTGGACAGCCAAGTTCCTCCCATCAGGCAATAACTGGTTATTTTCTTCTTCAGGAAAAGTATGGATTTGGTGCTAGTAGCACCCACCAGAATAACTGCCTGTATCACTATAGAAATATGCACATATCTGCTCTGGTACGTGTGTATGATTCCTACATCTTAATGTTATTGTAAATGAATACTGAAGATTTTACTCCAAGCATTATACCTTCTTAGTGTGTGTACTTTGTGAAGAATGACTACATCCCATCAAATGAAAATTAATGCATATTTTGACAGGATAAGATATTACAACTCAACATTTGCAAACACTACCTGACGCATAAATTTTGTATGGCTTAACATGTTAACAGTACTTTAAACCTTATGTTCTTTTTAAATTTAATGCTTATGTCTGAAAATAGCCCCTTTCAAATTCAGTTGCAGTAATGTCTTTAAAAGCTAACTTTAAACTTAATTTGTGGCACATAAAATAATCAAACTAAGTTGCATAGTTTAAACAAGTTCAGTTGTGCTTTGTAGCAGAACTCACAGTAATTACTCATCTCTTAAAAATACAATTTGCGGATATGAAGTTGACGATACATTTAAGCATTTTAGACATCAACGATATGAGTTTTTGTCACTCTTCCACTGACTTCTGCTGTTCACAATACCTCACCCTTACACTGATAGATCAGAGCATAGACATTTAATGGACACATCTGAAATAATTACAAACACAATTTTTAAAACTCCATTGTTTGGAAGGGAGAAATAAGAACTTGGGTTGGTCTGAGGTATCCAGCCCTCAGGAACATACTATGGTTGTTTGCATTAAGCTTTGTTGGTTTTATCACGTTACATTTAGATTAAAAATAGAAGGCACAGGTGTTTTACAAGGCGCCATAATTAAGTCAACCAACAAAACTAAGTATTACATTACCAAGCCAGGAGTCTATATCTCAGCAGTGACTTCTTCCAATGCATTTTCATTTGAGGAATTTATTGCTTCTGATAAAGGGCCAGGGTATGTTTGTGCTACGCAGTTCATTCCTTGTGCCACACTGATGTCTCCTTGGGAACTGAAGGTAGGGCAGGATCTAGTCCGTGCATAGTTTTGTTGGGGTCCAGTTTGGCCAACCATCTCACTCACAGTGTTCACCGGCGAAGCCATCCATCTCCGTCTCTGCAGTTGCTCTTCTTTACACTTAATGGAATACCAGGCCAGGAAAATAAAAAAGAATCCCACAAACTTGAGAGCAGCTGCCAACCCAAAGTAGACAAAACGAAACGAGGTGACATCATATTCCCAGCAAGATCCTTGTACGCCGCAATCCTGTTGCCAAAGCATGCACGTGGTGTCAATAACAGCCCCAAAATAAATTGGAGTGGGAATGTAAGCTGAAATAAAAATAGCAACAGAAATAATATGTGTTAGGATATAGTGGAAAACTTCTAAAGAAACTATATACCTTAGCTAAAGAGTGTAGGCTGAGAATTTTTTAGATTTCCACTCAGCTGTTCTCACATGAAATATAAAACATGGAAAACTGGTCGGCCGATCTTCCCACCAACACTACTTATCCCACCTACGAAATGTACCACAAATGGGAAAGAACTCCAGCAAAGAAGACAGTGCAACAGCACCTTACAACGGGTACTGCTTCGATCTGCCGTCCCCAGACAGCTCTTCTTGAACTATGTGTGCCCCAAGAGAAAAAACAATGTTGCTCTTGGGAAATAAAATACAGGAGAGGAACAAAATACAATGTTATCTCCAGGGAGTTATTCGCTGAACATTCAGTGGTCATGAACTGGGAAAGGCCAGGGGTTGCTTCTTTAGATTATGGAGAAGAAGCCCCAAGGATGGCATCCATCTTACTGAAGATGGATGGAAATGGTGAGACCACTAAAATCGTAAATTTTCTTTTGAATAAATCCTCCTCAGAAATAGATTTTAACTTCTAATGCTCCTAAAAATGCAGACAGCCCATTGAATACTCCTGCTTTCTCCAGAAACACACCACCTTTAACACAAGCCAGAAACATCCTCCTGTAGAGAAAACTTCCAGAGGCAGTTACATGGGCTTCTCCTCTTTTTCTCTCCCAATAGTCCTTGCTTGCTTTTGCCCTTTGTTTCATAGTAGCTAGACACCTGGAGTGTTCTTTATAGGCAGGATTTTAGAAGTTCAAGATCTTGAAAGAAACTACTTTGTGGAACAAAGACTTCTAACCTGTACCTTTCTTGTTTTGAAACATTTGAGATTAGACATTAAGTAACAATTGGTTCTTATTTTAAAAATGCAAAGAGCTATTGTTACTGCTGAAAGCAATAAAAATCTGTTTCCAAAAAAAAAAAAAGAAAAAATCTTATAAAGTAATATTTAGTAACCATTATTTTTTAAATAAAATTTGAATGTAAAAATAGTTTTTTCTAGGACAAAAATGTTCAAGAAAGTTGGAAAAAAAAATAAAATTAAATTAAATACATTCTCAGCTACAACATCTTCAGAAGCTATTCCTAATACAATTAGTCAGGCAATAAGTTGGAGATGTATGGAATTTTAGTACTTTTATGGTACATTTAAGCTGAACATGGTGAGCTTGTATGGAAATGCTGAGTAACTGTAAGACTTACCAAGAGTTCTTAATAAAACAAACTGCATTCCTAGTGCAAAGGGCCGCTCCCCATCTTCCACAGACCTGGTAGGTGAAAAGAAAACTCCTCTGAAGAAACAGTCATAACAGGTAATCACTGTGGTATGTTCTGGTTCTACCTCCTGGCTTTTTTCTGAGCTATAAAAAGCCTTTGTCTAAATTTCTTTCATTTAGCTACTAATATTGTTAACTCCTACTGATAGGAAAAAAATACAGCCAGACTCTCCTGTCCCTATTTAATCAAAATCTCAATCACGCCTTTTAATCTTTCTTTACCTGTGAAAGGCCTGAAGAATTTGATCCAAACCCATTAAGGAAATCTAGAGAATCCATCCAAAATGTTTATGGCATCTCATTCAGCTTCCTATTATTTCATATAATGTATTTCTTTATTTTCTTAATCTTTTTAGACAAATTACAATTAATGGAGATTTAAATTGCTGAAAGCTGGACTCAGCTTCTGAATTTAACAGATCTCTGCGGAGCAGAAGCATTTTGGAGCTACTTTAGGGAAAATATCAGTAGAAACATCTAAACAGGCTAATGCAAGTAATACAAGATTTCTTCCATTGGTTTCAAAGAGAAAATGTCAAACTTTCATAAGACTCAATACAAAGTAATGATATTTCACAATGCAACTACAGTTTTAGTAAACCATAAAGTTTATTCTGGTTTAAAAAAAATATTTTAAATCTTAATCTAAAGGTCTCAAATTAAGATATACAGCTTCTAATGACATTGAAATATAAGATAAAAACACACAAAAAGACTGTAGACAAAGGGGTGCAGCTGTAAAATCAAGGTTTTGAAGTCAAGCAATCCCTCAGAAACTGAGAAACTGGAGAACCAACTTGGGCCACAAATCCTGGACTGACGCATTGTGCACAATATATGGTTTGGGACTCATGTGTGTGGGCCATACTTTCTTTATTAAACATTACAAAATCCTGCTGGAGGTGCCCCTTATGCACTTCACTATTGTGGGGCTCACTGCAATGTTAATGTTCATTGATTGTAGTCTACCTTTGCATAATTGCGGTGCAATGACAATCGGGTTTTTTTATCATTATTGTACAGGTGGAAAACCTGGAGGTACAGGGAATAAGGTCAGAAGTCTCCAAATTATTACGGCACTGTGCACACAGTAGTTGAGCTAAGGCTTTATGGGCAACTAAAAGTCTGAGGTGCCCACTCCCAAGCACTTGGGTTTACAGTCCAAACAGCGATCCTTGCACCCATTTTTAGATTTTTTTGGAAAAGTAAACTGGAAGACAAATTCCACCACAGGACATGGCACAGTCCTCCGTGTGTCAGCAGCAGGCTCCTGCTTAAACTTCAGCCACTTAAGCTAAGAAAATGACAGCAAGAGAGCGCTCGTCCTTGCTGGGGATGAGACACAGGCGCCTGCCAGAGGGTTTCAGAGCTGTGCTCACAGCTGAGCCTAAGGATAAAAAAGCCAAATCCTGACCTGCCTCATGTTTTCTAAGGCTACATGACATTTCCCTACAAAGACTGTGTTGTTCCTATCCATAAATGACCAATGGTGAGAACAACACTACTACGGTACAAGTTCGAAATTATTGTGAAGATAAAAAGAGGAGAGTGAAAACCAGGCATGTGGCAGGAATGAACAGTTTTAGGAAAGAGAAAAGGATAATTTTAAATACTAACTTTTTTCATTTGCATTTGAAAATCCAAACCATTGCTCTAAGAAGGCTGAAAATTTCTTCAGAAATAATAATTTTCTTACACGATGCTTTTACTTGTTCTATCTTTATAGCTACCTGGAAATTGTTGGGCATTTCGTGTTTCATAAAGCAGATTATTACGTTACATATTCTTAATAGAAGCAAGTTCCACCCTATCTATGTCAGCCCTATTCTATTCACTGTTTAATGACACAGAAGCCTGAAGGAGTTTGGCTGCATTGCTCCAGCCTCTTCTGACACAGGTACTGGCTGACAACACACACAGCAAAAAAGACCATTACTGAGCTCTCACCTGAGTGTCACTATGATTGCTGACGGCTGGGCGCATGCTGTTATAAGCGTAACAATGAAGAGAAATATCAGGAAGGGGATAAGCGTGTTGCATGTTCGATCACACTTCCCAGAAACAGCGTAGCCATTCTCATTCAGGTAGGTTTTGACAATAACCAGCCGGAGTTGACTGCGCTGGCCCACCGTCGGTGGAGTGATCACCTGGCGACTCTGCACACAGGCGCATTCTGTGTAATTTCTCACCTGGAGAGAGCGAAAAAGAACACTTCTATGTGAAAAAGCCATGCAAGAAAAACATTGAGCAGAGATGTGATACAACAGTCCCATGGTACTTCTCAACCTCTAGCATAATTTCCCCAAGCACAAGCGAGGTTACCACCCCAAGTGTTTTTAAAGCTGGCCAAGACTTCCGTGGTGAGACTACCTTTCAGTTACTTACGACTTCTACCATTTAGGCTGAGTTTAGAAAAAATTCTGGAATATTTCTGGAAAATTCTCCCAAAAGAATTCAATCACTTCTTACAGGGAGGCTGAAGAAAAAGATTGTTTCTACTGTATCACAAAAACTGTGAGCTAAACACTCTTTAAGTGGCACTGACAATGTCATATTCTGGAATTTGGCAGAATGTCAGCATTCATCTTCTGGAAGTGTCTTCTACCACCTAATGGAAGTCTTCCCAGATTCAGCTAAAGAGAAATAAGCTGCACTTCAGGTTTGGACCCAGGATCTTCTAGTTGGATGTGGATAGGATGTGTACAGGAGCAAAATCAGAGAATAAGGAGAAAGCAGAGACTTAAACAGTAACACTGAAGGAAATGACAGATTCTCAAATGGACAAAGGAGCTAAAATTAGGATGAAGAGACTGATAACATATCATAAGTAAAAGGGACTATGATTTGAGCAAGGTGAGGAGAAGTCAGATCAGAAACAGAGTCTCATCACATTTATTCTATTATATTTTCATCTATTCTAAGGTGTGTGGCAGATCGGAATACTCCAGCGTTAGAGGGGAAACAGGTCAGGGCCCATGTGATGTTACAGGAAGGAGTTTTTGGTTTCAAGGTTCGCATTTATAAAACCTAAGACCACACATGCACAGATGTCTCATTACAAGGCCATCTTAAGGTTGCAAATTTAAGCACTTGGAACAACATGAAATATCTAAATTAGGGTTGCTTGTCAACTTCAGTGTATAACTCTGTATGTGTTTGTGTTATGACATAGCCTCATTTTTTTTTTTCCACAGGATTTAGCTGAAGTTCTTAATAATCTATTGATTCATCCAGTACTTTACCTCCCATTTTCAAAATATGGCTCCAGGTATTTTTTTCCTCACACTAAACATGTACCACTACAAAGACAGAATGGCTCGTATTTCATATGGATTTTTCCATCATACTCATCATTATAGCTTAACTCTTTGAAAAATGAGTAATTTATCTTCAAAATAGTTATGCAATGAGGAGAAAGGAGCAGCAGAGACAACGTAGGATGAACTGACCACAACCTCCCATTCCCCATCCCGCTCTGCCAGTCAGGGGGAAGAGGCAGAGAAACCAGGAGTAAAGTTAAGCCCAGGAACAAGAGAGGAGTCGGGGGAAGGTGTTGTAAGGTTTGGTTTTATTTCTCATTATCCTACTCTGATTTGATTGGTAATGAATTAAACTAATTTCCCCACATCGAGTCTATTTTGCCCATTGGTGAGTGATCTCTCTCTGTCCTTATCTTGACTCAAGGCCCTTTGATTATATTTTCTCTCCCCTGTACAGCTGAAGAGGGGTGTGATAGAGGAGCTTCGATCGGCACCTGGTATCCAGTCAGGGTCAACCCACCACAGGCACCAATGTTGTTATCTCTATTTTGTAGTTAATTAACTGAAACAGATCAAAACCTCCACAAATGTGGGTGGCAAATTTGAGAAAATCGAGATCCTTTTTTTCAGAACATTTTCCATTATATGCGACTTAATATATTCTAAATGAAACTTTTTGTGCCTTCAGGTACAGATTTAGGCACTTAGTGCTTCTACAAATGGCAATTCTGGATATTGCTCATGTCTGTCATCCAGAATATGAAGAATGCACAATTAATGACCAACTGGGAGAGGTTTCGTTTAAGTCACTTGCCCAACATTGCTTAGGAACAGAGGCAATGACAGAATCTGGTTTCTCAAGGAAGGACTCCACTCTGAAATGTCACAGGAGTATTTGCTTCCTTCTTACAGTCCCTCATCTTAATCTCCAAATTGCTTCCAAATTGGCATCCTACAGAAAATAGTCATATTTACTACACAGTCTTGCTTCATTACCAGAGAAACCAAGTCTATGCACTAAATGACATAGATATGACAAAATAGAAATGCTAGAGTATAGGAACCTATATATAAAATAGGTATTAACTGTATGTACATCAAACCTATGTCTCAATTCAAGCAAAGCATTGGTAAGATTTATATAGACACTGAAAGCTAACCACAGGCTCACATCACAGGCTTTTCGCACTTGGGCCTAAGCAATTTTCTATGTAAGAACCTACGAACCTGCATTTTCAGACCATTACACAGTCAACCTGAGAAAGTACAGTGCTGGACCTAACATCCTCCTGCTTCACAGGTTGGCTCAGGACTGCAAATCAGGAGACTGATACATTATAAATAAGCTTTCTGGAAAGCACAATCAAGTCCTGAGAAAATCAATGTTTACATTACTTCCTGTCTTTTCTAATCATCCTTTTTTTGGAAGACAGTTCTGTAACAGTAGAATTTAAGAGTTTGTCTTTTGTATTTAATGAGTACAGCTATTACATAATGCTTTGTTGATGCTAAGGTCAGACTCTACCTCACAACTGTTTTCTTGTGCCTAGTCCTGGAAACTGCCAAATTTCCATAGTGGGATTTTACCAGAAGGATGCCCTTCCCCAGTTCAGCATAACTGGAAGAATGGGCTATAAGAGGAAATGTATTTCCCAAAAAGAAAGTGGATTATTAACATCCTTTAAGTTCTGGTTACTTGAGTTCAATGAGAAACACTTAGCCTGGAAGATGTTTAGAGATCAATGAGAATGGTCAAACTATTTTACAAGAGCAGAATCCATGGGCAGTCTTTACCTAGCCACAGAAGCAAAAGACCTATCAATACAGTGGTGCAGGTCCTAGAGCAACTTATGCAATATGATGAAGTTGACACAAACACCAAGGGCTTTAAACAGGTCATAACTGAATTTAAACAGGAGTTCAAAACGCTTCCAACTAGTTGAAGAGTTAAGTTTTTCCTTCTATTGGAGAGGCAGCCAAAAAAAAAAAACAAAACACAATTCTTAAGAGTAACATTGATGAACTTGTGGAAAGACAGTATGACATGACCGTCTATGTTAGAGGAAAGCTGAATCAGATGTCACCAATTCAAGGTCCCTTTTCTGAGCCCTGCAGGAACAGTAGACACACAAGCCACTGCCATCAGGGACTTCAGAGTCTGCACTGGAAACACCAGCCCTCCCCAACCCATGGCACTTCGCACTCACTCGGCTGGAGGATTTACTTGGTACAAATGAACTTGTGTCTCAAAATTGTACATAACTGAAAGGAAGTGGGGTGGGACCATGCAATGGCAGCATCACCAGCTCATGCATGAGTCAGCTGTAGAACAGCTTCTCTGAAAGCTGGAGTGGGGGCTGCTTGCGCTAGAAACAGAGCAGTCTTTGACCTGCATCAGTCCCGAGGGGCTACTCACCGGTTGTATGTGGGTGGGTGAAGCACTTACCCCTGTGCTGTGGTTTCCACTATTGATGCAGCCAGCTAGGCAAGGATTAAAATATGTTATTCCATCTGATCCACAGACAGGCTCGTACTCATGAATCTTACATCCACAGTTAACATTACAGCTCCCAGTCAGATTCCTGTGGGCCATGGCAAGAGTGGGACTGAAGAAAAGAAAAAGAACATACTAGTAGAGCAAGGACAGATACCCTGTTGTTTAGAGGGGAAAAACATCCTACTCATTAACACTAGAGCTGAGAGTTGATTATCAGAGAAAGACTACATTAACTCTAGGTTATGTACATGATTTAAACAATATTGAAGATGACCCAAGGCATCCCTGCTGTCAACTAAAAACACAATACAAAAATAATACCAAAATTTAAAACTTGTATCTTATTTGCCCACGTAATGGTTGCATTTTCACCATATTTTTTTCTCCTTTGTTATTTTAGGTATCTAACCTAAGCTGTGGAAATTTGTTGCTGATTACTAATGAAACGCTCAGTGACGAGTAGTAAGCATTATGTGAACTAATAGGTATCTCTTTCCACACAGCCACAACTGTTCAGAAAACTTAATGCTTGTAGTATTTATATGCAAATGTGAAATCTACAGGAATCTCTCTAGATCTGAAGGAGTGCTGTGCTGTTACGAAATGTCTATAAAAGAACCACTACTCCACTTCCCTGGACCATTACGCAAAATCTTGCCAAACCCCAGTTTTCTAGGTCCTCCCCAGAAGGGTTTGGCAGTATGCTCAGAAGGAACTAAAGGGAATTTCGAAGCTGAAGGACATGCACACACCAAAAATAAGGATCTTAACTGCCTATCACTGCTGCTTCAAACAGGTGGTTGAACAGATCTCCACTGCCACAGCAGGGAAATTCATCAACTATTCACTGGCAAGCACCATGCCAGCCTGGGCATGTCCTCACCACCGGATGAACGTGCAAAGGGACCCCAACCAAGGCAGCAGCTCATGTTGCTCATGTAACGAGGCCTGAACTGAGATAGCTGCACTGAGACAGCTACAGGTCTCTCTCAATGCACCCTCTCTTCCAGCTAACACCTGCACATGGTGCCTCTGGGTCCTTTCTGGAGAAAGCAGGTCACTCAGAAGCAGTTTTGGCCTCCTCAGTTGGTACTGCCCTGGATACTGGGCATCCCAAAGTAAGACAAATTCCTAAAACAGAACTAATACCTGATAATCTGAGCTGCCACGGGGCAACTGGTGCAATCCAGTGTGCAATTCATGGCTGGAATTGAGATTTTATAAACATACAACCTCACTGTGGCTCTGCCTTACCATATCAGTTGCACCATTGCAGCTCAATCCAGAAGTGACCTCTTATTTCCTAAATACCTCTGTCTAAAGAAATTATGGTTCCTGAACTATGCACCTGCGCCTCCCTCTTCACTGCATAAGGTGATTCAAAGCCACTGAAAACTGAAAAGCAGCTGATATCAAAGTTTTCACCTGCAGCTTTTCCTGTTACTTAGGAAAAACCTCGTTTTATTATGTTACTTTCTGCCATAGAAGCAATGTAGGCTTTTAAGGGCTATTTTGTGTCTCAAAGTACCCAAATGTTAGGGACTGCAATATGCAGTACTGCAATGTATGCGTTTTCTGGAAGACAGAGAGTCAGTTTTAAACCACTTATTTTACAGGTTATAATTTGCAGTACCTAAACCTCAAAGTTTTTAGTTCTTCCAGATGCCAAAGTCAGAAAGGCAAGTTCTGTAAGGAATCAAGACAGCTGGCAGCTCTGAAGATCTCCAGAAGTTCAGAACATGGAAGTGAGCACCCAAACTCCCTCCTATGACATTTTGGCTGGCATCCTGGCCAGGGAAGGTGAGATGGGAGCCGAGAGTGATGGCAAGACCAGATCAGAATTGGCTTTGAAGACAATGATCACAATGATCAGCCCAGTGATCACACAGCCAAACCACAAAGGGTTTTATTACACTGGTACTGGAACTCTTTGGTGTGTCTTTAGCTTAGTCTGAAAGGTTACTTTGAATACTCCATGTGTCACCTTTCACCAGTGCTTCACAGACTACAGTCACTCTGGCCTCAGTCCACGGAGGGGAACAGCTGCTGGATCCTCTCCCAAGAGGCTGGATCTGCCTAGCTCCGTGACGCAAGGCTGATCCTCCTTTCTTTTCCTGTCTCATTTGTTTAGACTAGCTGACACCTTTTCTTTCACAAATGGAAGCAAAAATTGTCTCCCATTGCACCATTTATCCAGTAGTCCACTGATTAGATATGAAAACCCAGCTTCCAAAGAATATTGAAGCAATCTATGCAAGATTAAACATGATAAAGAGAAAAGATTGCATGAGCATAATTTAAAGGTCATTTCCAAGGACTAGAGCATATGCATGAAAATCCCCAACTCTGGGAGAAGACTGTGCCCTTTGCCTCCTCACACCTGAGTGGCAAGTGAAGCTCCAGACACCATCCTATCACTGTCTGTGGTCTGTGTGCAGTCCAGTCCAGAAGACCTGAATTTCTGAAAACAAATGCCAGTTTGACCACTGCGGAATCTGCAAAACCGGACAGAACTAAGTACTGAGTTCTGTTAGGGCATGAGTATTTGCACATGCGCCACAGGTAAAAATCTTGCCTTGGGAACTATGTTGGTATGCAAAACCTCTCCACACTGTGCACTGCAGTGTCCTGCTGAATTAACTGTGCTGCCCTGTTTGCCCTGCTCTCAATACTGCTCAATGGTGCCACAGAGAGGCCACTGCTGATTAAAGCTAGCTCAAGTATCTCTGCTCTGAGCAAATCATTAGATATCCAGGGAATTTTAGCACCTCCTCAGCCAGGCAGGAGTTGAAAAGGAATTTGGATTGAATGTGTGACTGTACCCCCGAGATACTATACACATGCTCATGACCATCATGGCTGTAGAGCCCCATGAGGGCTGCCGTTTGCTTGCCTTCACATCTGCAATGCATAGGTAGGACTGCTGTAAAGGTAAGCAGCTAGTATCAGACTTTTCATGTCCCAAATACCCCAAGGACCACAAGGGATTTTCTTCTGCCCCCATCTTCTACATCAGAATAGACCAGAGACTCGGCTCAGGGGCCACACTACACACGGTGACTGTCACCCATGTCATCCATCACCTCACCTCCTGTTATTAGCGACACTAAGGAGTATGACTGCTGCTTTGTGGTTTCCACTAGACTCATTTTTAATGGTTTTATACACCACTATTTGATTTTGCTGATTATGCTGGTCCCTCCAGCTGGGTACTTTTGTGGCTGATCAAATGTTACTAAGTAGCTCTTAAATATTTATTGACTGTCTACTAATCACACTAATCAGGTTCACAAATTTAGCTCTTGAAGCTACTTTGTACTTTATGGTCTAGTTGGATGTTAACCAAAGCCTTTGTGAGTGTTTTCTTTCTTGCACCATAAACAAACACGGAACAGTTTTGGAAACAAGTTGCAGCTTGACCAGGAAATTAAATATCCAGGGCTTATATTGGTTCTGTCGCCTTCTCAGCTATCAGCTGGAACTTGTCTTATTATATCACACTGGATTCCAGAAAGCAATATGCAGCAACATGTCATACAGCAACAGGCAGAGTTTTTCAGTCATCTCTCAATAGATGGAAAACACCAAATGATCAAAACACACCTCAGGAACATACTGATTTCAGCAGCACAGCGACAGAAGTTTTTCACACCAACAGGAGAGGCTGATTTTTTGGAGTTTCGCAAGCTCCTCAGTGGCCTGATGAGCTGGATGCCCTGGATGCCTGAACACCTGATGTGAGAAGTGGCTCACCAGCTGGGCCTGGGAGACCCTCCTGCCCATGTCCCTCCTGCCAGGGTTACCCTCTCCTACCTTTCTCACCCTGTGAAAGGCATTCTTCTGGCCCTTATCCCTCCATCATGTAAAACCCTTCCCAGCAGCAGATGGGTTGTGTTGTTCAACATGCAGGAGAGCCCACTCCATGACTCACCTCGCTTACTGAACTCACTTCAGCTGCTCTGCTGAACATTACCGTGACACAGAGGTTAGGAGATCAGCTTAAAAATAAAGGTTAATAAAATCAGGCACATGAGAAACTAGAAGCATTAAACTGGAAATTTAATTGAGACCACTGTGAAAATTTAATCTTGGGGCATTTTTTTTTCATTTCTCCAGAAGAAAGCTGAAGTTTACATATATGCAAAGTAAATATGCTCAAATTAATAGCAAGCTACCGCAAGCTGTGTCTCTCCAGCTTTCATGACCTTTTGTACCTCAGCAAATCACTGTAAGGTTTATCTAGGGATTTTTTTGTTTGTTTATAGTAAGTCTTTCATGCAAAGAGAAAACTTTTTTCATCCTTTAAAGAACAGGTGATACACAAAATTATCTACTAACTCTGTTTCCAAAAGCTCATTATCAGACAGTTGTAAGAGGTTCATGCTTTCATCTTTATTACCTTCAGTGTTCAGTTATTGTTCACTCCTCTTTCAACAATGGGAAGCTAATGAAGGAAAATGGAATTTATATGCTGGGGACATTAAATCTCTACTGACACATACCCATGTAACCCCATTTTCTTCATATGTGATCTGCCACATAGTACATATTGTTACAGATTTCTATGAACACTCCTCCCAGGAGGGGATAATTTTTTTCTCAAAGGTAGATATTTTTCCAGCAACAAACTGAACCAAAATACTCTATTAATCCTGCCTCATGACACTGTGAAGCTGCCTGATCTCCACAAAGGGAAACACAGTGCTGATCCCTGAATTACTGCACAGCACATTGCAGATTTACCTGCATTGGTCAGAAAAAGCAGGCTCTTATGGAAATTACACCAAAGATAGTAAGTCCTGCTGATGAGCTGGCTTGTGGGAAAAGCAGCTTAGTTTCAATGCACCCACCGCTGTAGACACGGGATGTCTGAGAAGCAGCTGCCCTGCCTGTTTCAGCAGGTACAGATGCTGTTGACTCGCAGCACTGCTTCACCTGAGCTGCCAAGGACACCCGTCATGCACACTAACAGAAACCAGCCCCAAACAACAGCATTTCCTGAACTATTTGTTCAATTACAAACAATGATGTTGGTCCTTTCATTAATAGGATTCAACTGTAAGTTTGCTAAACATGTGTGCTAGGACAAAACCCAGAGTCTCATCTGACAAATTGCATTTGTTCACTTCTCAGGGAGACTGTTCTGTGTCTCCATGACATTATGCTGGTAAAGCTAATAAAGAGAAGACCTTTATTAGACGCCAGTAACAATAAAAGAGACTCTAGTTCCTAGCATTTTTTTTCTAAATGCTGTTCTCCTCTCCAACCATAACTCTGTGGAAGGCTTGTGCTATAGGAATAAAGTAAGAAAAGGGAAGGTATAAGGCAAGATTTATTGCCTAAAGATTTTAGAGCTGTGACCTGTTATTTCGGATACCTGGGCTTGGACTGAAACCTGATTGTGCTGGCAGTCAGTGTACACACATTGGAAAAAAAAGGTGGACCCCCTTCCCATGAGGCTACAAGCTAAATGAAACACAATTAAAAAAAATCAAAAAACAAACAAACAAAGCAAAAACAAAAACCAAAAAAACCCAGGGCCTGACTATATTTTGGTAATATCTAAACAAAGAATTGGTTTGCAAATGGTTTTATTTATATCTATTTAGATTGCTTTAGTAACCTACAGGACCAAAAAATAGAAAGGAAAGGAAATAACTCCTCACCACTTAAGTTCTATAATCTTAAGCTATCTGATACAAAAGGATTATCTTAATTTGATATCAATATTTTTGGTTTGGTATTCAAAGACATTCTGGATGGCAGAGATTTGCAGTCTCCTTGTTGGCGAGCAGCTGGAATCACAGCAATGATGCAATTTTTGTGTAGCTGTCAAACAAGGGACCCTCTCACTGTCTTAGCTGGATTTTTTCTTTGTTGTTATTGTTCTGATCCAATTAGTCACTGCTTTCAATTTAATGGATCCAACTGGCTGATTGGACTGAAAGAGATACAAGACGTAACAGAAATCTAAAGTGATGGTACAAGAGGAAGCATAGAATGTTTTTATGTTTTTAGTGCCTCAGTAAGTCAACTGCATGCTTTAACTAAACCTTAATTGCACCAAAACAACAGAAAGACATCTAAAAGGCTCTGTTTGGATTCATTACATGTCAGAAATGTGAGAGGTGGAACTGAACTAATCCGGGAATCTGTCTTTATGAGTAAGTTCCCCATGGAGCCTGTTTGAGCTCCCTTATATCACAAAACATGGAAGAGACCTGAAGGGATGCTGTAAAGAAGAGAGAGACAGGTGGTGCCCAGGGCCAGGACAAGAGGCAATGGGCACACACTGAAACACAGGAGGTTCCCTCTGAACAGCACAAGACACTTTTTCACTGTAAGTGTGACCAAGCACTGGCAAAGTTTGCCCAGGGAGATTGTGGAGTCTCCATCCTAAGAGAGCTTCAAAAGCCATTTGGACAAGGAGGCAATTCACTGGTTCAGGACTTCCCATTCGGATGGTGGTTATGGTACAAGAGAAGGGATGCTGTATAGTGGCTTGACATAAGGCTCCTTACTCTGTATTCAAATATCAAATATGCCTTCAGTCATAAGGCTGGGGCACGGAACAACAGGTTCTAAAATGCTGAGATGTCTAATAAAGTGGTGCCCTTGACCTTCCTGATAACAGAATTGCTGACTACACAGCAACAACAGCAAAACTGCTTGTACCCAATATAAAACAGCTGAAAATCCTTGAAAATGTATTCTAATCTGTGCATGCCTCCAGGTCCCATCCACTTTCTTGCAGATGGTACAGTTAGAAAA
This sequence comes from Patagioenas fasciata, assembly GCF_037038585.1. Lineage (NCBI taxonomy): Eukaryota > Metazoa > Chordata > Aves > Columbiformes > Columbidae > Patagioenas > Patagioenas fasciata. The sequence goes on along the minus strand of NC_092521.1, from coordinate 36,161,769 downwards.
ATACTGAGTTATGAAACATACTCAGTTCATCAAGGAAAAATAACTACTTTTTATATGTAAAAGAAAAGCAGACCTAAGCATGTTTGTCCAGGAAAGATTCAGAAAGGGAAATCTCCTATGGGGTATGTCTGTGCTGCCCAATGTAGCTGAGATCTCTGGGCTGGGCTGCTGCCAGTGCGGGCAGCTCAGACATCAAACCTGGCATTGCCATGTTAAGGCAGAGCATGGGGCAAGATAATTTACTCTGAACCAAGTGGCTACAGTGCTTCTCCTATCCAGTCCAGCCTGTTGAACTGTCTTTGATGTCCATACTCTGCATTGGGAATAGAGAATGTGTTTTATTAAACCTCAAATGAAAATATGGGTCTTTTTGTTGCATGAATAACATTCTCTGATGTCTGAGGAAGAGTTGCCCACCAAGTAAATTATTTGAAGCTATCAAACGATTGACCACAAGGATTAAGAGAATGTTCAGCATATCAGATGTTCAAGATGAATTTACGTGCAATGCTGTTTCTTTATTATCATTTTGTTTGATCTCTGCATTAAAAAAATTGCATAGATCTGAGGTTGCAAACTCCTGAACCCTGCTTTATAACACACTGGTAATTCTCAATTTCTGATGATGTTACAGTCTGAGCATACTGATTCTTATATTGATTTCAAAGAGTTAGTATATTTCAACATTTCCCAGAATTTTGCCATTACTGTCTCCCACCTCTTGTCTCAATGAGAACAATTAGATGAAGGTGGTAAAGAAGTAATGCTAGTGCACTTTCCAAACAGCTGTGAATAGCCTCCTATTTCAATTCATGCTATGTGTTTACTACAAATGTTACTGTTTACTGCAAAAATGAAATCAGATACTCTTACATTCAAGTGTGAATGTTAAGTGCCATGTAACAACAGTTTGCCACGTTTTCAATTTAAAAATAGATATAAATGAAATAGCACTTTTTCACAGACAGAAAAGGACAGCCTTCTTATTAGTCAGGCAGTGACACTCTGACTTGTCACACACCTCAATTAATTGCTATCTGAAATTTACATTTTAACTCCTAATAATTTTTATTTCCTCATCTATGCCCCCAGGCTGTCACAGGGTGGACAATCAAATCATTCCACCCCTTTTCCATACCCCTTCTCTCCTTCTTCAGTCCATGATGCTGAAACCAGGATATATCACCTACTATTTCCCTCTACAGTCAGCCCCTCAGCATCAAGTTTAACTCTACATATTAAGAATACAAAGCAGTAAACCACCTTTCCATGAGCTCATGATTTTCAGTTGCTGGTTTTCTTGCTCTAGGATTAAGGTTTGACAGCAGTGTAGTAACACCCAGCAACATGTAGTACAAAATATTTTCTGTGTAAACAGTGCCTATTTTCTTCCCCCCTTGCTTCCCATTTATCCTCTTTGCTGTTCACTTGGCTTGCTCACAGCTCCACTGTAGTTCTTTTTTTCCCTGTTGGACCATCTCTTTTCCTGCTCCACACTTCTTCTACACTCTCTTCCAAATGTCAAAATGTCAAAGAATCCAAAACTGAGCCTTAAAAGCAAGATTTCAAATGGACCTGATAACAGCACCTGGCCACAAATAAAAGGCAGACGCTGTCTCAGATGTAAAAGCAAAGGGAAAAACATTGCTTCAGATACATATGTGGTGTTCAAATGCTTACAGCATTCTTGTGTTTAAGCTACATGAAGAAAGTAATTTTGGGGAAAAGCTAATGCATGAAATAAGAAAGAAAATATAAGCTTATATCAGGCTTCTGCAGAATTACCTTCCAGTGAAACACTTTCTCACAACTTTTCCATACTATCTTCCTTCCTAATATCCCTTATTTCTTTAAAATGCCCATCCATGCATTTCTTAATGTCACAGTAAATCCCTCACTCTCGATACCCTCCCACATCCACTCCTCCTTTTTCATGACAGCCTTCTTCATTCTCAATACACCTTTAAGGGTTATGATCTAGTCGCTGTCTCGATGATGATACAGCAAAGACTGGAGGCCATTCATACAATTAGCAATGGGTTCAGAAGCAGCACACACCACTAATGTTGTAGCACATGCCCAAGTGATTCCTCTCAAATAGGGACTGCAGACGTAAGAAACCATTATGGTGATAATAAACAAACCTATTCAGAAAATATCTTTATAAACCCTTCCATATTTTCCCAATTTTCATCAGCAGGAAAGAATATTTTGAAACACTAACTAAACTCTAAGCAATCTACACAGGATACTATTCTTATTTTCTAGTAAGTCACTGAAGTCCACTCTTATGCATTTACCCATCCCTCTAAAAGGTGAATTACTACATAAGCTTCACTATAAACTAGGTGTAAAAGCAAAGGGCCACATCGTAACAGTGTGTGTTTATATTACAATACTTGCCAAATTGTCATTTGAATATATGGCTTCTTCAGTACATCATCCATCAGCACTTTTTACATTTCTTTATCAGGTTTTTTGGAAAAAGTTGGTTTTGCCACAGATAATTCCAAGATACTTACCCAGTTGTGTACGGTATATTTATTCCCCCCAGATTAATGCTTTCACATCCAACAATGAAGAGAGTTGAAAAGCACAGCAGAGATACACCACTGCAGATCATAGCCAACTTCGCAGACTCTCTCGCACCAAGTTTCAGCTTTTTTATAATGTAGCCGCCTAGGACAATCCCAACACCAGCACTCGGGACAATAATCACACCTGCCAGGAAGAAATTTGAGCAACCTTAAAACAAGACCTATCGAAATGGAATAACACATAAATATTGGCTTCATTCCCTAATTAGATGACTGCAAATGCTGTACTAAGATCTCCATTGTCTGTCAGCAAACTGAGTCAGACTTTTCAAACCTTTGGAGTGTTGTCAAAGAATTAATAAAAGCCTCCTTATGATATTACCAGCAGCCAAAGCACTATAAGAGAACTATTGTCCTTAAAAGCAGAAACATTGCTTTGTATTTATTTTAGAATGGCGAGAAGAGATACACATTGCGTCAATTCAATCACTGAAAATTTGAAGAAATCCAGATTTGGACACAAATCTTCCTCTTCCTGCTCTCATGATTAATTCCAGTGAAGTACAAGTGTTAATCCCAGCCAGGATCCCAGAAGCCTTCCCACCTTGGAGTGCATGTACAAACCCGGCTCCAAATTCTGTATTCTGGATACTCTACTCAAGTTGAATATCACTTTCTTACACTGGGAGCCCCAATCATCTCAGCACAGCCACACGGAGTGCAAACTGATCAAGCATGATGAAAGAAATTAAGATACTAGAATTATTATTAGGATAAGTTTAAGACACAAAACCCAAGCCTTTGAAATTTCTGTCGCTCTGCTGCTGCAGTTGTAAGGTGGCAACACATCACTGGGCTGTTCTCACTTCCCAGGGCCTGAGGTGGTAGTGTCACTGAACGTCTTGCACTTCTTAGCTTCCCTTGGCTTTTGCTTCTGACATGTGAGAAGCTTTTTAAATAAGGTCTTTGCTAAAAAATATGCATTCCACATAAATATGGAATTTGAACAACTTTTGGCAGCTGCATCTAGGGAGAAGGAACTAAGCTTTATAATCCAAATTCTTAAAGATGTTGGTCTTCTTTTTAAAGATGCTGGTAAGATTGTCACTTGCAAATATCTAATATTACTGCAAAGCATTCTCATTCTCTGTTAATTTGTCTAAAGGTGAAGGGGGCATCATATTTATCAAAATGTTGAGATCACGAAAGTGAAAATAAGAGGTAAAAATAATTGTCATCTTAATAATACTGCCATCACCAATGGCATTATAAAATCAAACATAATTTTATTAGGAAGATTCTCAATAACAACGATTTGCAGACTCAAAATCAGTCTTTCTCATAAGAGCAGAATTTAAATGTATAAGTCTTTCTAGGAGAATTAAATTATTTTCATGAAGTTCAAAGCTGTTATCTCTCTCAAGCTGTTATATCTCTCACTTTCAATGACTGAATATGAACAAGGGAAGCAAATAACGCAAATCCTTTCACTTGCCCTGAAAATGTTCTCTCTGGGTGAAAATTGTAACTCAGCTGAGTCCACCAGGCATTACCTGCTCTATGAAATCTGTGTCAGAGAGGCTCACATCCATGCTGAAGGCAGACTGAGATCACTTGAAATGCCTTCTAAAACAACCCTGGCAGGTGAACCAAATTCCATGAACCAAATCCACGGCTATATAAGGTATATGAAGCAAGGGTCTTGCCCAAGGCTTTATTCTTCTTCCTTCCATCTTATAGCTTAGAGTTCTTAACATCTTTTGGGCCTGAATTTACCTTTTCTTTCTTATTCTTCTGAGAGCATGGATATTGGAAAAGCCTTTCCCTAGAACTGAGACTGTACCCTGTCAAAAATCAGCATGTAAATATTTCGTGAGGTATTATGTAATGGTTCTTTTCATTAGTGAATTACACTGCGGTGCTGTTTTCATCCATCCTCCACCACACAATGAGGATCAGAATATTAAAGATGAGGAGAACATGAAGAAATTGCCTGCCAAGGCTTGCTCTCATTCAGGGAGCTGGAAGGATAAAGGGAAACCTACACAGAAGTATAAAGACTAATTCCTCCACACAAAGTGGAGCTGGGGATGGTAAAACTGTCTCTCTGGGAGAAACTGGAAGGGCAGGAGCAGATTTTGCTGTTTGCGGTGAAGGCAGCAGAGACAAGTGCAGATTCCCTCCTGTGCGCCAAGAAGCTTGACAGGTTCTTTTGCTCTAAGTACAAACTCTTCATCCTCACACACCTCTCTTTCCGCAGGGGATGTGAAATCAGAAGTGATGTACTGTCAAAGAAACGCATCTATTCCGGTGCACTTCCAGATGAGCTTCCAGGGCAAAGCAAAGCATGTACATCTAATCAGCACATGCATTCTTCTTTTTCAAAGGCATTTAGAAGAATAAAGCTTAAGATCTGATACTAAGCTGTTGCACTGCACTTTCCTTCATTTCATAATGAGAGTCTGGCTTACAGGAATTGTGCGTGTGCCAAATATACTCCTGCGTACAGTGCTCTTAGGTAATATCAGCTTTCAGTCAGCAATTTTCAAGCTTTGTCCTTTTTGCTGTTGTCAGGATGCTGCAGCACTTCAGGCTTTCCACAGCAGCAAAAGATTATCTTAACAGCTACTGTCTGGGAACAGAAAACTGCAATATCTGCTAAACAGGCTACACTTTCAAAGGGAATACTTTGAGATTTGCAAACCAATTCTGTCTGGGATACATATCATAACTTTTCTAAAACTAAAGGTAGATCCAATGTGTTTGTAACCATTTTAGCAGAAGTTACCAGAAGGGCGCTTTGTAATATAGTGTGGGGTTCTTCCAATTACAAATTATTTGAATTATAACTTTCTTTTTCACAAGTCAACCTGCTAGCAATGCACCTGAAATTTTAACCTGGGTTTGTCTAAGATCTACCTGTAACCTAAAGTCAAAGTTGTTTGGGTTTTGGTTTTGGACCTGAGAAAGCCAGGAGGCTACATGCCACCTGCTCTGCACATGGAAAATAAAACTCTGAACAAGACAAAACTGCAGCAGAAGCTGCACAAGTTCAAGACATGATGTTTAGCACATGGTATTTTTGCTGACGATTAATGTCAGGTTTGTTTAAAAATAGAAACAAATTGAGACTTAATTGAAGAATTCCAACTATTTAATTGAGATGGAAAATGACCAATAAAAAAATTTACATCAGTAACATAAGGAGATTCAGCAAGCACATGTATTCAGCTGGTGATGTATGTATGAAGTATAGATGTAGTATAAATAGCATTTAAGTTAATTAATTTTGCTAACCAGAAGTTTGTAAACTGGACATGTCTTTTACAAGGTTAGCCAGTAGCAATCTAACACAGAATCTCCAAGTTTCCTCTTTCCATTTTTTCCTGCAATTTATAAAATGAAGAACAACTATTGACTTTGATGCTAAGTTTAGGAGCCGGGCTTGTGGAAGCAATGCTTGCTTGTCCATATTGCACACCCATCTTCAGCTATTTCATCTCCTTCTTCTGACTTATTATAATAGTCTTTATCAAGCAATTTACAACAGTGAAAATAACAGATGTTAGTGGCTTCACACCCTGGACAGGGCCATGTCATTTTTATCTCTTTTAAAGTACTGACTGTTGAATATTTTGTCTGGCAAGAATGTTTCTGGCTTACCCTGAGAATGAAGCGAGTTATAGAGCAGCAATCCCATCAAGACTCATTACAGCGAAATGCCTATCCGTGTGTAGCTGCTGTAAGCTTCACATAGAATCATGGTCCCATCAATCAGCGTTCCCTCCTCATATACAGAACACAGAGATCCCATGCCCTGAAGAAAATCTCATCCCAGCAAGCTCTCAAACAGAAGGCACCACATGGTGCTTCTCTGATGTTTCCCCTCCACACTGCAGAAAGACTCCTTGCTTTCCTTCCAGTCACTGCAGGTGACATACAATTCCCATGTGAGGTGTCTGTCTCTTTCTCTCTCTTTCCTACTGCTTTTTGTCTTTTCTTTGGCTGATGACCCTGAGCAGCTTCACCCCATACTTCACCTCTGTTCCCACAACTCAGTCTTCACTCCATCACTCCTTCTCGTGCACTGGAATTATGGGGGAGCAAAGAAGCAATCTGCCTAGTAATCAGCAGCTATTCTATATGGGAAGCTCTATGGAGAATTCAAAAAGATTCATATAAAGACAAGTATCTTTGATGCAACCAGGAAAGAAGTGAGACAATCTGCATGACATAGGCCCCAATTCTGCACGACATTTTGGACCCTTCCCCAAGGGAAGTTCCCATATTTCCCTCCCGCAGAGCAGTATGAAGATTAAAATTTTGTGTTTCATAGCTCTGTTAGAAGTTGGATGTGGCTGTACATTGCTGTGACAGAAGGAGAAGTGCCACATCTGTTACAGAGGGGTCTCAGACCTGAAATGATGGGTGGGAGAGGATTTGGGGAGCTCTCCTGACTAGACTAGATCGTTGTTCGTTCAGTGTTAATAAGTAAATATGGGGAAAACCACCAGCCTGGAGAGGAGAGATAACTGAAGGATGAGACAGATAAACTGCTTGTCACTGGGGAAAAAAAGAAAGATTAGGATATTTTAAAGTTCAAAAACAAAGTAAAATTCACAGAAAATAAGAACAGCTTTAAAAGATCCTTTAAAGTACACAAGTTGCAGTAATGCCTATGGGTTTTCTAGCTTGTTTTTGTTGCATGTTTCCCCCTTAAAGACAACTAAGATGTTAGAAAATGTCTGTCTAGGCTTATGTAAAAAAACCCAGCCCTTTAACAATATAAATGGGTTTGCATTTTACTAAACACATATATAATAGCAAACATCAAAAACTGGCCTGAATATCTAACCAAATGCACAAAGCTGGATCCAATCGCCCGTTCCAACAAGCACATTTTTGGTCAATTCGTACATTGATTCATTTCATTAGTCAAAGAATGCCCACCCTTTCCACATTACACTACGTGGCAATGCCTTACCAGTGTAGATGCTGGCATTGGAAGCTGGGATGCCAAACTGTGACTCGATGAACTTGGGAATGAAGGTAATAAAAGCTGTGACAATGGCACTCTCAGCTGTGTATGACAAACTCACAAAAAGGAATGTCATGTTGCTTAAGATCCTGACAGCTGCTCTTGGAAGCTCTATAAAATGACAAAAATGACAAACGGATGTTATAAATAATGAGCGAGAAACAAAAGCAAACTGAAACAAAACAAATTGATTTTCTTTGAGATGGACTGGCAATAATGGCTTGCTAGCATCTGGTCACATTTGCTAAGTGGAAGGGAGAGTGCATATTTGGGATTGCAATCTTTGTTGTCTGCTCTTACCCTATCTTACTGCTTCGCCCCAGGGCTGCAGTCCTACTTTTCACAAATACAACTGAGGTCTGTTGTAACAAAACAGTCTAGAAGTTACAGGGTCTACATAGTAACCCTATAAAGTAAAGAAAAACAGCAATAAAATGTAGTGATTTTGGAATTATTCTGATGTCTTACTTCGAAATTTTCTATGAGATAACACATATCACACTGCTGGACTGACAGTACAGAGTTTTGCACTCCAGGGGAGGAAAACACAGCACTCAGTTCCCCTGTAACTCTCTGCTTCAAGGACCATGCTTGGAAAGTTGGGATAATAATACTATAATTTGAGAAGGGAATATTCTCCTACATAATTTAAAAGTATTTACAACAGATGCAAACAAAGCATACTGAAAAAATGTCAACGATATCAATGAATCCCAACATACCTTACATACAACTGATGGAATACTCTCAGAAGGGATAAAACAATCAATCAAAAATGAAAGCACATCATTACCTTCAATCAAAAAAGTAGTCATAAATGTTGCAATTATCCTCAAATCAAATATCAAAACTCCATGAAATTCAGCACTGTAGTTAAAGAAACACTTAAATATTTCAAATTTAGTCCTTTAGTGACAACAAATTATCATCAAGATAACAAGATGATGATAACTCTGTTGAAGACTTAATATTTTCACATTACATGGTATGATTTTAAATATGTTTCTTTTTTTTTTCCTTGGGGCTTCTAATGACATCAGATTTTCTGTTCAAGTGTTACATGTAACCTACTATGGTTTGGGTTTTTTCATGCTGCTTGAATCAAAGCCCATTGAGTGCAATGACAGGAGTGCCCACTAGAAACACAATATGTTGAGTAAGAATTCCTGTGAGAATTTTATTGATGTTAAAAGTTGTCAAGTCAAAAATCTTTCTCACTTCATCCATTAACTCCAGTAGATTACCTGTATTAAAGCAACCAGAATTTAGACTCTTGACATGCCAAAATTTGTCAGGCTGCAAATTAGCACCTAAGTTGTCTGACTGCATCCAGTCTTAGCTTATGCCAGCCATCAGAATTCATGCTGAATTCATTACATGTTTATAATTTTAATGCTCTCTTGCTGCTTCTATGAAGAAACATATTAAATGTCAAATACAAAATTTGGTGGAAATAGGTAATGAATAAATCATATTAAGAAGCACCCATATATTTGAATCTTAATCGGTTTTAGCACCTACAGATTTTTTTAATGTGGCACTGTTTGCAATAGAACAGAAAGAAACAAGGTAACTGGAGTATGAGACAATATAATATCAACATGAATAAATTGAAATTGTAATGCAACTGTACACCTTCAGAAACTACAGTAGCAAGTACAAAGATAAAATAGTATCAGCATTTATTGGCAAATTTGCTGCATGTTCAAAATACATCTGCTCAAAATTCATCTCATTGTTCACGAGAAAATGAAAGAGGGAAAAAAAAGGAAAGATCTACAATCCCATCAGTCGTCAGCCTTCAAACCTCATGAGCTTTGCCTTTGTGTCTATTTTCGGGGTGGCTTGGGCTGGGTTGGGTTAGCTGATGGGGTGTTAGATGCAAAAAAGAAACCAAATAGCAAGAGACAAGAGTCTCTAACCCAGCTTTTGTGAAGCCTCTCATAGAACTATAGAATCATAGAATCGTAGAATGTCCTGAGTTGGAAGGGACCCACAAGGATCATGGAGTCCAACTCCTGTCCCTGCACAGGACAACCCCACAGTTCACACCATGTGTCTGAGGACATTGTCCAGTCTCTTCGTGAACACTGTCAGGCTTGGGACCGTGACATCTCCCTGGGGAGCCTGTTCCAGTGCTCCACCACCCTCTGGGTGAAGAACCTTTTCCTAATGTCCAACCTAAACCTCCCCTGGCACATCTTCCTGCTGTTCCCTCAAGTTCTGCTGCAGCAGGATTTCCCCAGGGACAAGGTGCAGGACCAAGAGCTTCTCCCCCTGCAAGTAGTAAAACTTGCAGAAGACTGGGCATCACAGAGAGAAATACCATTTTATTAGGATGATGTACTAAGTGCTCTTTGTAGAAATGAAGTGGAAGTTCTCAGTCAAGGGCTGATCTATGCTAAATCCATTATTTTAAAGGGCCTGGTCCAAATATCGTAATAACTGGTGAAGTTTAGCCCTTCCTGGTAATACTGAACTTCAGGAAGACATACCATTCAGATTTTTTTATCTAAAGATACTGAAGAACTAATTAGGTAAAGAGCTGCAGAGCTAACAAACATTTTGCTCTGGTGTTTGGATGTAGAGTTGTACTTCCTGTTCACTCCTACTTGCGTCTCATCTAAGCACTCAGTCTAAAAGTCATTATTAATTTCAAAACTAATTATCATTTTTAAATTGGATTTCTACTGATAAAAAGATAAAACTCAGTGTCTTGGAATAAGCACAAGTCCTCTTACACTTGTGTGAAGGATTCTTCAGGGAACAGCTCTGCTGATTACTGTCATTTTTGGCACGAAATAAAACATATTATTCCTGCATGCTGCACTAATACGTACCACCTGGAGCAGTTGAGGGTTGAAGCTCTCTGTGACTTATAAAGAATAATTGCCTGGCATGCAAGGAAAACTTTCTATATAGTAAGAAAGTTGAAAATAAAAATATATATTTAGAATTAGGCTTTCCCTGATTTCGTCCTACGGTTACAGCCAAATCCTGTACGACAGAATCTGTATTACACTTCTGAATTTAAAAACATATAATGAAAATGCACTGTAAGTATTCCATATATTTCAACCACATTAATTCTAGTAAAAAGCAAGAATGCTAAAAACTTCAAGGATCCTTTGTACTCCATAATCAATCACGCATTTAAAACATTTCAATGTCACATTATTTTTGTCTAACTAGCTACAGGCGTAGGCTTTGATTTCAAGGCTATTATTAAACCTGTCTGGTTCCAATTTTTAGGAGATCTTCAAAAAACATCTCTTGTTTTTGCAAGTGTACATCAGAAACAAACCTATGAGAACTTGCAGCCTCCCTCATTCTGCCATTTGAACAAATAAATCTCTTTCAATTACATTCCTAAAACTAAAATGATCTTTCAGTATGACTGCAACCATGTTTACTCTTCAGTGCAGTAATTCAAATCTTAAACATCCTCATATTCTTTTTTTTTTTTTTAATAACCTAATATGTAACTAAGAGTAAATTGAAACCTGCTTTGTTGGACTGGTTTGCTAGTCTACTGGCAATTTTCTTCCTTTCACGGTCTTTGATAATATTTTTTCTCTAGTTAGTACTCATTTTCTTTCACTCGTGTGCTGGACCACTGATTGATTCACGGTAACGGAAAAGTATAAGCAAAATCTGCAATCAACACAAATATTCGTAAATACTGCTATAAGCCAAACTCTTTAAGCACTGCAAACTGAATTTCAATAAAACCTCAAATATTCTGACTTCACCTCCTACTTAATAATTTAATACATTTTCTTCTGTCCCTGTTCCTGCGCATCTAGGCTAAGGCAGTACAAAGGATACAACCAGGGGAATAATCCATGCCAGTCTACAGCACTGTCTTCTCGTAGTTTATCAGCCAAGCCCCTTGTGAGGGTGATGCAGACATTAGCCAGGGGACCTCCTTTCTGCTGGTGCTCCAGGTCTGGACAGCACTACCCAAGTCTGCAGCTCTGAAGGAGGCTGCCACCACACTGAGGTCTCAGGGGCATCCCCTGCTATCATGTAGTATAAGGCAGAGCCAAGATTTTAGACAGAATTCCTGATTTGTTTATCAGAATGAAAATGAGCATTTTCAGTCACATATGACTGCTTTAAATATATTCTGCACATGGCTAGTCACTAAGTTCTAGAATAATATTTTGCCATGTATTTCATTATCCACTCACATACCATTGCAACAACCTCACTCAACTCAAGCATTTTCAGGACATTCCTTAAGTACCTGGGTTGTGGCCAGATTGTTGAGCAGCCCCTAATATCCCATCAAGAGTAGAGAGATTCGGAGCAAGTCTGATCTGATTGTTACTTTTGTTAACTTGACTCAGAGCAGCTCCTCGAGGCTCCAGCTAACACTGCTCATCACTGCACAGGGCCACACCAACCTTTTCTATTTTGAGCTCTTCAAGATGGTCTAAGAAAGGGCGAGGGGGAAGCAACTTGCTCAAGGTCAGTGGCACAGCAGGATCTCCAGCCCACAGTCTGCTGAACTCTCTGACATTTACAGCACTCACCAAGCACCCCGGCACACAGACCACTGTTGTCTCCTCCTCTTCTGATCCTTGCCAACTAATCCTCGGGTACTGCAGAAACTCCAGCTACAACCATGAGCTCCTTAAGAGTTTCTTTTACCTTTCCTGATGCCCTGATAAGCATTATTATACTGTCTCAGTCCTCAGCAGGGTCAGATTGGGAAGGGCACATGACAGCTCATAGACATGAAAAGGCAGATGGGAATATTCTACATTTTAGAAAGGGCTGGGTTATATGTATATAGGAACAAAATCCAAAATATTAACAAAAAAAATAAAAATAAAACAAACAAAAAACAAAACAAAACAAAATAAAATACAAGGGCTGAAAAATACATGTAATTAATTAATACCCTCTGGGTTAGATCAGTACATTCTAGGTGAGTAACAAATACATCTGCTTTCTTTACACCGCTCCTTTATCCAGTTGCACAGTAAGTTTCACTACAGTGAGAAATAAAGAGGACTGCATATACAGTTTCCCTAGTATGAAACCCTGAGGGTACCCATGTAATAAATGAAAATGGTGATTTTGTCTGCTCAGGTTCATGATTTATCTGCATGAATGAGGTTGAACTGTGGCTTCTTCATGATAAATATCCTCTAGTTCATGTTGCCTACACTACCTGTATTTCTCCCAATAAACTACATCCAATTTCCTTCCTCATGTGACCTATTTAATGTTTTATTTAATAATTTTGATAACTGCCTCAGAAGCAATCTCCCTCTCATGTTGTTTACTTGCAACATAAGTAGAAGACTGAGTTCCAAGCCCTTGCACCTCAAAATTTGAGAAAAAGAGAAGATGTATCTGTATTTTAATCTGATCCCAGCTCTACCATAGGCCAAAATAAAGCTCAGGTCACTGAAGTTGCAGGCTACTTGCAGTCAGACCCAATTTTATTTTATTTCTTCAGCCTATACTGGCAACCATTGCAGGAAAATGGACCCAGGCCCTCTCCTGTCATGCCTTTTTGATTCCTTTTCATTAATCTAGAGAACTAACTTGTGTCAAATTAGGACAAGTTACAGTATGACAAGAATCATTTTGCCAGCCTTCCCAGGCAAGACAACATCATACCAGAAGATCAAGAGAGTTTCTTCCCTGCAACTTTCCTTACCAAAGCTGCATGGATTTTACAGATTTAATGGCACTGACCTCTGTCACGGCAGACTATGACATCACTGATATTTATTAGTACAGAACAGAAGACGTGACCTATTAAATCATCAGTCTCCCAGCTACTGCCTGAGTGGAGTTTCTGCCCATCGTTCTAAAAAAAGATGAAGCCCTGACATTCAATGAGAAGTATAAAATGTACATCGCATCTCAGAAGACGCACTGCTAAATGACTTAGACACATGTGATCCCTTTTTCCTTCCCATTATAAACAAAATTGCCTCAAATGAGAAGCCTGAGGCATGATCTCATTCCATAAAGCCCACTTAAACTTGAAAAATAATTGAATGATAGTGCATTCCTGCTGCAGGCCCTCTCTGCTAGGATAAATGACACCTAATGGGAAAGCTATTATCAGCTTATAGCAAAACACTTTTCTGTGTGTTATCTTGACTTGCTTGGTATATTTCTGACACACGGAATACAATGCCACTTTTCACTGTTTCAGTTGGTGAATTTTCTCCTCTAGAGAAAACAAAAAGTTTTGTATATGAGAAGTTCTAATTTGGCGGCTCAACTAATATATTAATATAGGAATTTGTAGAAAGTATGGTACACATTTAGGCAGATATATATTAGAAAAACACATGCTAAAATGAGATACACAGTAGCTTTCATTTCTGTGAAAAAAGTACTAAGAAAGATTCTCCTAAGAGTATACTTGTTTTCTGTGTATCTGCTGTGCCTGTAGTGACATACAGAAATGGAGAACTAGCATCAGCAAACTCATTCAGAAGCAGAGCTGTCTGAATCCCTGTGTCTTTTCCAGACACACCTACAGGACGAAGCTGTCCCTCTGTTGTGACATAGCCTGCAATCATTAGTAAGGAGCGCAGCAGGGACTGAACTCTCTTTTCCCACTTCCCTACATTAGTGAGAAAACCTTGACAAGAGTAGCCCTGAACTACTTTTGCAATCACAGACCAGTAGATTTGAAGGCACCAGACCCACAACTGGATTTAGGAGAAAACATTATGTATAGGGACTCACGAAGAGGGAAGTACACAACATGCTTGTCTTGCCTCTCCACCACTTTTAGAGCTACTTTGCATGGATGATTAGACCATATCTCAGACTAAGAAACAAAGGGAGAATATGGCTCTGGAAGATCTGATATTGCAGGTTTAACTTGCTTGCTCTGTGCTTTGATTAAGATGCTGTTTTGTAAGCCAATAAAATCACCACAAGAAAATCATGGTCTCCTGTTTTTTCTTCACTTTCATAGAAACTGCCAGTAACTTTCATTACCCCCAGCATACAGATGCATGTAGATAATATTACCTAGAATTACACTGGCTTTAGTCTAAGATCAGTACAGTCCTTTCGCTAAGCTTTGCCTACCCAGCATAAGGAGCGATCATAAACGTATCATTAAAAAATCTTTCAATCATTATATCCTGGACTGATATCCAATGAAAAATTAATGTTCATGTCAATAAACTAACACTTGAAGTTTTGAGTTCGAATTACTTCTAATGGTACCAACGACATTTCACAATTTCTCTTAGTCTCATTGCATTCATCAGGCTACCACAAAAGAGTAGAACCAGCATTCATATCATGGAATCCAAGAAGGACACAACAGCATCGACAGCACAAAGGCATTAAGGTACTTGTCCTCTACTATTCAATATCATGACACCATTAAGCTTATATTGTCAACTCCAACTTTATATGTTTCACTTTAATTGTTAACAATGCTGCCTTTCTTCCCAAGGCATTTTATCAATGATTACTACTTACTGTTAGATTTCACATTGATGGTTTGCTTCTTGAACAAAATAAAACTTTCTGTTCCTTGTCAATCTTTTATTCTCTTCTTATTTCAAAATTTGCACAGGTTTCATTTGTCCTAGCCCTCCGAAAATAAATAGCTTGCAGTATAAAATAGCCAGGAAAGGCATATGAAACAAAATAATCTTTCTCAATTAACTAACCAAAACGCATGAATGTAATTTAACTCACATACTAGAATTCTTTTTACTTGCTTCATTTATATTTTAAAAGATATTACTTTATTCTGTGAAGGACAGCTTAAAGTAAGTATGACAAATACAAACTGTAAGGTGCACAAATATGCCTGGTAATAACTGTACGAAATAGGTTACCTTCTTGTTACAAGTGCACATTAAACACTTCAATAATTTAAGTGAACGGATGTCTTACACTCATCACTGCACTCTGTAATTTTAAAGGAGGACCATCTGTTAAAATCTCAATAGCAAAACGTGACATTAAATACAAGATGTCAAAACCATGCCTTCAATTACACTCATACAACCCTAGATGAGCCTGTATATAAAATTTAAAGCATTTAAAAATTAAAACCAAACTTCACCTTTAACATTCTTTCCAAATCCCATAGAGGCAGGAACTGCACTGTCTGCTTGCATTTTGCTATTTGTTTTCTCTTTCATTACTTCATCATCACTTGAAACATCATCAGAGTTCATCTTCTTTTTCTTTTTCTTTTTTTTATGTCGAGGAGGGAGCTTTTTCGGAAAGGTAAACATTGGAAATATCACAAGGAGCATTGCAATGGCACAAAGAAGAAATCCACTCCACCTAATGCCAGGAGACAGGAAAAGAATGCCAATGCATTACACGAAATAAAAACATCATGATTATTACAGGCTGTAATAGCTGGAAAGACATATTTGCAAAATATGGAACATCGACATTAAAAGATTGGAGTGGGCGAGTGCCTTCACTGCACTAAGCCCATTAATTAGAAGATGTTTCTGTTGGCTTGTCTACTGATAAAGGTATTTATCCAGAACCCATCAAATATTATGAAACAGTGTCAGCTTTGAGTTCCCATAAATTTTCACTTCTGGTAATTATTCAGTACTGAGTCCTGAGAAGTAAATACTCACTTTGCCTTTCTTGGATAATTCCCAGTAAAGCAATACAGTATTCCTCTGGAGAACATGAAAAACTTATCCATGGCATGAGATGATAGAACGTTGAGATGGATACATCAAGGCTAAATCTGTCCTGCTTTCCAGTACCTACGTAGGACTCCCCTGACTCCCTTGGCTCACACAGAATGACTTGGGATCTACCCATGGAAGAGGCAGTGGATGGGATGCCAGAAAAGTGCCATTCAGACTGCAGGTACCCTGAGGCCAAGAGGCTTAACAAACTTTACACTAGCAACAGCTGGGCAAAAGGGCTGTACTAGAAAGTGCTCTAGAGTTAACCTTCTCCAGTCAGAAGGCTGATAGTAGAGTATCAGATAACATTATTTCTCCTCTAAGTTCATCTTGCAATGAAAGACTACAGGGCAACATGGATAAAATCACACAGATGCTTCCATAAAGAAGGACAACCTCAGAATCGACTTGCAAACTTCTTCCCATGTACTAGAAGAGCAATTGTCACTAAATACTAATCTAATTGTACTGGGTTTATGTGGCAAGGTTTTTTTTCTTACTATCCTACTCTGTTATTTATTGGCAGTAAATTAAATTAATTTCCTTAAGTCAAGTCTGTTTTGTCCGATGGTAACCAGTGAGTGTTCTCCATGTCCTTATCTCAACCCACAAGGTTTTCATATTTTCTCCCCCTGTCCTGTTGAGGAGGAGGAGTGAGAGAGTGGCTGGGTGGGCACCTGGAAACCACCCAAAGTCAATCCATCATGCTAATCTATACCAGTGCCTGGTAGTTTCAGTGAAGTCAATCACATTACTGCAATATCAAACCATAATAAGAAGAATTTTTTTACATTTTTTTTAGTCATTTACACTCAAAAAAGGAAGCTACAACAGAAGACTACTAATTAAATATTTGTTCAAACTTTAGACATTCAGAAGTATTGAGTAGCCAGGATTATTTGCACAAGAAACAAAAAAATTTGGCCTCATATTTGTAATGCAAAGATATTGCAAATTGCATTTTTAAAGAAAGACATTCATATGCATGTTAATGGCTCGTGTGGTAAATGGTTATGTAAAGGCAGACACCAAACAAACAGCCACATGTAACACCATTTTGGTTAGAAAGATGATGTGGGAAGCTTTTGTGAGGCAAATGTAAGTGACTGAAAGTTTTGACTAGTTTTGATATTATGTAAACAGAAAATCCTCTCTTCATTCATTTTAGCTGATAACATACAAGGATTAGAAACCAGACTTTTAGGAGGATTAGTCAGCACTATCAGACAGGGAATAAACCAGTAGACTGTATAAAAATGTAGCAACAACCCTTTCAGGATCTCAAAGGCAGAAGCTGAAAAGGCATTGATCAAAGAAACGATCTGTGGTAATAATATGCAGAAATCTGAAACCACCCACTCAGGGGGAAACAGCAAACGAGACAAGGCCTGAGATGTAGCACGAGATGAAATTCAAATCCAAAGGGACTATAACGGCAGCATACCGAATGCTGGAGATGACACAAATGCAGCACTGGATGCAATTATCTGCACCATCTACACTTCACATCTTCCTGGAGAAATGTCAAAGAATTGGAAAACAGACAAAAAAAACTATATTGAAAATAACAAGAACACCTACAATGGGAAATAAGAGGTGAGAACAGGATCTGTATTAATTAAAAAGTCCTTGATTTTCTGCATTCTAAAGTCAAAGAAAATATGCAGAATACCTCAAAGGCATCTATCTGCACAAGCCCTAGGACCTCAAATAAAAGCAATTAAAGCTAAGGAAGGACCAGACAGTGCTGGAGGAATTTCTTTAAACTTCTTGTGTGGAATGCCGATGAAAGATTATATGGGAAGATCCAAGCATTAAACAGATGCATAACTAGGCAAACACTCAGAAAAGTGTCAGCAAAAGAAAATTTGATTCAAAGCACCTGACAGACCACCAAGGGCTACTCCACAACTAATGAGATCCCTATATAGCACATTAACAGTTTTCAAAGACAACAACATGATGGATGATTTTAAACAGATATCCCTATAGTTATCACACTTGAATAAAAAGCAGTTTGAAATATTTGATGGGCTGGCATAGACAGCTGGCCTATAACGTAGCCCAGAGCACCTACAGAAAGCCCAGATGTGCAAAACCTAGGAGTGTAAACCCAAGTTCTATGAAACTCATGGAAGAATCAGATCAGAAATAACCCTCAGAAGTAACCACTTACTTTGTTTATCAAGTTTCACAAGATAAACCAAGTTACCTGTCCTGCCTGTATGCAATTCAGCTTTTAGAAAGCAACAGCTTAAATAAAAAAATAGGCTTTACTGCAATTTTGGTTGCTATGTATCATAGCTGCTGTACTCACTATTTTTTCTATAATCATTACCCCCTTTAATACTGGAATTTTTTCACAGAGTCCCTGCAATAAGTGATGTTAGAAACCTTACAGCTAAAATAAAGGAAAGATGGGAATCAAAGACACTAATTCACTTCAAAGGAGACAAGACTGAGAAATCTCAAATATGACTGCCCATTAACTTATCGCAACTGCACCCTACTTTTAAAAAATGTGCCAGCTGAAGTAAGTGCTAGACTACTCTTATATTTCAAATTGTTAGATACATAAATAAAAATAAACTTGGCTACTCTGCACTTCCCTGCAAGGAGAAAATGTCACAGTCCCAGAAAATATCATTTAGTGGAATGGAAGCCTACACTTCCAGCGCTTTCTGCAACCGAGCAGCCAGTGAGCAGCAAGGGACAAAGGATCAGTCTTTGCACCTTGTAATGGGTAGGTAAAGCTTCAGAAAGAGAAAAGAGAATAAGGCACAGATGCTATGAACACCAGTGAACTTTTATGACAGGTCACCACAGATTGTGAAACAAATTACCAGAGATCTGATAGAAGGGGATGCTTTCTAGAAATTAAAAAGAGGGAAAAACGAGAGCACCAAAAATGAAAAAGTAATGTAAGGACCTGAAACACCCTTCAGGGGAAGCCAGTCACTACAGATTTAATAAACATGATGGAAAAAGGAAACTGAATGACTTTTACTTTTCTATGCTGGCTAGAATATGACTCGCCTGCTGAGATTCTTCGACAACTGATTTCTTGCCCTTGTTTCAGTCATCACTTCTGCTGACATCCCTGTGCAAAACTGAAATCACCACAATACAAGCTGTTTTCCTTATTTTGCTTGCAAGGTCTGATACAGTAGATGTTTTCAAAGCCTGCCCACAGAAACAGTCATAAGAGATGACTTCTCACAACTCTAGCCATGGAGCTCAGTGGTTACAGCATTCCTGCCAGGGAGCCATCCTTAGCAGTAGGTGTCCATCCCTGCCACTCACTCTTTTGAGGGAGTGTAGTTAAACTTGTAACTCATGAGCAACAACAGGCATTTGTTTGCCTGATCTCTCTTACACATTTAACTAAAATAACATGGCATGTATATCAACACTACCTTTAAACGAGCAGCAGTGGCCGTCCATCTGAGCTTGGTGCAAACAGCCCAAGAAGCAGCCAACTGATGTGTCCATGCTGTTTTGGTTATTTTACCTTCACTGGAGCTGTTCAAGTTAAAACTCACACAGATATGCCCACACTACAAGACAGCTACATCAACAGTTGCATCAAAGTCAAAAGAAAAGCTTACCCCATATTCATATAGCCTCACTGATTTCAATTAACAAATATATTTAAAGGCCTGTTCACAATTTCTGTTGAAAAGTACTGATTGGATACTGACTACCAGTTCTGACATGTCCTTAAAAAAAATGAAACATAAGAGTTATATGAAGAATGTATAATATTTTGCTTTGATTCCAAATCTTTTATACAGGAATAGTCCAAGTACACTGCAGCACATTCACATGACAAATCCCTTGTTTGAAATAAGCCAGTATACACGAGAGCAGAGTCATTAACCCCAAGGTCACAGGTTAACTGAGCACTCAGGTTTGCCTTTCTCTTGCTGAAAATTCGTCTAGAGTGTCCTGTGTAGCAACGTTCTTGGATTAAGACAAATAAAGCCATGATAAATCTCCAAAGGTTTAAGAACACTCCAGAGAGACAATTTTTCACGTCAAACTGTCAGGAGAGATCACTGCAGGATAAACAGAAACAGATATGGTCCGACTGCCACGGGGCAGTGACAAACACTAATCCAGTGCACGAGAACTGACACTGCACCCTGTGCCTACAAACTAGAGCTCTCCTCCCGGGATAACTAATTTAAGTATTTTCTGGGCTTGCACGAATATTTCGAGGCAGATTTGTGAATTATCTGAGGAACAGCCAATTCAAGCATCCTCAAGATGTGCTTCCTCAAAGAGGTATTTTCAAAGGAGGCCACATATCAAAGGCTACCCAAAGACATCAGCTTAATTTATGGCTGGTACCTCTCAGACCTGCTGGAAAGTCTGCTCTTTACTACAGAATAATGTGACGGTTTACGTCATCTGCTGCCTAAACACGAGCCATAACCCTGAGAAACAGGACTGGAAAAGCTATGTTCTCACCCCATCCTATCTCCTTCTCCTAGGCCAGGGTAAACAAAGTCTACCATTTCTCATCTCTCAGCAGAACTCAGCATTTCTCACTGCTTGCTTTGGAAAACTGAAGAAGAGATTAATCCGCCTTCCAGCAGGAAGAGCTCAGCCCTGGGCAGCAGTGATTGTTGACGGCCCACTGCAACACAGCCATTCTGTCCTTCCAGCCCCATGCTGAGCGTTGTCTGTCCACGCCCACAGCAGTCAGAGACAGTTCCGGAGGAGCCAAAAGCAGGAGGTTTCCATCCCTGTGTGCCCCTGCACTTCTGTGGAATTGTTTCCTCTCTGTCAGAGGTTGCTGTGTAGCAATCAACTCCTCTTCCTTGGTGTCCTCCTTAAACTAGCCCTCAGGGGACATGATTGCCTAATCTGTTTCAATTCCTTACCGGCAGTTTAGAGAGTAGTTTTGAAAAATGGTTGACCCTTACCAGTTTCCAATGAATCGGGGGTCACTCTGGTCAATATAAACAGTTGTCCTCGGATCAACATAGAAACCAATAAGGAGTCCTCCCAGTAAGTATCCAGCTGCAGGACCAAGTGCTCCCATTACGTACATGATGGCTGAGAAAATAAAAGATCAGAGTCATACATCAACAAAAAGTTTCATTAGTTATTTGCACATAGAATTCAAAAGTAAAAGATGCCTCTTAAAGCAGGCAGTTTCAAGCCCCAAAACCTTCAAAACCATTTTTTGCAACCTTCAAAGGCAGCAACTTCTGTGTAAGTAACATATTGATAGGAAAATTACTACTTTCTGTATGTTTTCAGTCAAATCACAGATGGAAGTATATACTATGGTGGTATTCTGGATGGAAGCTGTACTTGACTTTGCCAGTATTTTTCATATTTCATATTTTTCAAACATTTCCTTTGAATCAAAAC
This sequence comes from Patagioenas fasciata, assembly GCF_037038585.1. Taxonomy (NCBI): domain Eukaryota; kingdom Metazoa; phylum Chordata; class Aves; order Columbiformes; family Columbidae; genus Patagioenas; species Patagioenas fasciata. Next base: position 36,140,137 of record NC_092521.1, on the reverse strand, counting down.
AAAATTAAATACATAAATAGGAAAAAAAAAAATGGTAAGAAAACAGAAAAGCAAAGGGTAAAATGTGTAAGACACCAAACTGCAACATTGCAGCTTAGTTACCATCAGACTAATACTGGATTTAAAAGAACCATCAAAGTTTAGAAATCTAATATTCCTATTTTAGAGATTGACAGAATTATATTTTTATCTGTGTAGCCATGGACCATACGTACTGTATTTCCTGTGAGACTTCTGCCTTGTTCAGAACATTTTATCTTTTAAATTTCATAATTTAAAAAGTGAGTAAAAGTTTCTTGTGTGCAACCATACCAGCACATATTTCATATCATCATCACAGTCTCAACATCTGATGACAGCAAAACTCTTATCACTTGGAATAACAGAGTAAAAGATATCAATAGGAGGCTCCTATCTGTTGTGTCTTCTACAGGATACTCTTCAGAGTACACGCTTCAGTCCTGGTCCTTCAGCCATTTGCACCAGGTCATGTTGGGAAGCATGACAGCTCCCATTCGACTTGCATGCCAGTGCTGCCAAGAGCAAGGGAGACAGAGGCAAGGAAAGACTACACCTCAGTGTGGGGCCAAGATGCAGCTGGACCTGGGAGCCAAGAAACCTCTCTGCATCTTCCAGTAGAGGGATAGTTGTGAGACATCAGCAGGAGCAGACGAAGACATCTGGTCTGTTTCCTGATAAGAAATGACTGCTGAGATTTAGGAATCCTGGTCTCATTTCCAGGTTTCAAAAGGTGGATAATTTAAAGGCTGCCATTTGACTTGCCTTTAAATCTCACCAATTCTACTCCTTTCCTATCTCTGCAAATACCAAATCAACTTTTGAACTAAGCCAAGGTCAGTTAAGAACCTTAAATTCAAACACCTTTTACAAGATCCATACAATCTTGTCCACACCATCAAGACCATAACCATCTTCCAAAATTTGTTCTCTTATTCCCCAGCTCCATCTCTTTCCTTCCTCAATGCATCCTGCAGTACTCAACTCTTCTAAGATGCTTTTGCCCTGCCTCCCATTCCATCTGGCTGTAAGCACGAGAGGTAGGAGGGGTGGGAAGGGTTGGTCTCTGCTGTCCGCTCATATGTCTGGTACCACCAAAACCCAAGCTCCAGCAGTACAACAATTGCTCAGCTGCTGCAGACCCACTACGGAGCACACAAGAAAACAACTGATTCTCTTACTCCCTGAAAACACCATCTTCACTGCAAAATCTCTATCTCCACATGTTTTTTGTGGACCAGTCACTCTGTGGCTGTACGCAGAGCCCATCGTGTTTGGTTTCACTCTGTGTCCTAGACTGCAGCAGATGAGGAAGCATAACCGTACTGTTAGAGCTTAGGTTTCTACATTATCAGTGTAGTAAATGATATCCCATGGATCAAATAAGCAAAAAGAAATCACTAAATCAGCCTGATTAAACCAAATAACTCATACATTTTCATATTATGTTACAAAAGAAGAGAAAGAAGAAAGACCACATTCTCATGAGTAAAAAGGGGCTGCTGAGAGCTATACTGCAGGGGAAAAAAAATCACAGAAGTTACCATAAAAGGTAAACTGCTTATAGTAAAAAATGCTTCCAGATGACAAATTTATTAAATAAATTCATCACTTCTTAAACACATCTTCAGTTTTTATGAAACTGCAGTTTCAAATAATTAGATTTTGCTAAAGCCCTTTTTGCATAATGGTTCCCAAAACTGTGTTCACTATTTAAATTTATTCTAGTCATGTTCTTTTCTGAATTGATTGTAAACAATTCTCTGTATGCCTAAAATGCTCCACCAGATATTGTAACACTGCTCCTTAGCAGTAAGTGGTTAGATAAACCTCACAGTAACCGTTATTTTCAAAATCCGTATCATGAGGAGGGGAAAAAAAATCTCAATCCACTAAAATAAATTTTGTTCAATTAATGTTTGCTTGGAAAATTGATTCACACAACTACAGCAAACTCAGGTCTCTAAAAGGTTTACAGAGGAAACACAAAGGGGGTAAAAGAGTGACCTAATCCATTCATCTCAGTATTCAGAAAAAATACTTATGCCCTATTTATTCAGCTTCAGTTCCACCACTGAATCAGGCAAAACACAGCAACTGCTTAGGCTTACAAGCACTACCCAGATGGTGTGTTTTGTACACCTGGTAACTTCAGAGGTTTTACTCCATCAGCAGAAATACTGTGCAGTAAAAGATAAAAATAACAGTGTACACTGTGCTCCATTAGAGAAGGGAGTGCTGTCAGCCATTTCAGAAATACTTTAAAATTACTGTATGTTGTTCAGGCTTCAAGACTTTTTTTTAATATAACTTACCAGTAACTTCCAGGATCTTTCAGAAAACAGAAAGTGCCTGGTTTAGGGCAGGAAGAAACCTGTGAGCACTCAAGTTCCACAACTGCCATCTTAAGACACTTTGTAGAATCCTCCTCAGCACCTAGTAATGGCCACCATCAGAAACTGGACACCAAGCACAATAAACTGATTTTGACTTCTAAATATGACTAACGATAGAGCATGGCAAGTAAAAGATTTTGATATTTCAAAAATAGGTACTTGAAAAAATCTGCCCCAAACCTCCAAACCTGGCTGTGGAAGTGAAGGGAGAGCCATCTCCAAGAGTCACACTGGCAGGGTGCTCTAGAGTTCTAGACCACTGAAATTCTGGCCACAGCCCTCACAGCTATGCACCCTAATGTCCAGGAATAAAGAGGTTCCTGATTCTCAAACAGGTTACCACAATTACTGGATGATACGGAAAGGAAATTAATCTGGAAACAGATTCAGTCAGGACATCATAAAAGCTGAATTCACTTCACAAGCAAAAAATCCTGTGGAGAACTGTTCCATAACTTTTTCCACTCAGGTCACTAGAAGGTCTCCAGATTCTGGACAAAAATGGTTCTGAAACATGTAGATGATGTATAAGCACCTTCTTTTCAGCCTCCTACTTGGCATTTCACCTAGCCCTTTCTGGTCCTCCTGCTTAGGGCCATGATCTAGGATCTTGATTTAGGGAGCTGCACCAATTCAACAGCTCAGAAGTTTCAACAACAGAATTAACAAACATTTTTATCAGGGGGTATGCTAGAGGACTATGATGCAGAGGCAGGCCATGTTCTATCCTGATGATTTTTCAAATTGCACTTAAGGAAATTCAGGATTTGTCTTTTAACTTCCTAGCCATAACGTTGAGTGGTGCTTAGATTTGCAAGTTGCCTTCAAATTTCTTAACAATATATATAATATATATATTATAGCAATAATATCCCCTTTCCCATGATAAAATAGAGATGATGTACATATTACAAGTTATAGCTTTACTCCAAACAGTAAATCATCTTCAAAAGATAAAATGAGGAAACTTTTGTTAATATAGACATATGGACTACAACATTCATCTGATTCTCTTCTGATTGGTTTCCATTGAAACGAAAAATTGTACCTCTTAGAGTTACTGCATTAGCTATGCATGTTCAACACGGGCAAGTCACTCAGTACACTTCTCTGAAAACACGGGTCTCTCTAGGAAAGAGCATCTGCAGGTCACCCACGCCTAGCTGAATTACAGCCATCTGAGAGCTACTTATGACATTCAACACAACCAGCTCAGGCTTGACCTTGAAAAAGTTTGTTCCCCAGAAGCCTGTGGTAGCTTGCTGCTGCTTTGATGTACGATCTTAAGTCTTCAAACCAAAGCACAGGTGAGTCTACCAAAATTACACAGTATTTAAACAAGACAATGCCAAGGAACAGAGACCTTGCAGATTCTTTTAAGTTTTCCCTTTTCTCTGAAGAATTCAGCATTGCGGGGAGGAGTTTGCATTAGCAAGCGTATGTCTTCCCTTGGGTGCACCCTCTCTTCACTGGCAAGGGACAGCCTTTCCCAGCCTGCCCAAACCTGGTCTTTCAGATCATAGTTCTACCTCTGACATAGACTGTCGAAAAATGAAAATATTCTGGTTCAGACACAGTTAAGTGTCCATTTGTCCCCATGACATCCAGATATAGTTACTTTAATTCCTTTGAAGTTTCATACCCGAGAAGCTTCTCTGCACCACTGAGTATGCCCTCCGCGTGGCATATTATCTCAGGCACGACACCACCCTAGCAAGGCTGCCTAGTTTCAAAACTGCAGCTGCCTATGTCTAGCCAGACTTAGTCACAAATGTCCATCACAGCGAAGATGTTGAATGGGAGAGAGTCAAAGCAACAGTAATTGAATTACACATGGAATTTACCTACCAAAGTGAAAAAACATTGAGCAATGTTACTGTTCTTCACTGAAAAGTTTATCCTGGGACATGTTGCAATGAATCCTGTCATTTTGACAGTATTTGACAAAATTATATAATTGTCTATTGCTTCTATTCATAGTAGATTCTTCAACAGACGAAAGCTTTATGTAGAGCCTATTGCATAACACGCATGAAATAACTTTGTTGCCAAATATTTTATTTTTTTTTAATCTACCCACACTATCAAACATACTGAGGCAGAGGTCATAAAAATACTTCGAATGTCCTTTTCCTCCTGTAATCACTCCAAATGATAACTTCAGTACATTTTGCATATGGGAATATATAACGTATGTCCCTATGGTATCTTTAAGTGTATTCAGCGTTAACCCTCTGACTGTGCCTTTTTATATTAGTAATGCTAGTACCAATTAAAGTTGCAAGCAACATATTGTGCCTCAATGAACAGAAAGTACACAATATTAGCGGGCTACTAACAGGCTGTCTGGCTTCTGGGTTCTAAAATATCAACTTCGGTTTAAAAACTTATAAAAAAAATAGGCGTTGCTTAGTCCCTCTCATCTCTGTATGCACACACATGTCACCACACACAGTTTATCATTGGATGAGGAGGAACATTTCTGAAAGACACCATTGTTCAAATCTTGGCAGAACGTCACTGTAGTACAACTGTTCATTTCATACATGTGTAAGGCAAGCAGAATGTGACCTTTATTCTATTTTCAATGAAAGTTTAGAATTTGCAAAAAGCTAAACTGTGTATTCTGGAGGCTTATGTATGTGTGTGTGTATATATATATATATATATATATATATATATATGCATGTTTTTTCCTGTCAGAATAGTATGGCAATTTTAGCAGGTTTTGCAGGATACTTTTTAGTAACATAGAACCATAATGATTTTATATCTGTAGATTTCAAACTTTTAATTAAAAAAAATGCCTGTCATTAGCATGAGGGTTTTGATTGGGAAACAGAGACACATAAGATAAAATGAATCCCCCATAGTCACGCAGTAGAGTGGAAAGTCAAGGAGCACAATTTACTTGATCGATGCAATAACTCAGCATCCTACCTGCTGAACAACACTCATCCTGAAAGAATAGCACAAAAGAGAATAAAGAAAAGGAAAAAAAAAAAAAAGAAAACACTCACGTGAATTTGCAGCAAAAGTTTTGCACTGCAGGTTACCTGAGGAATGAGCTTTAACAGATATGGCAAGATGAACTTTACATAATTCTGACTGTGTTTTTATGTGTCAGGAGATTTAGGGGGCTATAGAAAAAAAAAATACAGTCACAAGGGTTACTGCCTGGGATTTTGTAAGCAGAAGCAGCACCACCATGCTATGGCAGCACAGCAACCTCTCTAGTCCTACTTCAGCACATTTCCTTGGAAAGCTGAGCTATGCTGTCACTGCAGAATAAGCAGTGGGATATTTCTCTAGGGTACAGGGCAGGTTTTAATTTCCCCACAGAACAAAGCTGACAGGCAGAAGTTTCAATGGGGAACATGTCTCAGCTCTCCCCTATTCCCCTCAGGTCACAGCATTGTGATGGGGTGACACAGGACAAACATATGGCAGCTTCCAATGGAACACTGCTCCCATTCATAAAGGCATATTTACCTCATCCTGTCTAAATACACCCATACAGAAGCTACCCAAAAATACACAAAGTTTAACCATTCTTTTGAGCCTGAGGACACAAAACTGAGCGGTTGTGAGCCAGGCAGACTTCTCAAAAGCTTTTAAGTCAGGAAATCAGTTCACTTCCTTCTTTTCTTCATGAACACACAATCAAGCCTATCTATACATGCTTCAGGATTCTTTCTTTAATGTGGTTATGTACTCAGGAAAAAACAATGCTTTGAGCATTATTGCATTTCAGATAACAATGTACAGATCAAATCTTTAAATCATTTCCTTTCAAAATGTATTAGCGTTACTATGACTTCAGAAGTCTCTCAGATCCAGTGCTCCACTCAAAACAGTAAATAGAGCAGCAAAATTACTCCAGTAGCCTCCCTTCATCTTCATAAAGAATATGTTTGTTGCTATTTTCACATGCAGATTCTACACATCCAGGAGACAAATCTATAGAGAAGCATAACCAAAGCATAATTTTACATGTTTACCATGCAAATGGTCCAGCTTACCACTCCATTAAAAAATGCTCAAAGTTAAATTCAACACAAATATGTCCAGTGACTTGCCAATGCCAGATGAAAACTACTACATTTTTACTTTTCTCTTATAGATTACTAAAATATAATTTGTATCAAAACAGGTACCATTCCCCACCTTAAACAGCGAAGCTGCTTTATGCTTTGTATTCTCCATTTGTGGTCATATTCTAAAACATTACAATCATTTTCCCAGGATCCAATTCTAACACCACAAAAAAAAAAAAGGAAAAATAAGACCAAACAAAACAAGCTAAAATAGGCTGCCTATCCCAAAGTGCACCTTTCATATATACTGTCACCGCAATACTGCTCCAAGTCACTTACTATGCTGTGGAGCCACAGTGACTTCAAAGCAATTAATCTTAAAACAAAATTTCACCGACTCAGTACTTGTCTTTAGGTTACATTATCAACATCTGTGTGCATGCAATCCAAAATCTGAAAACACTGAAAATATCAAAGAAGAAAGGCTTGCACTTGTACCATATTATTTCAGCCCTGGAAATACTCAGCTTAAGAAAAGACTGCCCCAAGAAAAACCACTCCAGTGCTTAAAATTGAGTCTTCATTTCTTTATCCCTAAAACCTAAGAACTGTGGAAGCAGAAATTCAAGGGGCAACTTGAGACTGTCTCATTCTTTAGAGACAACCATTTCATTTGGAAACACAAATATTATTTATTCTTTTTCCTCAAAATCTGTCTTCTCTCTTTTTATATTCACCTACAAATAAACATTTGCTGATAATATTACCAAGCATGCCTCTGGTTAGTAAGTAAATGTGAAAAAGACACATCTGCTGTAAGGGTTCAGTGAAAACAGCTGCAATTTCTGAGTGCAGTTTCCATAGAAGTGTGGTTAGCTGAATTTAGACACTATGCATGAGGAAATTCTTAGACTGGATAATTAAGCCAATCAGGCTTTATCAGCTTTATCAGTTCGTAAAATAATTCGAAGGCAAGAACCTTCTGGCGACAGTATTCCAAAAACACATACAGCTGCTCTCTCTGACTAGAAGCATATGGAAAGTCCCCTCCGATACGAATGGTTTGCATGACCAAAGATAAGCTTGTCTATACTTGCATGATCAGAACCTAAACTGAAAACAAAGATGCTCTGACATTCTTTCCATGAACTAAGAGGCATTGCTACCCTAAAGAAATGTTTGTTTAAAAAACAGAATTGTCAACAACTACATAAATCAAACTGTCTTTCCTAAACCTCTGAGATGTTTTTCTATGTGGAGGGAATTTTGATATGGAAATGTGCTTTTTTTGAAAGTTAGCTCTCAGACAGATGCACATGCTACTTGTACTGAACACGGTGAGAATGTCCAACGATGTGCCAAAAGGCAAAATGCTGCTATTGGCTGTTATTTTCTGGAAACCAGTTCTCAAAAATCTCCACATCTTACCTTCAGATTTCACATCTCTGTCAGTACCTTGCACGATATACATGACATATACTATAGACAACATATCTCAAGAAGGTCAGTGAGTCTCCAAACTCTAACTTTTCAAAAGAGCTTGTTTCTCAAATACGTTTTCTTCTGCAAATACCTTTAAATAATAGTACTAGGCAAAGACATTGAGCCTTCATGTATGTATACCTACTGAGTGACTCCTCAGTCCCTTCTGAATTCTTGATCTGTCAGCATCCCAAAGTTGCCTTCAATGAAATGTCATAAATGTAAAGTTGATTTCCATACAGAAAATTATCTACCGTATATAATCAATAACCCAAATCCTCAGCAAACTATTATTCGAAATTATTTTAAAAGCCTTAACATCCAAAATCCAATAAATAACTTGTTAGAGAATCTCATTGTCTTATTTCCCATCCATTTAAACACTGAAAGCTAAATCCACAGCAGTGAAATCATCACTCACACTACTGGGATCCTTTAAGATAGAGGGGCTAGTCTCAGGAGGCAGGTAGGATTTGGTACTTCTGTGCTACTACTCAGTGATATTGCTAATAAGAGGACATTGAAGCTGTTGGCTGTCTTTAAGAGATACTGGAGCACCCTTTGACTCATAGTCATTCTTTCCATTAAGTCATGTCAAATGGGAATATCTCATCTCTGCCTTTTAATTGCTTGGCTTAGTTTTTTTTAATAGTTTGCCAGGTGAGGTTACAAATACACATTTAATTTTCATTAGGGACTATACCCAGGCATGTGCTTTACAGACTCTGTTGATCTCAGCTTCTTAAAACTAATTTTCATTTCTTTAGAATTACTTCTAATTAAACTGGAGTAAGACTGGGTTGTTCGTTTGCATTTCAACCCCTTTACTTTAGGTTATCATAACTGAAAAATATCATACTGTGAAAGCTGAGATTTGGCCTGCAAGCAGACCTCACCAGGTAGGTCACTAATCAAATGTAAGAAAGAGATTGAAGTATTTTTAAATTATGTGGGTTTAAAATTGCAGTTGAGAAAGCCCAAGTCCACAGATACAAGATGAGCAAAACCTAGCCCAGCAGAGTGTTTCAGAATAGTTTTATATCACGTTCAGGCCATGTAACAGTGTAAGCATATAGGAATATATTGTTCAGGTCCTCTTGTTTCTTTTTGCTGAGAGAATGTACTTATTCCCAGAGCAAGATTTTTCAAGTGCTGGACCAGATTTTAGAGTATGCCATCACACAACACGGGAAGAACGAGAAATAAGTACCAGTTCCTCAGCAATGTCTATGTACATTAAATACCTAATGTCTATGGATCTGGGTTTTACTGGTTATTGCACACAAACTGGGCAACAGCACATATAAATATTCAGTTTTCACAGGGTGCCTTGACGTATGTTTCATATACTTCCATCCTTATCCGAAACCATACTGTCATGCCAAAGAAGGAAACTGTGAGAAAGAAACAGAGACAGACCAAATATCCACTAAAAAGGAAGGTTAGGTGCCGATAGTCAAATAATTTATATATATATATATATAATTTTTCTTTTTTCCCACCCGCAATACAATGCAACAAAGAAGTAAAGGGGGAAATTATTTCAATCATGTTCTCTCAGAATTAATTTCCTTTCACAAATTGGTTTCTGCCTAGGGGGTACAGGATAATTATTGGAAATGTTGGTGATTGGTTTTCCTTTGACTACCTCTCAGTAACAGACTGCAAAGAAAGGCAAGGCAAATAACATTTCTTCTTGTTTTCTTTGTAAACTGTACTTATATTTTAATCTTTCAACCGAAACAACAGGAATTACAGTTCATTACTCATATCTGACTGAAAATCTGCCTGTAAGCAAAAGCACATTATTCCAGTAATTTGCAGATGATCCTGTAAGTTATAATAACATTTATTGTGTTGATAAATAAGTTGTTTTTCTACATTCAAAAAGGCTGAAAGCTGTGATAGCCTGAATAGAAAAGATATTCAATAACAATTGGTAAAGTGAAATGGAGAGCCATATACCCGTTTATGAAACCATATAAAAATATTATTACAGGTCAAAGAGTCTGAAAACCATTTCCATCCATGTGTAACAATTATAAATTGTGGAGGCTATTTATTTTGGCCACAGGACAATGAAAACATTTTATGAAAACCCCCAGAGTTTCAAAATTGTTTGGGCACTTTCATAAAATGGGAATTACGCTGAAATATATGTTTTTTGGGGAAAAAAAACCCAACAACAAACAAACAAGCAAACAAAAACAAAGCAAAAAAACCCCACACAACAACAACAACAAAAAAACACCTTGAGCTTTGGGTACTGGATAGGGGTTTCTCCTTCTCTGTGTCTCCATAGAGGGATAGTAAGATGTGAGAGTTCATTCAACTCCATGTTCTGCTTGGAGACAGCAAAGTTTTTCACTGTAGCACCAAAAATAATTTCTTCACCATCCAAGCACAGCCTCCTTATCAACAACATATGGATGAGGAAAACGACAGGCTTCCCCATCTTCTCCATCGCTGTCCACAATAAAAAGCTTTTGGTTTTGATGCAACAGCAGAATGTTCTTAATGGCTCTAGTCACAACTTCTAATAGAATTAGAGCAGAAGTAAAACCACCTAGAAGGAAATACTGCTTAGTCAGACAGCCAGATCTAGGTAGCCAGGTGTTAGATCTTAGATCAGTATTATCTAAATAATAGGTCTTGCCAGGAACCCAGGCTACAGCAAGCCTGACCATGGACCACAAGGCGTGAGTAACAGCAAAGCAGAAGAAACTTCTATATATCCCTGAGCTTATCACCCCTGACTTGCATCCACTGAATAGAACTATAAGAGTCCTGGGATTAATAGCTTGAATTAAAGAAGAATCGCTATAGCTGGACTTGCAGTGCAAACATAAGCAGTTCCATCCCAGTCAACTACCAATATCAAAGACCTATGTCAAAAGCCTGTGATGGAGCCTTGGCCAGTGAAAAAACACCATTCTCACACCTCTACTTACTGAACAACCTCAGGAAATAACCCTGAGTTAGGGAAAGGGTTATCTTCACCCTTGTGTATGCATCCTAGCCTAAGGAGAAATGCCAGCAAGAAATGCCCCAGCACCTCCTTCCTTCCCCACAGTTAAGGAGCTCATGGGTGCCCCATAGAGAAACAAACTGTTGCCAAAACACCCTGATGTTCTTGACACAGTGCCACGAAAGAGGACACGGAAGCACAGAGCTGCTGCTCTGGATCCCTGAAAAGGCCCTGCTAAACCCAATAGATCAAGAGATGTGAATTCCCAGAAGATATACAAGACATTTACAGAAAAAGAAATGGGAATCTCAGAGAGTCACAGAAAAAAGAGGGGAATACAGTTTTCTAGGAAACCAAAAGAAAAGGAAATTCATTTCTGTTTTTGCTTAGGACAGAAAACCAACACAAACACTATTTATTAGTAACAAGCTGATTTTATAAATGTATATGATTGCTCAGCCAGTTTTAGTCAGGGTCCTGAAAGAAAGGGACATCTGTCTCACATGAAAAAAAGTAGGCATTGACATGCGAAGTCAATAAACAAATGAATAATTATGTAACTATTTTAATTTGACATTACTAACCATGTCGTTTATATGTTTTGGTTTGGTTTTATCTATTTGTCAGGTAAAATAACCCATTGTTTTAAATGCTAACCTGTACTCCTACATAAAGGTCAAAAGAATGCAATGTAAGTTAAATATTTTGACCTTATCAAAAGTAAATAATTTTTGTACATGAAATAAATATTAAATATATTCAATATATTCAAAAAATCAGATTAAATCGAATCATAATTTGCCAGAGCAAAATCACCAGAATATCTTTATCAATGCTACTAAATGGCATAGTTTAAACACCAAGTGTCACACTGAAAAAGTAATCACTCTTACAAAAGGTTCTCATTAATGGTAATATTATAATTACATTTGTCTTCCTTTTTAAGATATAAATTGTCACTGTGATTTAGGGCTCCATTTGCAGCACATTCCCAGTCACAGCAAGATACGTTAATACAGATTACTAACTTGCAATGTTAGTATTTCCAACAGAAAATGGTTTACATTATAGCCATCCTTCCAAGATATTTCAAAACACCACGCATGGTTGATTTACAAAAACTGAAAAATTTAAAATCACCTATAGTTACTTTTACTAATTACATAATTTAATTATTCAGCTGACACGTTTTGGGGAAAATTGGGCAGTATCCTTTTATTAGTCTGCAATTTTTTTACATAAAGATTGTTCATTCTGTTTCTTTCTCTCTTGTGTAAGTACAATGAGACATGACAGCTTTGTTTCTTGACTACTTGGATTCGCAGATTATTAAACAGATTGTTATTCCCCAATAGTAAAGATGCTTTCACATTTAGCAGACGGACACAAAAAATGTGGTGGCTAGAGGCTACAAACAAATGAGTTTCAGCCAATTTGAGGCACACTTTTGTAACAGTAACTTTTGTAACAGGGTAATTAACTCTTGGAACAATATTCCTAGGGATGCAGCAGACTCTAACGACGAGTGGTTCATTTTAAGCTAAATGGTTTTATATAAATAGAGCTTTGCATAGGGATAACACTGTAATGAAATCTGATTTAGCACAGATGTCAGAGTAAATGAACATAACCGTCCTTTCTGGCCCAATAAAGCATAAAATTATATCACAAATTCTCTTTTTGACTCTAATACCATAGACCTTACAGACACAGTCATCATCCTGTGCAAAGAAGGATGCCAAGAGACCAGAAACTTCTTCACCTTTCCTTCCTGGTCACGTTGCCTCAAGACATCTCCAAATCCTTACCCAGGCAAGGGAAGGACCAGAGTTGGCCTCATGCCCTTTACACATTTCCCTGGCATATGAGTTGAGCATTTAGCAGAGGTAGTCTCAGAATGGCCAGCAGCCCTCCAGGCTGTACTGAGCCACCCTGGGACATCCTGAGCCACCCTGGGACAACCCTCCCTGCCAGGCTGGCTCTGACAATGCTGAACAGCAAGGACATCCCAGAAAAACAAGAGCTGGTACTGATGCCTGAACACATAGAAACTGCTCAGCTGAGTTGCAGAAATAAGATACTAGTACCAATAAAGACAAAATATATTTCATAGGTTTGGTCATGTACATTAGGAAGATTCAACTGGATTCACTTACACACACAATCAGTGAACTAGGACAACTAAGTTATTTGTTGAAACCTAAGGCCTATGTTTGAAAGAAAAATTAAATTTGACCCCTAAATCCCACTGAAATTCATGGAAAGTCAGATTCATAGACAGAATACAGGAATCAACCACTGCACAGTAAACTCAACTTTTAGATACCTCTTCTCATAATTTCCTCCTCTCCTTAATCAAGCAGTTAAATCACCATCTGCTAATTTGTGTAACAAACCACTCAGGCAAACATTTCTTTCAAAACAGACAAATCATTGTAACACAGCATTATGCTTTTCAAACTCTAAAACTGTTTGGAAAAACTTGGCAACTAAAAGATCAAAACATGGCAATGACAAGTCCAGCAGAGATATGGCAGTAGAATCAGACACTTATTCTCAGCAACTATAGCTGAATAACCAAACTAAAATGCTACTTCTCAGTTTCACACATGTGAAACAATGTGTAGAAAACCCTAACAACATGCATCTTCTTTTCCAGAGGAGGAACAATTCAGAGGTGCCACCCCAGGTTCTTATCTTTGGGATATTTAGCACGTGGCTGACGGACACTGCCTTCCCTAGCAGTTTTTTATGAATCCACTCCTTCATTTCAGCTGCATCTTTATAAGTGGGACAGTGGGATTGAGTGCACCCTCAGCAAGTTTGCTGACGACACCAAGCTATGTGGTGAGATGCCACCCAGAGGGGCCTTGACAGGTTTGAGAGGTGGGCCTGTGTGAACCTCATAGAGTTCAACAAGGCCAAGTGCAAAGTCCTGCAAACGGGTTGGGGCAACCTCAAGCACAAATACAAGCTGGGCAAGAATGGATTGAGAGAAGGCCTAAGAAGAAAGACTTGGGGGCGTTAGTTGACAGGAAGCCCAACAAAGTGCACTTGCAGCCCACAAAGCCAACTGTATCCTGGGCTGCAACAAAAGAAGTGTGAGCAGCAGGTTGAGGGAGGTGATTCTGCTCCTCCACTCCGCTCTTGAGAGACCCCACATGTAGTACTGTATCCAGCTCTGGGGCCTCCAACATAAGAGGGACGTGGACCTGTTGGAGAGAGTCCAGGGGAGGGCCACGAGGGTGATCAGAGGGTTGGAATACCTCTCCTATAAAGACAGGATGAGTTAGGGTTGTTAAGCCTGGAGAAGAGAAGGCTCCAAGAAGACCATATAGCAGCCTTACGCTACCTAAAAGGGACCTACAAGGAAGCTGGAGAGGGACTTTTTACAAGGGCATGTAGTGGTAGGACAAGTGATAATGACTTTAAACTGAAAGAGGGTAGATTTAAATTAGATATAAGGAAGAAATTCTTTACTGTGAGGGTGGTGAAGCACTGGAACAGGCTGTCCAGAAAAGTTGTAGATGCCCCATCCCTGGAAGTGTTCAGGGACAGGTTGGATGGAGCTTTGAGCAACCTGATCTAGTGGAAAATGTCCCTGCCCATGGGAGGGGAGTTGGAACTAAGTGATCTTCAACATCCCTTCCAGTCCCTTCCATTCTATGTTTCCATGATTCTATGAAAGTGTCCAGAAATAAAGATTTTCTTTAACAGAGTATTTTATCATTTTTTTAGGTTTTAGATTTCATATAATCACAGAAAATATGTAATGTTTCAATTCTGGAAGAATTGGCTCAGAAACTGAACTTAAAAAATACACTATTTGCACAGGCCTAAAAAAGAAAACAAAAAGTAAAATGTTTAGATCACACTATGTTTTTCTTTACATTGATGTGATACAGAAAAAAAAAACCACAGAAGACAATAAAATGTCTTCAGATTGTCACAGGAAGAAATAAAATTAGAAAATGGATTTCTGTCCTTATTGCCCGGTTTCAAGGAATATCCTGAAGATTCTTGGGTGGAAAACAGGAGCTGATTTGGGACACAATTATTTACTAACTAGTTATTCAGTAAGCTTATCTGAGTCATACATTTTATGAGCCATCTTTACCTTTGATACTTTATTCCACTCAAAACAAACAATACCAACAATTCTAAAATATTGTAGTTATTACTACTGATTGGCTTATTTAATTTCTTCTCCAAAGTCCTTTGCCACTATGGTTCCATTGCACAGCCTTCCCAGATGTTCTCCCACCAGACATGCACACAACAGTTCTCCTAAAAGAGAACTACAAGGAGGAGAGAGTTAGACTAGATATAGGGAAGAAATTTTTTACCATGAGGGTGGTGAAACATGAGAACAGGTTGCCCAGAGAGGTGGTAGATACGCCATCCCTGGAAATATCCAAGGCCAGCCTGGACAGGGCTCTGAGCAACCTGATCTAGTTGAAGATGCCCCTGCTCATTGCAGGGGGGTTGGACTAGATGACCTTTGAAGGTCCCTTCTAACCCAAACTATTCTATGAAAAAAACTCCTACTGAAGAGGAAAGGGAATATACCTATTATAGGGGGCGATCAAATTCTTATCTTTTTTTCATTTATCATTTTGTCATTTATTTTCAATATTCAATATCACATAAAACCTAACAGGTTTTATATTTAGCTGCTATTCTACACAAGCACCACATTAATGAATAATGCATTACTATTAATTAGAAAATTACCTTGCAAATTGGTATTTATAAGTGTGTAAGAAGCATATCAGTGGATAATGTACTGTTACAGAGTGGGAGCTTCAAACATTCACAATAGTAGAGAGGAAAAACCTGCAGAGAAAACATTTCACTGCAAGATGTGCAATGAGGAAGACATCATTTCAAATATGACATTAAAGAAAAACCCTCTCTTCCAAAATCCTAAGAAATACACGAGCTACTCAGTGAAACACCCCTCACTTCAGGAAAGCCTATGACCAAATGAGTGAAAGTTTCAGGCGGTTGTTAAAAATTCAGATTGTTTGCTATAGCTGCTTCTCTTTAGGCTGACAGAGAAACCACCACAGGCAGCCTGTGATTCAGCCGCCACATGTGGTTTCAGCCGCCATGCTGGGGAATGTGTCTGCAGGATGCCGCCCTGGGTGCTCCCCAAAGCCACCCACTTCCTGGCTGCCCCGGCTGTCCCACACCTTCCCACGAGGGCCAGCAGCCGCAGACAAGCTACAGGAGGAAGCTGATGTGGAGTGAACCTGGCCCTGCCAGTGGTGGTGAGGGAGTTTTCTGTCAGACCAGCCAAGAGGTTCTGATCCACATTGTAGTCACAAACCCCTTGAACCCAGTGCCGGGGAGGTGGCAGCAGCACTCACCCACAGTGAAGGGAAATCACAGAATCTAGAATGTCCTGAGTTGGAATGGACCCACTAGGATCATCAAGTCCAACTCCTGTCCCTGCATAGGACAAAAGAAGGGTGCAGTGGAAGACCTCCCTCCAGGAGACACGTCATGCCGACATGAAAACACATCTATCTGCTGGCTGACAAAAGCTAAGGGAGAGCCATGGCGGAAAACAGTCTCCTGTTTCAATTCAGGTTAACACTAACCCTTTTTTTGGCATTATATAACAGCATATTGATGTTATTAAGAGTATCCAGAAGCCTGTAATTCAGAATTCAATGTGTTCGTGTACATTTACCAGACCTGTAAGCTATTACCACAGTACTAACAACATTCAGCTGGAGAGTCCCAGATGACTAAGAAAATGAACTTAAAAATCCATCAAAATGGGAAAATCCAAACATTTTTGTTCAGCTTTTTTCTTGTGACATAAATAATAATTAAATGTTAAGACTCTAATACAGTACTTTTGATTTATTCCTTTGAGAAAGTATAGTCTAATTACCCTGATACGTAACTCTTGGACCATTCAGTAATGTGCCGTAAGAATACTTTAATCACACAATACCTGCCAAATCTGAATATATGTAGTAACAGGCAATCAGCGCAATGCAACAATATCTTAAATTCAATGTGATACAGAAGATTACTCCCAAAATGGAACAATAAATCTGTTTGTACAAATAACCACCGGTAGAAGAGGTGACATAGGGTTAACAAAATACAGGCAATCTCTAACCAAAACTGAAAACTCTGTCTCCTTACAGTTATCCAAACTGTGATAACCACTCAAACTGGATTATATTAGTGCTCCTGCACAAAGAGTAAATCATCACAGAGATCATCCTTTTATCAGTGTGCACTGCTGAGACCCACCAGGGAAACATTTGTAAAATGTTAAAACAGGTAAGTCTGAAGCCACAGAGATGGTATTCTCAGTGGAAGCAAATGGAAAAAATTGTACTCTCCAGCCCACTGGAGTCTAAATATGTGTCGAATGACACACTGGATGAAAACAGGAACAAGAAGTGTTACACAGAGAGCAGTCTTCAAACCAAACAGGATATTACTTGTATTTTCCACCCAAGAATCAATGGAAATTTAAATGAGTAAGAATTAAGAATTAAAGAGCAAAAATGCATGTCAAAATGTTAAGCTATGCAAATAGGTATACACTGATGGTTAAACATTTTTGCATTTTTGTAATCAAACTCAGATTAATAAAAGTGATACCTGTGCCCAAACTGTTTTCACAGTGGAGAAGAAACCCTGTTTTATTTTTCCATAACTGGTTACATAACAGGAGAAATGTTTAATACATCACATGTATTCTCATTATTTCAGGTCACTTAAATAAATTTGGTACAAAAATCCCAAGAGGATTTGTTATCTGTTTAAAAATAAAAAAGCTTTACACATTGGATCCCACTCACATTCAATACCAGTTGTACCTCTGTCTTTGGGGGAATATGAATGTGCCTATAGCTAGTTGTGATTTATTAACTTTTCTGTAAAGTTTCTCTGAGTCAAATGTTCATTCAATGCTAGACTTGAGAACCACAAGACCAAGGCAGCAGTAACCTATCATGACTCTGGCCTCCATTTGCAACAAAAGCATTAGTATTAATTAAATGCCTCCAGACCTTCCTTTCTCTGACTGCGCTTGCTGTAGAGCTAATTGCTTCTCTCCTCCAGCACACGCTTAACGTGCCTGCCCTGCTGCACAGCAGCCAACTTCATGTTTTATAATGGGTTGAACAGCCTGCAGATAGTAACTCTGATTGCTTCAGATCTTTCCGGGGTGCCTCATAAGGCAGTTGAAACGTTTTATGCAGGCTAAGTGATCTTACAGTTTTTCTTCATCTGAATTTTTCATGTTAGGAAACGAGCTGAAATATAAAACTCAAAATCTCAGTGGCCTTTTTAAAGCAAGTGCATCAATTAGAAAGATGAATAGAAAGGTCTTGATTGCAGCTGACATTATAACTGTGAAACATTAACATTTCCAGCTGAAGAGAAGGACTTAGTTAATGTAAAGATTAAGAAATACTAAAGAATCTAGGAGATACAAATGACAAATATGTTTATCAAAAAAACAGCCTGAACTGCTGACACTGACTTGTGCTCTATTATTACTTGCTTCACAATCCCTTGTAAGAGGATTACTGTCTATTTTGGCACTATGTATAACAAGAGTATACAGCACATCACCAAGAGGTTGTGCAAAGAGGCTGCCCTGTATCATCACACCCACACATATATTCTCCAAGTCAAATCTCCCACATCAGAAAACCACCGGCTGTCAGTTCCCTGAGCTCCACACCATTTTGTTATACAAAATAAAAACAGGGAAAAGCAAAAGAGTCAACAAGCTTTTTGCTTTTAATTCAACAGGAATGCAATACAGCCTAAATTAAGGGCAGAATCGTTGTATTATTTTCCAGTCTTCTGCATACTAAAATAACCACACTGTTCCTCACACTGCATATCCTAATTCAGAAGAAAAGCAGCAGACAGCAATCCTAAGAGCATCCAGGGACTCTCTGACACAGTCACAAGGGTTATGCTACCATGTCTTCTAATGCTATGCTACTAATTCTTCTAATATCTCCAGACGGGCCACACAAACTGGCATTAATCCAGCACTAGAAGAGCTGCTTAGCCCAGCAGTTGTAGTCTGGACAAACTACTTCATGTTTAGATCACAAAAAACCTGATCTGAGCATCTTATTAAACGAGATGGGGGAAATTCAGTACAGTTCTAATACACTACACCAGTTTTTTCCTGTCAGGCGCAATTCAAACAAAATGCAGCTGGCTCATAGTGTAGAATGCCTATTTGCTAAAACAAACCTCATGGCTATCAAACTCCTCTACCATGACCATTCAGCAGTCCTCTCACTGTCTGTACCAGTTACAACTTCTCCTACAGGAAAGTGGTCAACCTTCACCCAACAGTTCACATAAGATTTCAGTATGCCAGCTTGCACAAAAAATGAGGTGTCCTTTCTCACATACCCTGAAACTGTGGCATATGATAGATCCTTTCTTCAGTCTTTGTAATACTCAAGATATGCATAAATATACAGTATAACTCTGTGAATTAGAACATGGGGGTTTCCTGAAAGCATTACACTGCATCAGACCCATGGTAAGCTCTTCTTTTTGTAGGATTTAAATTTGGACTGTGGAGATGCAGTCAGGATGAAGAGAGGAATAAGGATGAAGGTAAGTTAATTGCAGATTTATCTGATCATAAACAGCTCATTTTTACCTTATCCAAATACTTAAAAAACTACTACTTACTCAAAGGAGAAATAACTGCTCTAATGACATCAGTGTAGGAACTCTTAAAAGTATATTAGTTCATATATTCCTCTATTTTTCTCTGGTAAATTTAATATCTTACTGTAGGCTGAGAGGGCAGATATGTACCCAAGGCTTCTGACCCACCAGATTTAAAAGCTTTTTTCAACCCCTTTCCCATTAGCTGGCCTGGCAAATACTAGTCAATCAGTTTTACCTCATTTCTCACAGAAGGCTGATCTTCTTTTAGTTATCACAAATGCATGGGTGCAGTAGCCTTACCCACTCTTTTTATTTTGCCTTTCAAGGCGAAATGCCTCCATACTTGTTGGCTGTGTCCTACTTGCTTCTGAGTGTCCAAAGCTGGAGCTTATTGAGTTTCTGGGTTATGAGATGGAGCTCCAACCTTAGACACTCATAATGCTTAAACTCAATAAGCACAATGTCCTAATCAAAACAAAAATCAATTGCTAACAAATATCAAGTAAGACAACAAGCAAAATTAACGAAGAGAGGTCTTTTTTTTACACTTCTGCATACGCTCAGGCACAGAGGTACTCCTAAATGCAGAGAGTAGTCTTTTAGAAGTGCTCATCTTGCACTTCCCAGAGCTTTGGAAGAAGCCATAGGAGTGGAAAAAAAAATCAAGTAAAGCCTTCTTTGCTTCTGCAGCCAAAGAAATTCACACCTGACAGGTATATTTTTGCCATTATGATCACTGTCCCATTAATATATTCAGTCACTGAGGTCAATGAATATACAGAGCTTCCACATATCAAGAGAGTACAAACTGCTACTTAGGAACTATAATTGAGAATATAGCTCTTCCTTCAAGCATCAATTCAGTCCTTAGCTCTGCCTTTGAAATTACATGGTATTACATTACACTGATGAAGTGCTGAGTTACAGTCTTTTTACTCTCTTTGTATAACGAGACCTCCAGGTATGGTAACAAACAAACACCTACTTGTTTCTGACAACCCCAAAAATCACGCTTCCTGCCATATTAGCAGAAGAAACATAGTTTTCTGAAATTCCTCTTTTAGGCCAATTATATAACTCACCCAATAAATTCCTGAATCTGTGTGCATCAATGCTACCATATTGCAGACTCTAAAGCTCGTGTGTTATTCTTATTCCCCCATGACCATAAAATTTCCTAGGGATCCCCTCACTACTTCTGTCACTAGACAGCTGTATTAAATCAAGTTGATATGAACTGTCCATCACTGTTCAGAGAAACTACAGACTCTATTATTATGTAGCGGTCTTCTGCAAATTTTTTACTTTTTGAAATGGGAGGGTTATTACTGAAGCTATTTGCACTCCAGAGGTTACACTCTCTATTAAACCTCTTCTTCACTCACTGGGATGAAGTAACTAATGTAAAAGTAAATTCAGATTAAAAATTACAAAGTGGCAAACTATTTTATTAGTAATTATTAAACTCCAGCTACTGAAATGGCAGGGATCAATGGACAATGTTGGGGAAAAAGCAGGAAATGCTGAGCTAGTGTGAAGAAAAGCACAGGCAGAAGCAAAGTTCCTCTGTTCTCTCCACTTCCCAAACTCCCCAGCCTTGCCAGGGGCTTTCCTGGACTCCACAGACACTTAAAGCAGCACCCTCAGCCCTTCCCATGGGGTCCATCTGGAACTGGCCCCAGAAGGAGCCCCCTGGTTCAGAGCCCCTTCTGGGTCTGCCCTCACCACCTCCAACCACACTGAAGAGGCACTGCCAGTTCCATGCTGCTGGCACAAAACCTCCCCTTCTTCAGCTTTTCTGGTTCTTCTTCAGCTGAAAAATCCCACCTAACCAGCATCCTCAGGGGCTTTTGCTCTTGAATTTCATGTGGTTTTGACCTGTGAGCCTATGGGCCCGTTCCTTTGGGACCTTTGGTGGAAAAGGTAGTGGATTTGGTTTTCCCATGCCTACCAAAATCTATTGGGTCAACAGCTCAGCTGAATACAGCAATTTTCTTTAAGCACAGGAAAGGGTTAATACACAGCAACATCAGATAATATCTTACAGAGTATTTCCTTCAGATGTTTTTATATGCAAATGAGGTATGCTTCACAGATTTTGAGTAATTACAGGTTAGCAGCCAGCACAGCAGGCTCACAACTATTTCACTATCTACTGTGCTTTATCTACAAAAACACATTTCTTAAAATCATTTCTGGGGAGGTCTAGTATTTTGATTTTAATCTAACTAGTGACTGAAAAAAAGGGAGAAGTGAGAAATAAGGTGTTACTAGGAGCTCGTGACCTCAGGAGCCCACTGGCCACCACCTTTGAGTGCCTACATGACACCTGAAGTAAAGCACTGTGAACAAATCTGTGACAAGCACTGGGGTAAACTACAACTTGAGCACATAACAGCAAATACCATGCCCTGGTTAGCAAAACATCTATCGGAAGATACACTCAGCTAATACACAGATTATCTGAAATATTCTGATTCTAGAGGACAGCTTAATTAACCTAGAAATGAAAGGATACAATCACAGGAGAATCCATTCAGGAGCTATTTCATATCACTTAGAAGACTGAAAACAGACAGATAAATATGGAAAGTAGTTGCTAATTTACGAAAGCTTACTAAATTCAAACAACTGAAGAGCTGGTAGCTGGTTTCAGAGCAGCACTGAATTTTAAGAAAATCAGTGCTAAGACACTCTGGAGACTTTCATTCCAATCCTGTAAGCAACAATGATAAAAGGTGCAGAGGGTAACTATCAGACTGATGTCCCACTGTGCATGATGCAAGGCAAACAAACTGTTAATATGAATACGTGCAAGGAAAAAAATGCGAGCAACCAAAAAATATCCCAGGAAACTAATGAAAAGAAAGTAGGCTGCTGAAAAAAAAATGTACTGAAAATGGAATAGAAAATCAAAGAGGAACAGCATAGGAGCATACAATTAGTGAACACGTACTATTGTTTGTAAGTACTTCGCATGATACAGTTCATATTTATTTTCTTTGAAAAATTTTTGTTTCCACTTGCTCAAATTACAAGTAAAAATATACACTTTTTTTCTGACTGCATCTCCTCTAAACTCACCATAAAATGTAATTCATACCAGAGCACTATGTTTTTCACTGGTGTAATTTGTCTTTGCTGGTAAGTAAGCTGTTTACCTACAGAAGAATTAGTGCTTTCAGAGTAGACTATAGGGTCTAATGGCAGCAGAAAACAGCACTTGAGTTTCTGTGTTCACACTTCCTGATTTCTCAGGTAAGAACAAATTCACCATGGCAGAAGAGAAGGATGGAGGAAAGGGAAGAGGAAATACCTGGGTTCATTAGCTCTCCTGTTAGCACCATGCAGCGTGTCTAAATTCCTGCCCTTGTGACAGCACAACAGATGCCCAAACTCCCAACTGTTCAGGACACAGCCCATACTTCTCCATGCTGCCGGATTCTGACATATTCTTTCCCATCAGGGGGAGTGCCCTATTTTTTTCAGGGCTCTTGGAAGGAGTTTGGGGACAGATCTGGCTGACTCAAGTGAAATTATCTTGCATGCAACCGCAGAGTCGTCTGCTGTCATAGACTTTGCTTGCTCCAGCCCATGTGCCCAGATAGTCCAATCCAGCCATACTGCTTGAATGCATGGACACCAGGACTCAGAAGGCCAACAGAATTAGAATCATAGAATCATTTTTGTTGGAAAAGACCTTTAAGATCACATCCAACCATTAACCTAATATTGCCAAGTTCACCTCTAAACCATGTCCCTAAGAACCTCATCTACATGTCTTTTAAACACCTTCAACCACTTCCATGGGCAGCCTGTTCCAATGCTTGAAAACCCTTCCAGTGAAGGTTTACCAAATATCCAATCTGAACCTCCCTTGGTGAAAGTTGAGGCCATTTTCTCTTGTCCTATTCGCTTGTTACTTGGGAGAAGAGACCAACACCTTCCATGCTAGTTGTCTCCTTCTTTTGCAAAGCCCTCACTCCTTGAGGTTCCCTGGGTAAAAATTTCCCTCTTCCATCTGCTTCAGTGCCTTCAGCTTGCAACCCTAGTGACTCCCAGCATCCCCGGTAGCTGCTGAGGGGAGTTGCAGAGGCACCCTTGGACTGGGAGCTGAAGCTCTGGTGACAGTTCACAGAGAGGCAAGTGATGGGCTTACGCTGCCCTCAGAGTCCATGTGGCACTGTCTGATCCATCAGCAGCGTGAGACAGTTACCACTTAATCTGACCCCTACAGTCAACAGAGGCAACAACTGCCAGAGGGGATCAGTTAAATTATGTGCCGTTTTTGCTTGGTAACTTTTCAACTGTTTTCAAAAGAAATAGGAAAGGCATGTAAAATGAACACAAAAAGAAAATCTGAGTTCATGCTTCCCAAGTAATAAAGATTTTAAAAGTGCTATCAGAATGAAGAAAACTTAAGATTAAAAAGAGAGTGTGAGACTGAAGAGCCTAATACAATTGACTTATTTGTCTGCTCTTTTAAAATCCATGGATGAAATCCATTCAACTACTTTAAAAATCAGAACTTTTAGATGCTGGCCTTCCGGAGGAAACAGCAGGTCAAGCCTCGTTTACAGAATTGCCAGTGTTTCCTGCACAGCTGAGACAGAAACCTGTATCTTTGAACAATGGTAGGGAGAAATCCAGTCTCCTCTCCTTTGACTGCAAAAGCACTTTCACCACTGAATGAGAGTTAAGGGAAAATGCAGGAAACACAAAGCATCTCTAATCCACTTGCAACAGTAGTTAGGGTGACTCTTTACAAAACAGTCAATGTAGCCAGCAGACAGCTAAAGTTTCCAGCCCCAGGGTAATCAGACACTAGATGCCAAGCCTTCAGTTCCTGGGAAAAGGTACAAACAAGCTATTACTTAAAGGCCACTTTCAAGTCTAAGTTTCCAAGCTTCTCCAGGGACTGCGGCAGGTTCAGATGCTTGTCTGCTCAAACCAGCCCTGCAGCAGAGCTCGTCAGAGAATAAAGTAGCTGCTACCCAAAAAAACACCATTCCCAAGTTGAAGCAGGTGTAAAGGACACTTTTCAGCCTGAGAAACAAAATGCTCAGCATTTCAACAAATGCTAAGCAAGGAAAACAACTGGCCCTGGGACTTCAGTGAGTTTCAGAACCCTGGATCCCACCCAATTTTTCTCCTTTAATATAAAAAGAAAGAGACAATCAAGGAAGTATGTACATAAGCGTCTTCATGCTCCCAAGAAGGGCAAAGCACATTTTGCCAGTCACTTCAAGTGACACTTTGTCAATACAGCTGCTTGTGGATGATGGCATAGCTCATGGCAAGGACACAACGGGAGAGATCCAGAAAGCATCTCTTAGGGACAAAGCACTGGCAGGGCAAGTGAAGGAATATCACTCATGACGTTAAATCCCACAGGCTGTCCCTACCTTTCATTGAATTCATTGTGCACACACTGCTTACACGGACACAGAACCCCACCTTCTCTAAATGCCTAAGAAAATTATAGCTAGGATTACAGTATGAAAAAAAAAAACCCACAGTACAGCCCACCTATGGAGCAGGAGACTAAAGTGGAGAAGAAAAGTAAAATTTATCTTTCTATTTCCTCAGTTATAGTAAAGGGCAATAAAAATGCATAGTGCTGCTTTAAACTAGGAACCATGCCTGCTGCCTGATCAGCATTTTAATAAAAAAGATGTTACAGAAATGCCAGAGAAGCACAATTCTGGACCCTCTTCCTGCAAAATGACCTGTGTGGAAAAACAGCACAATCCATATACAAAGGCAGACCCTCAGACATTTCACCTGCACCCCAAAATGCTCTCTTCGCCCAGCTGAGAGCAGAGTGCTGGCAGCCTGCAGCTCTGCCCAGCTGAGTGTGCAAACAAAGCAAGCACGTGTTTGTACAAAAGACTGCTGATGAGCCAAGTCTTAGTGTATAGCCTATGGACAAACGAAGATGTGGCTTTCACTCAGATAAACTAAAACCCTGTATTTGAAGCATAAGTTCAGCATGCTGCTCTTTTACAAGGGAAATACAGCAAGAAATAAAAAATGCTGGTGAACGTTTTTGCCAATTTCAGCTTCAATGCGCTTTTGCTTCAATTTTTGATTCATAAAATCCTGCCTCCTCACAGGCATGTTTTAAAAATAAATGTACTAAGTCTGTAGGGTTTACCAACTATAGGGATCATCACTGAGAAAACCCTGCAGAAAACTAGCCTTTCTGGATATCAGGTAGCAGGAAGCGTATTCAATGTAAATGACAAGCGGTCATAGGCGGAATTGATGACAATAAAATGAAATGCTGGTCAGCTGTTTCCCTGCTTCAAGATGGTTCAGCTAAAAATTGTTCCTGCCTTGGAAAACCTCAGTAATTTTGCAGCATCCATACGGAGGACCCAGTGCCCTTGGAGCTCCAGCTCCTGTCCTCCAGCAGCATCTGTAACCCCAGAAGTGGTCAGACCAAAATGAATCAATCAAAGTGGCACAAAAATCCAGTGCTTCCCATGCCAACACCCAGACAATGCTGGGTTTGGAGGCCTGGCTCGTTCAGCAGCTGGACCCTGCCCTGGGACCCAGAGGGCAAAGGTGGTGGGTTTCTGATTGAAGCATGTGAAGCTCCTCCTCCCGCCCTCTCCTTCCAAGTGGGACATGGATATAGAGATGCATTTAACTAGAAATACAATAAATACAATTGACATATATCCATGCTTTGGGAAAGTCTGTAAAAGATGTGAGGGGTACACAGAGCATCCAGCTGTAAAACATTAGTAAGAAGGTGATTTCCAGGCAGAATATAATCACAGGGAAATGGCTCACCAAATGCTGGAAACAGCAACCCACAAATCATCCTCACGAAAGCAAAGCCAGAGTCCAAAATGTTTTTGAAACTAGTCTAAATATTTATTCTTTTTCCAGGTTAGGAAAGGATTTTACTTCCCTGGCTCTCAAGCCACTATCTGTACCAACCCCATTTACACAGGTTTATCCAAGTTTTCAGCTTTTATCTCATCAAACCGTTATCTTTGCATTTTGTAAGCATGGTTTGTTCCCAAAACTACGGAGTCTGCATGAAATTAAACTGACTTAGACCTTTTTCTTATATCATTAGCACTCTAGAAACGGAAATAAAATATCTTTAGCACAATGACTAATTCATCCACTAGCCATTTTTGGAGGTACTGGTGAAAGCCATTCCTGAATGCCATAACATTTTCATTAATGCAATATTTCTGTAAAACTTAATGTTGCCTTTCTATGCATGAATCTTCAAAGTAAATACAGTTTTTATTACAATACTCACTTGGAAAAGAAGTAAAATATTTTAAAATTATTCAGGCACTGTAATGCCATTAATAAAACTTCCCTTTCCAAGTGCCACAGTTAATTTTAAGGAATCACTTTTAATCACTATTCAAGACAAACTATTGAATCCCTACAAAAAACCCACAGATTTTCAAAAAAAAACACGCTGTGTTTTAACTGCTAGAATTTAAGAAGTAGCAGAAACATCACCAAGACTGCAAAACAATATTCACAAAGTCCAATTTGACCCCCAATTAAATTCTAATTAATTTAATTAATTAATTAAAAGGAGAACCTGCATACATCGGGCAGCTGATGACAGCATGCTACCACACAGCTGAGCACAGAAGGGAGTGACTTTAGGAGAGGACAAAGACAACTTAGTGATCGCCCATTTTTTACAGGAAAGTGTGTAACTTCCATTTTGGATTATCTGTGATTAAGGGAGATGGTTCTTGTATTTCCTAGGCACCTGTTACAATCACAACTTGTCTCCAAGCCTGATGTCATACATTTTCTCAAAGTTAGCATCAGGATATCAAAGCACCGCCAGGTTTAAAGGGCAGGAGGACGTGGAGGTGGCGCTGCCTTCACAAGGAAGAAACATCCCACAGAAGAGTGAGCTCGCACATTGCTATGCAGGCAGCCCAAACACACATTCCTGCTTGGCACCTTTGTCTTACTAAAAATGACATACCACCTTGTAATCTGGCGCCGTGCCACCCTGACAGATGGACTTAAGTGTAGGCAGCCAAGAGACTATGTATCAGCATCAAATATGTTTTTTGAGAGCAGGACTTCCAGTCAGGAATGTTAAAACAGCTGTCCACATTGAGCTCGCATGCCTACTCTTAAGAGGATATGCTCTTGCCACTCAAGCCCTGAGCTGGATTAACTTGGAAAATAAATAAAATAGCTTCCACAGCCACATAAGGTGAGTTTTTGCAGAATCGGGATTAGTGATACTCAGGGGGCTTTACTGACCTATGATTAGTGGGCACACTCGCAGGGTTGAAAAGCTCCTCAGTTCTGCAGCTCAGTGAAACTTTCATCATGTGCATGCTTGTAAACAAACGTTTCTCATCTAAACACATCTTTTTATATGTTACCTTTCTTTGGGAAAAAAAAAAAAAAAGAGAACCCAATACTAGTATGATAACAAACAAACATGCTAGTGACCTTTAACTGTGTGTTAGAGCACACCTTTTAAATTAACTCTCCTCTCTCAGACACACGTATCTGTGTAACTGAGATCTGTTTCACTGGGCTTTCTTCTCTTTTCAAAACTTCAACTCCCATGGCCCACTCCAAGATTTTTTGTTAGCTCAAGCCTACATGCATACATGCATTTTCCATTTTGACATCATTTACATAGCTTGCCCCAGGAATAAATTATATTACCTTGAAAAACTGGCATTGTCTAGTGCAAGACGTAGGGTGGCCAACTCTACCCCATCCCTGTGCCCAGCTGGGCTGCCTGCTGCCCACAAATCCTTCTCCCCAAGGACATGAAGCATTCCAAAACACTGAGAAGCTTTAAAAAAACATGTTTTCTCACATCAATGTGCCAAACAATGTTCTTTTTCTTTTTTTTTTTCCACAGAACTCAGATTTTACTCCTTCCTGTTAAAAACTCATCAGCCTAAGTCTAATGCAAGGTAAATATTCAAACCTGAACAAGGTAAAAGTTTCCTCAGGACTTCACACTATTTAAAAAAAGGTAATACCAAGATTTCCAATGATAAGCAATATTGCTTCTAGCTCTGAGTAGCTTAAAGACTGAAAGGAGGTGATGATACATTTTATTCGTTTAAACATGCTTTGTGTTCATTTTAATTCTTCTGCCTATAGAATCAGACTTCAGGTATAAATATTTCGTGTACACTGTAGCTGGGTACCTCATCTTTACTCTTCTTAATCACTACATATGAACTTCAACTCTACAAGGATATTCCCAGTATAGATCAAAGGCGCCTTCAGTGCCTGGTGACAGGGTCACATACAGTGTTCCAACAGCTGCTGGAACTTTGTTAACTTCAAGGCTAATCTTTGATGCAATTAAAAGTTACCTGAGTCATTTTATTACAATTTCCCATGCTAGAAGCATTTCAGTGGCAGGCATCATTTCTCCTGCACAGTCAGGATTTCTGACCACTGACCTTGCTTCCCCTTCCATGAAGACTTTATTTCTCCTCTTGCACTGTTAATCTTCTTTACCCTTCATTCCTCACCCTCACCTCAGGCATTTCCATCTCCTTTTATTCCTTGTTTTTGAGGACTGTATGAAATTGTGTTAGCAAAAGTTTCACCTCCCTTCTGTCACTCCTAACTACGCTTACTAAGCTCGGACAACAAGATGCTTGGATTTTTCATGCTGCAAATAAAGTTGATTCCCCATTAAACTAAATTTCCATACCGATTAACCTTTCTCAGAGGGGAGGAAGAGAAGGAAAATGCTTTCTCAAATATTTAATCAGGCAGATTAGCAATGCTGTGAAAACAACAGAAAAAAAAAAATGTATATAATACCTCTCCCTCCTTCCAAAAAGCAACAGTGCCTCAGGCTTTCTCACGACACCACACATACACTGTGCATGTCTTTAAAATGGTTCAGGGGACAGTCAAATCACTGAAGAACAGGTCAATGGGAATAAAAATACTGATCCGGATGACTACTTTTTCTTAATTAAGTAATTACACACACACCCTACGTGTATTCCTTTCATGCATGTTTTACACAGAATGATTATCTCTATGGTTATCATAAAGCCAAAGTAAATTGAACTGCAAATGGTAATGCTGAGCATCCAAAACCCCTTGGCAGCACTCTCAGCCCCATAAGTGCCTCTCATTTGAAAAGAATTTGAAGGAGTATGTGAGGTTTATTTCTTACAGAATCATGTAAGGTACTAATGCAAATTCAGAGAACAGTCAGTCTTCTTACACATTACACAAACTACCAAAAATGTATGGTGTTCACTATCACGTTGAAACTCCTGAAAAGTTTAGTACCCAGTTATCTGAGAAACTCCTTTGTCCTGTCCTAAGAATGACTATTAGGAGGACCAGTCTGTACCTGCCAAAAGCCAAGTGCCAGATCAGACTCTCGTTTTGTTGTGTCCCTTAACTGAGCTCTTAACTCTGAAGGTTTTAACTTGCTGTTTTATCAATGTTTTTTTAACCCATTCTGAGTTGCCAGATGATTTACTGACACCAGCCAGAATTCATTGCTAGTTAAATACAAATGAATACTGGAAAAGTAAAATGAAGCATGCCAAAATGTCTCAAAATCTAAAACATCAACATCATAGACAGAGACTTTAGGCTAATGGGATGCTGAACAAAACTTAGAAAATATATAGCTTCTGTATTAGCAGAAATAAACTTGAAGAAGCACGGCAAACTTTAACATCACTTTCTGAAAAAGTCACCCGCTAATGCCAAGTGCTGAAAAGTATTAGAGAAGCTGACCTCTGCTGTCCCGTTGTCTGGGTGGGAGGATATGAGAGTAGCCACTTGTACACACTCTGCCTTAGCTTCACCTGTTACTGCTGTTCACCACTCCACATGAAAGAGCAAAAACATTTTAAAACAGGAAAGCATGGCAACTTTACTTCAAAAGTTCACTTCAGGAGGAAAAGTTATCACAGGTGTTGTTCAGAAAGAACAGGGCCCAAGTACCTGTAACTCGTCCCTCGAACAGATTTGGCATTCAGTCAAAGCACCCTGGTACTTAGATGCCTTACCTAGGTAAAGCGAGGCGTTTTCTTTCTTGACATTGTCATCTAAGTAGGTTGGTCCCAAAGTATAGATGGGGGTCGAGCCCATGCCAATAAGGATTTGGGCACAAATGAATAAAGCTACATAGAGAGAGTGGTCGTTTCCACCAGAGTCCTTGACACAGGCTGGCGAGTCCCACTGCTCTTTGGTGGTGCCATTGCCAGTCATGCACAAGCCTTCATTACTGACAGAGGAGTTCAATTCCTGGATCTGGTACGGCGGAGAGATGAAATGAGGTAAGGAGAAGAGTGCAGCCCCCAAGGCAATGAAAAACCCCCCTACAGCCAGCCAGAGCGGCCTCCGTCCGCGTCCCCCGAAGTAGCTGATGAAGACCACCACCACCAGGCTCCCGATGTCGAAGCAGCTGACCAGCAGCCCCGACTCCGAGCTCTTAAGGCTGTATCTCCGCTCGATGGTGGTGATGACGCTGCTCAGGTAGCCGGAGACCATGAGGGACTGGATGAAGGTCAGGAAGCACATGCACACCAAGAAGAAGCGCGAGTCCGCCAGCACTGCCCGTAGGCACGCTCTGCCCGGGGGGCCCGCCAGCAGCAGCGCTGGCGGCCGCAGCGGCAGCGGGGTGCCCGGCGACACCCCTCGACTGGGCGCCACCGACTGGCCGCCGTCCGTCCTCCGGGGGAAGCTCCCGCTGCCGGCGGCGGGGAGCTGGGCAGCCCCGGCGGCGCCCCCGCTCCGCCCGTCCTCGGCAGCCGGTCCCGCGGCGGTGCTCGCCGTAGCGCCGTCGCCCCCCCCGGCCGCCAGGGGGGAGCCGAGCGCGGCCCCGCGGCTGCCCGGCGCCGCCCCGCCGAGCGCGGGCAGGCTGCGGCACCGCGGCGCCTCCGCCCGGCCCCCCGCCGCCGCAGCCGGCCGCTCCGCCCCGGGGCGCCGCTGCGCTGGGGTCCCCGTCGAGGCCATGCTGGGTCCGGCCGCGGCCTCAGAGGAGCCCGGCCGGCTCCATCGCCGCCGTGCGTCGAGCGCGCTGAGGGGCCCGGCGGGAGCGCAGCATAGCGGGGAGGGGAGGAGGGAGGGGAGAGGGGTGGCCCTAGCCGCGGCCGCCGGCCGCCCCGCCGCACGTGTCAGCCAAAGTCCTTTGTGGCTCCATCCTCCCTCAGTGTCGCTGAAGGGGACGCCCGCCTGCCGGGGCGTCCCCGCTGCCGGCGGCTCTTGCTCCCCGCCGCCGCATGCCCGCGGCGCCGCGCTCAGCAGTTGCCCGCCGGGGCCCCGCGGCCAGCCCGGGCGCCGCGGGGGAGCACCGCCCGCTGCCGCTGCTGCCGCTCCGCCGCCCACATCCTCCTCTCTCTGCGCCGCCGACGCCGCTGACAGAGCTCCAGGGGGGTGCTGCCGATCTGCGGGGCGGAGAGCAAGCACGGGAGGTCAGCGGCGCCGGCCCCAGCGGCCCCCGCCCCGCCGCCCCGGTCTCTCCCCGCCCGACCCCAGGATCTGCGTTGAGCTCTGGGGAGTGCCCGCTGCCCTCTGGGGAGGACCGCGGGAGAGACCCAGGGACCGTGTCCTTGTGGACAGCCACATAGATTTACATAAGAGCAGGAGCGGAGCACACGTCCGTGAGCCTCGGCTCGAGTGCGACCCTTTTATTGGCGCCGGATGCGACAGGCAAAGGTCACCGTGCCAAGCCTTCTATATTCCAGCCTAAAAATAAACACGCTGAAATAAATACTCTGCTACAACTCGGCGGCCCGGGGAGCGGCAGCAGGCGGAGCAGAGGGGAACAAAGCCGATGCTGAGGCAGTGGCGGCATGCACCCCGAGCGGCGGCACCCTGGGGCCGGCCTCGCTGCCCCAGCTCGCCTGGGTGCCCCCCGTGCCCCCGGACACGCGGGATGGCCGAGAGAGGGACGGTGGTCAGCCCTGCCTACCCTGGCAGCGAAACACGCCTTTTGCCTCCTTTGTCCGCTTTTGTCTCTCCGCCGCCTTCTCGATGCGAAGGGGCAGACGGGCGTGGGGGGGAGGTAGTGGCATCCCGGCCAACTGAACCCCAACGGCAGCTCTCCACCCACCCCCAGCGAGTGGGCAGCGGGCAGGGAGGGGGAGCCGGCGGGATGCACCGGGGTCCTTGCTCCAGGCCGCTGCAGAGAAGAAAGACGAGGCTACTCACCGTGGCTGCGGCGAGAGGGGTGAGCCCACAACCGAGCCGGCGAGTCAGCCCAGCCCTGCGCCCCCGCCCCGCCTGTCACCCAACGCCAGGTCCCCCTCGGCCGCCTCCCCGGGCGGCGCGGCGGAGCGCAGGCGCGCCCGCTGCCGCCCGTCGCCGCCTGCGGGCCGGGTCGCCGCCGGGACGGGCGATACAGCCCAGCGCTCAAGTCCGCTCCGATCTACCCTCTCCGCTGAGCAGGGGGCGGCTCCCGGATCTCCGCGACCTGCACCGTCAGGGCAGAGCGGCAGCCCGCGGTAAAGCACGTTACATCTCTTCACAAGAGTTTACGGGTGAGCCCGGCTGGGACAAGCGGCGAGACAGGCTTGACAAGGGGCTGGCCGGTGCCTTTTCTCTCATCTGGAGTTGCCGAGCGCCGCAACTTGGCTGAGAAAGTCAGCGAAGCGC
The DNA here is from genome assembly GCF_037038585.1 of Patagioenas fasciata. Classification (NCBI taxonomy): domain Eukaryota; kingdom Metazoa; phylum Chordata; class Aves; order Columbiformes; family Columbidae; genus Patagioenas; species Patagioenas fasciata. The sequence goes on along the minus strand of NC_092521.1, from coordinate 36,106,925 downwards.
TCCGCACATTTGTCAGCCCCAGGCGGCAATCAGGGTGCTCCCTGGTGTTGCACCGCGTTTTGTAAGAGGTAATGAAATATTCGGAAGGCGAGACCTCAGTTACAGTGTCTGCTGAGAAGTGAGAAGGAAGAACAAAGGACGTTTATTTATTTATTTAGGAAAATAGAAAACCAGGCCACCTGATGGTCAATTTGTCCAGGCTGTTGTCTCTGGGAGAGACACTTCCAGACGTGGGAAAACACGCACAAAACCTATGAAAAGCAGTGAGTTTCTTCTTAATCCCCTTTTCTCAGTTTGTTCAGAGTCTCGAATCACACTGCTTTGTTTTCCTCTGAAATCTCTGTTTTTAAAGCCCTAGTACTACGATAAGTCTAGATAGTCCCGCCAATTTAGTCCTGCCACATTTATTGTGGTTTGATAGAGGGTGAACTGATAAGGCAATTCTTTTTTGGTCTAAGTTTTACCATTTAAAAAAATGCCAACGAATACACCAAAGAAGTATAGTATCCTACACATTTCTGAATAGGTAGTGCTTTTCTGGACAGGATAGATTTACCTTTGGTTTGTTTCACCTGCTTAAAAAAAAAAAAAAAATTAGGACTGACCACATTTGTTTGCTTATTTATAATCTTAATCAATAAGGTAGTTTCATAGGATACCATTTTCAATTTTTATCAGGCTTGTGCTTGATACCTCTTTGTGCTTGCTTAATGCTCAGGCAGCTCAAACTCAACACAGCCAAAACAATACTTTTGTTTCCTAAGGTTTCACCACATTTCTCCTGTTGATAAGGAACCTCGAGTTCAGTTGTTGTCTGGATCTGTAGTTTTTTAGTATTCTCTTTGATTCAGACAGGTTTTCAAGGATGCTTGAAAAACTCATCTCAATGATTCACAGTATCACAGTATCACAGTATGTTAGGGATTGGAAGGGACCTCAAAAGATCATCTAGTCCAATCCTCCTGCTGGAGCAGGAACCTCTAGGTGAGGTCGCAGAGGAACATGTCCAGGCGAGTTTTGAATGTCTCCAGGGAAGGAGACTCCACAACCCCCCTGGGCAGCCTGTTCCAGTGCTCTGCCACCCTCACTGAGAAGTTTTTTCTCAAATTTAAGTGGAACCTCTTGTGTTCCATCTTGATTCACCATCTCAATGTCCCTAACATGGTTTCTTCTATATCATCATCCCACAGCTTGTTGTTACTGCAGTTCCTCACTTCTTTTTGTTCCTGTTCTGCTGCCAGTCACTCATGGCCACAGTTTCCTTCGCACTGGCTCTGGCACTCAGCTGAGCCCTCAGTAAGCTGATTCAGCTCACTGAAATGGCGGGAAAACAACCCAAAGGAAACAAAAATTTTTTGCTTGGCTATATGAGCTGGGTCACCTCACAAAGGACCCTCAATCCCATAGGAAAATATAAGGGTGTAGGATTCACAACCTTCACAGTAGTTGCAAATAGTACAGCTTGCAAATAAGTACGATTTCAATTCTTTATGCATTGGCAAAACTATAAAGAGATAAAATTGTCCTTCGGACTAGGTGAAGGTGTTTGTTTTAGGAAGTTACTCCAGTTGGCTACAGCTGCCAGAATGCCTGACTTCCTGGCTTGCTTTTGGCTTTAAATACTTAAATAACAGGTTAGCTGAGCAAAGAGAATATTTGTAGTCTGTAGTGGGTATGAGCATCCAGTGCCAAGTGATGAACGGGAAATCAATATTACTCTTTTCACTGGCTAGGTTGATTACAGAATATGCAATGATGGTACACAAGTTCACAATAAAATATAAATGTGTAAGACTTATTATGCAAACTTTCTGCTTTTAAAGTCTCACCGTAGTGAATTTGAAATACACAGTATCCCTCAAGCACAAATCAATCAATTGGTGTTGCAGAATGGTCTGTTTATGGCTACAATTGCAAAATAACATCATTTTCATTTTGCTAGATGACATGGGCTGTCATCCTCCTTTTGATTTATCCGTGTTAGTGAAAGATATTAAGTCAGGACTAGTGGGAGACAGGCCCTTCATCTTAATAGTGCCTACCTAAGTTTTCAGCTGACAACCTCTCTCCCATGTGGGCTGCCCCTGCTGTGGTGGTGAGTGCTCGCACAGTGCATTTGGCTGTTGTTCTTTGAGGGACAAGACCCCTTGACAGAGAGATGGTAAAAACCAGCAGAGGGGAAGTGGAGTACCTTAACTTGGGCTGGCTTGGTCTCATCAGCTCTATCAGTTTCAGAACAGAAGACAACAGAGCTACAAAGGCACCATCTTCTCAAGGTCACACTTTAGTTGTGAATAGATTTGTGGCTTTACATGTCCTCGCTATTCCAGGGATCTGCTGATGCCCGATGAGGTGCCTCAGCCTGGTCTATTCCAGGTCACAAAGAGAGGGAAGAACTCAGCTGAAGGGTGGCATGAGTTGGTGGTTCTGCTATTCCTTCAGTATTTCACATTTCCAGCCAGGTTTTCCAGTCGATGCTATGCCACAAATGCAATAAATCAACACGCTTGTCTTCCTTCACCTTTTTCCCTGACACTGCTGCCATTTTTGGGCAACATTTGCTCTTCATTCCCAGCCCAATATTAACAAAGCAATAAGCAAAACAGGATGTGCGTGAGGAGGCTAATGGGCTTCAGGTCCTCCTGGAATGTGAGCATTGGGAAACATAAAGCGAAAGGACAAGTAACTTCACTCCTCAGGGACCCTCACCAAGCTAGTGTCCTAATGAGCTCCCAAGGGCAGCTCACTGTTTGGAGACAGCAGCTCATTATTTTTATTTGGGATGTCAAAGAGAGCACTTATAACAGCAGATGCTAAACTAAAGAGCTCATTTACTACAAGAGATGAGCTTAACCACAGTCAGATACTATTGAGATAAATCCACCTTAACATTTGTTGGTCTCCAGACAAGAGCTAACTACAGTCTTATGAATGAAATAAAGAAACCATAAATGCTAGGGAGGTGAAAAGCAATAGGGGAAAGGAAAAAAAGAGAAAGATAGTCTCAAAAATAATAACTAAACCTATGGGTGGCAGCTATCAGCATTAAAATTGTACATATCAGAGAAGAAAGGGCTACCTTTTCTCACTGAGGTCACTCTTCTACATTATACTCTGCCCTATGTCATGTCCTTCCGTCCAGGGAGCAGCCTCATGATCATCAGTGGGGCCAGGTCAGTGGAAGCAATGGTTTCAGTTGGTCATCAGATCAGAAGCAAGGAAATGTGTTCCCGCCAAACCAGAAAAGCATCCACATGCACAATATCACATGGGCATAATTCTATGCATTTAAAGCCATCTCTAAGACCATACAGAAGAACTTTCTACACTGAAGCCTCTGCATGCCTGGAACAGAAGGTATCAAACAAGGGACACTTATTTTGAAGGACAAAGTGGGCAGGCACTCCTAGCATTCTCAGAGCCACGTATCGGTACCAGAATGACATCACCACAAACGTTTTCATTTCTTGTCTTTCTTTAACTATTTCTTCCCCCCTTGTGGTACATACAAAGTTGGCAATGTATGGATCACAGCAAAAATCATTCCCACTTACCATTTCTGATACAGTGAAACACCTGACAGGTAGAAACGTGAGAGGGAAATCAGAGAAATCCCTCTGTCTCCCTTTAAACTCCTTTTCAGTGACATTTGTTGTAGGGTTTTGCAGTGCAGATGGTTGGGTTCGCCTTTAATGTCAGTTGTTTACTTTGTCTTTCGTATTAGATCGTAGTCCAACTCCGAGCTCTTCTCACTCCCTTAGAGAGTTCTGATTGGGCTTTCTAGAGATATAAATTGCTCCAAACTGCTGCATACAAAAGACTTTCTCTTGGCTGGTGGGTTTCTGGAGAAAGGAATGTCACTTCCTCCACCCTCCCAACAGCATTTATAATAAAGGAAGAAGGCTGAAGGAAATGCTGTCATATTTCAGTGACCATTTGTGTCTCTTCAGGTGAATTCAACAGTGGAATTTGGCCACATCTGAGATCCTGGGAGTAGGTGTTTCTGTGCTGCTGCTTGCTCCCCTGGAAGGAGCCTTCTTTTAGCCACTCAGTTCACTTAAGAGTGCGTTTTAACATTTCACAGAAAGGCCTCCTCACACCTCCACCCACCCCAGCCCAAGGAGGTGGAAGATGCATCTCCCAGTTAACAGACCAGTACCAGGGGTGCTGATGCTGCAGACTGTGATGCCAGTGGGACAAAAAGGAGGTAGCAGGTGGCCCCACCCCCACTGTCACTCATGTGGCAAATTTCTCCACAGTGTGCTCCTCTTCCACACTTGGGCACCCCAGGCCCTGCCCTCCTGGGCTGCTGCCCCTGCACTTCAACCTCTTCTCCCTTGCAAGTCTTTCAGCCCCTTCCTCCCATCCACTTCTCTGTCATCCACAGTGGCACCACCATGTGCCCTGTCTTCTCCCCTGCTTGTCCACGTAGTACCATCCAGTTTGCTCTTCACCAGTTGTTCCAGAAGTCAACCAGCACATTCCCTTGATCAGGCCCTCCAGTTCTTCCCAGATCCCCAGCCAAAGGACCTTGCCTCCTTGGCTTGGAGTTGTGCCATTCCTACCTCTGCCCTTCTCAACTTTCCAGCTGTTTTACTTTCTTCTTTCTCTGAAATTGTTTTCAGATCCTTCATGGCACAACTCTGTCAAACACTCTTCACTGCTTTCTCTCCCTCAGCATGCCTATCTTGCTCACTTGCTCTCTTCTGGTTCAGTTCTTCCAAGTGCAGCAGCCCCCAGCCTGTGACTTGCAGATAGCCTGATGCCTTCAAAACTCCGGTTTGCTTATAGCCATGGGAAGGAATAAAGGGAAAACTGGCTGCTGAAGTGTGACACTCATGCTAGCTCTGGAATGCTATTTACTTTTTGCTCTTGGGTCAGCCAAGGCTTGGGACACATACCTCTTTTAACAGCATTTTTCTAGCTTCTTTCCATCCTTCTGTCCAGGATCCATCTTCTGATCATCAGGCATGGAGAGGTGATAAGCCAGAATTGCATCAGTCTGAGCAGCCCAGTCAGAAGGAGCAGATGATAAGGAAGGTCATCTGCAAAGAGTAGCACAGGGAAGGCTCTGACATGCCTTGCCCATCACAGGGCAGAATCTGTGACTATACATATGGGCTCCCCTTTGAGTGCCTTGCATCAGGATAAAGCCCATTCCACTTACATTAGTCATAGTGATAGTTCTATAGGGCTGTCCTGGTTTTGTTAAAAACAAGATCAGTTTCTCTTTTAGTGAATTTTCCTTTCAGCTAAGTTCTTCTAAGTAACTGCACTTTTCTGAAGCTGGCCTCATGTTTTTGCAGACAGGAGCAATGGAATGTAAGGTCACTGATAAAAGTGCAGGTTCCATAAGTGAGAGGGGCGTATTTATAAGGAGGGGTGAACAGGTGACCAAAACTGACCAACTAAGTATTCCATCCCATCCACACCATACACCACATAAAAGTGGGAGATCACGAGGGTCTCACTCTCTTCGACTATGGTTGGCATCTGAAGAGGACCCTGCCTGTCATCCCTGTGAGCCGAGGCCTGGTTCCGGTGAATCCTGCATCCAGTTCTGATTTGCTACAGAGTCCAACCCAGGACTTTTGGGTGCCTGCCCTGCAGCTGCCAGAGCAGCTGGCACCAGACAATGCTGGCTGCTGGGAAATTCAAGATTAGTTTTGTATATTTTGTATTATTTTCTCTATTTTATTAGTAGAATTTGTAAAACATTTTTAACCTTTTCCAACTTGCAAGTCTCTCTCTTTTTTCTTTCTATCGCCTTTCCTTGGTGGGGAGGGCTGGGGTCAGGGGTGAAGGACATTAACAGAGAACATCTGCCACAGTTTATTGTCGCTCTGCTATTAAATGGTGACAAGGGCTTATTGTTTTATTTTAGAAGATGCCAAGTCTAAGGAGGTAACAGTTGTGTTCAAATTTAGACTTTCTTTCTCGAGCAAAAGCCCAATATTTAAGTGTGTTTGTCTGAAAAAGCTAGACAAGCATCTTTAAAAATGGGATTGAATCTCTGAGAAAAAACACTTGCTTTGAAAAATGAATTTAAATGTAAAAAGTCTCAGTTGTTTTTATACATAAAGATTATAAATATATATATATATTTTTTTTTTTTTAATGGAAGAAAAAGTAAAAACTAAAACATGTTTCTATTTTATACATACCATTAACCTCTGGAAATCATCTTGATAAATGCTGTGACAAACTAAGAGGTGGGGCTCAAATTCCCAATCCTGCAACATGTCAGACTGCATGAGGAACTTGTCAAGTGGGGCTGAGGGAAGAGGGAGGATGCAGGAAGCTTTTGGAGTCAGCAAGGGACCTCTCAGGTCTGAGGAGGTTGTAGCATGGAGGGTGTTGATCTCTTCTTCCAAGTAGCGAGTGATAGGACAGGCGGAAGTGGCCTCAGGTTGCACCAGGGGAGGTTTAGATTGGATATTAGGAAAAAATTCTTCATGGAAAGGGTTGTCAGGCAGTGGAACAGGCTGTCCAGGGAAGCAGTTGAGTCACCATGCCTGGAGATGTTTCAAAGATGCATAGGTGAGGCTCTTAGGGACATAATTTAGTGCCAGAGTTAGGTTAACAGTTGGACTCGATGACCTTGAGGGTCTCTTCCAACCAAGATGATTCCATGATAGCTTCCTCGATCCCTGCACTGGGGAGGGGAACAGCCCCTTTCCTTCACTCTGGAGCTGGGCTGGAGCCCCTGAGAAGCTCTGAGCACTCCAGCCACAAGCGAGGAATATCCAAAGGCAGATGATCCACCAGCTAATCATCAAAGATACTTTTTTTTTTCCAAGTTATTTACAGGTAAGATATACCAGATTATTAAACACCAGGACACTTTTTTAGGAATGTACACAGGTCTATGGTATCCTAGCAGACGGTATATGGTATATGCCTTGAATGCAAAGCACATTTAGTGCCTATAATTGTTTCAAAGATTCATAGCTCTGGTTTTAAGCCTGTTTTTTTTTTTTTTTTCCAGCTGCCACAGCTGTATCAGGCATTAAAGAGTCATCAGATACACAGTCTACAAAGGAGAGGAAGAAAGGGAGTTGTACTATGCCTTTCTATGCCATTTCACTCTTTTTGTTCACATTTTTTCCCTGAAAGTCCTAGTTCGTCTAGTACGTATTTCTTTTCAAATTATAGAAGCATTCATCTGAAATGGAAGAATTGTTTGAACCCAGGATCAAAGCCATGAACAAAGACTAAACCATATTTCCCTCTCACTCTCATTCACAGATATCTCATTTCTCAGCATCTGCCGCTTTATTTCAATGTCACCTTTCAGTGGCCTTTTGGCAAGAATTCTGTATTCATGTATAAACTAATGCATGTATATTTGGTTAATATATGCATTATGACCTTAACCATCCTAAAACATTATTCTTCTCTCTACACTTATATGCCGCTGTGTTAATTTTGAATCTTAAGTGACAAAGTCAAAATACTTTGAAATAGCTGTTTGAATCTGTTTGAATTCTTTGCCAGTATCCAAATTCAAAATTCCATACTAAAATAGAACATTTGCTCATTGCTTTTCCACCCACCTGATCATTAGTTTCTCTCAGGGGAAACACACTGGCAAAATCACAAAATATCAGTGCCACAATAGAAGAAACATGGAAGAATGCCACCGAGTAAAAATATCCTTTCTGAAAGTCAGTACACAGAAACATAAAAATGTCTGGGAACTCCTGGGTCATCATTGCCCAATCCTAGTTACCACGACATGATAGGCTTTTAGTCTACTGTGAGCCACAGCATGCCCTGACCACAAACATCATCAGCTCCAAAATGTAGCAGGTTTAGTACAAAACACAAAAAAACCACAAAATCTATAATGCACCATTAAACCGAGAGAGAAAAAAAAAAATCAATTTCATTGCCTGCTTCTAAGTAAATCTACAGTGTGTCTGGAGGTAGAGACTTCAAATATATCCTTCTGGACTGTGCCAGTGTCACCCCATCCAGTCATCTTAGGTGGGAGTCAGCAAAGTTCCACCTGGAATAAGCACTTGTACCCTTACAGAAAGAGAAAGAGCGTTTGTCCAGGGAAAGTGCATGTCATTCAGAACCAATACCTTTAAATAAAATAATGAACAAGTTTAATTAGTGAGCAGCAATAAAGCAATTTAACACTGATGAATATAGAAGAAAAGTTGCACAAAATAAGAGTAACAGAGGAAGGAGTGCTGAGAATAGACTCACAAAATACATTGCTATCTAAAATGTGATTTAATGTAATTGATTCAGTAAATCTGAGAGTATTAAAAATGTTTGTCAATTGTCAGTACAGAAGTTAGCTTCCTCGTGTTTCAGTAGACCTGAAATTGGAGAAAACTCCTGAAATGAGGAGAATTATAGTCTGAGATAAATACATAAGATTTCTACTCTCTACCTCTGGTGTGGTAAAGCCATTTCAAAGCCCTGGGGCTACTGTACATCTCCAGCACTTAAACCAAATTCTCAACCTAGAATATGAAAGTCAGAAAGGAATGTAGTGAGCTATTTACAGTTATTTGGTCTAAAGTAATATGGTGTAAAAAGCAGATACAAAAAAAGTAGGCAGGAAAGCTCCTGGTAAATATGCACCAATGTTCAAAACAGATTTTGGCCAGATATGAAAGCAGGCTTTTGTTGTTTTTTTCAGGAAGACTATTTTGCCCAGCAGGGCATATTTTACAGTCTTAGGATCCCTATACAAATAAAACTCACAGATCTCTTAGAGGAATGCATGCAAAATCATCCTGAAGTTATGTATTTATTATTACAAGACTGGAAAAAGAACCAAAGGAAATGCTCTAAGAGGAACCATATGCTGAAACCTTATTCACCTTTTATCCTTGAAAACATATTTTTAATGTGGGTACTCTGAAGGCCTATTTCAGCAAGCAGTAGCCTCTACAGCTGCTGACCCAAGAAAGCTTTTAGACCTGGCAATCACAGAGGCTTATATATGAAATCAAATGGCAATTTTAAAATATTGCAGCCTCCTACACCATGTTAAAGACCACCCTATGACTGCCATGAGCTGTCTGTGGCCCAAATTCTCATCTGAGTTACAGGAAAAAGTGATTCCCCTGGATTCAGGAAAATACTATTTGGTTTATTCTAGACATAGGACTGAGATCAGCTGTTTAGCTCTCACCAAGGATGAACACTGAATTTAATCCAACATTCATCAGTTGGGCAGGGACTGGGGAAACTTGCTGCACTGGAGCTGAAGTGAGAGGCAGCAGAGCAGAGATGAGGTGACTGTTGAGCCGGTGGGTCCTGCACACAGCAGGGCTGGTGTTTCTAGTGTTTCCTGGGTGTCACCAGAGGTGGGTGGAGATATGCCAGGCTGGGAGGACACCCCAAAGGGGAAAAGCAAACCAGCCCCATTTTTTGTCCAGTGATTTTCTTGCCCTCAGTCTCTGCAGGCTCTACTGCTGCCTCCAGCAGCCTCTTTGCTGTCAAAAAGAGGAAGGTGACTGCCTCAGTGCTTCTTTAAATGATAATATTCTGTATCAGCTAAGTCACCAGCCCGCGCAGCTTTTCAGCTTAGCGTCACAGATACTTGTAAGATACTGTCATGACATTTGGGGGGAAGGCCTATTCTCATTTTAGCTTTAGTTAGCAGATTAAATAACATGAGGAAGATGTGAGATTTTTGTTAGAAATACCAACTAGAAGTGGAATTGCAAGAGAGACTGAGGGACTGAAGTTCCCTTTTCTGCAAATACAGTTTCCAATCTGCTGTGGAGGGAATAAACTCTGTCTGCTCACTTCCTCCACTCACCTCACCTGGAAACTGGGTCCTGGCTTGGATACTAAGTAAGGAAGAATTTCTTTACTGAGAGGATGGTCAAACACTGAAACAGGTTTCCTAGAAAGGTGGTCGATACCCCATGCCCATCATTGCTTAAGAGGTGTTTGGACAATGCTCTTAAAAACTTGGTTTAACCTTTGGTCAGCCCTGAAGTGGTCAAGCAGTTAGACTAGATGATTGCTGTAGGTCCCTTCCAACTAAACTGTTTTGTTCTATTCTATTCTATTCTATTCTATTCTATTCTATTCTATTCTATTCTATTCTATTCTATTCTATTCTATTCTTCTATTCTATTCTATTCTATTCTATTCTATTCTATTCTATTCTATTCTATTCTATTCTATTCTATTCTATTCTATTCTATTCTATTCTATTCTATTCTATTCTATTCTATTCCATTCCATTCCATTCCATTCCATTCCATTCCATTCCATTCCATTCCACTCTATTTGTGTTATTTTTCTGTTACATCTGTTATCAATAACAAAACTTGCAAAAAAGTTAGAGGTGGAGCTATGTGTAAAAGTTGTTGAAATACATGTGCCCCAGAGCATGAGCTGAAGCCAGGCACTATAGCCCTCATTTCACCCAGATTATATTTCCTTTTCTTATTCAAAAAAAAAAAAAAAAAAAAAAAAAAGTTTGTATTAATTGTTAACTTACTATTAGGTGTCTGTGGGACCATTAAGACCTGGACATTGTGTAATGCTCAAGGACACACTGTGGGGTGTGACCTTAAGGCTCTCATGGTAGACTTGAACTCACATACAGCATCTCTGGGACTGCTGCTCCCATTGGAAGCAGGACCAACATTGAATTTCTTCTTGTGTTTAGTGTTCCTCAGAAAGCCTTCTGGTCCACAGGGACAGACTTTGAGTTTGTACAAGAAATGCTGTGGTGCATTCACTTTCAACATTCAACATTATATGTGCTAAATGGATTTAAATGATTTTACATATAAAATTACTATGTAAAATTAATCCTAAATAGTTTTTAAAGGAAATTCTGCCTAGAATGATGCTCATAAAGTAGATTTTCACTCAGATGTTTTTAGTCTGACATTGTTGTCCCTGCAGCTATTGTTTTACCTTTTGTGCCATGACATTGCTGGACCCAAAATGTCAGAAAATGGGCTTCCTGTCTGCCACCTAATGAAAGAGTTGCTCCAAGCATGAGGATAAGACAAAGTAAGTAAAGCTTCGAGGACAGTGTTAGCAGGCTTCTCTAAGTATCAAACTCCCTATACAGAAGTACAAATATTAATCAACAAAGCGAAAGAGAAGACCAACAAAAAATATTATTTTTTGTGTGCACACATCCATGCACATAGGCACGTGCACACACAGGCTACACTCACATTAGTAATAAATGAAGGAGAAGAGTTAAACTGAAGACTGAAAGAAAGGGTGTGGAGCTGTATAAAACCACTGGAGAAGGCAATCCAAGCCGCAGTAGGCATCTTAACTCTCTCCTTATATGGTGCCCAGCACTAGGTCTTTTACTGCTCACCGTGTAAGCAGAAATTCCCACTGACACATGTTGGTTTGTGTTCTGTGAATTAGTAGATGGGGGCAGTGGTAAATACAGCAAGGGTTTTTTGAAAATATTAAATCCTTAAATTCAGCAGCATTTTGAAATGTTTAGTGTTATTCAGACATGTACAGGAGAAAAATTCTGTCTCTAGGCATGTAGACAGCAAAAAGCATTCACACTCAGCTACCTGAGGGGAGAAGTTTTGAATGTTGGGTCTTCAGACAGAGTTCAAACTACAGTCCTCAGGTGCAAATTAATTCTGCCAAGTGCTGATCTCCCAGGCTCTGCTGCCATCGTTTACAATTTGTCATGTCTTCCTTCATATCTCCCACTTTCCTACCTTGTACCCATGAAAAGGGAGGATAAGAGGAGTCCCCAACTTTCAAATACTCCTTCTTGGAAGAACAAGAACAATTTTGGAACGAAGGACTTGATAATATGCCCATAGTTCACAATCTAAATGACATTGTGCAACATCAGCTTTTAAATGTCAAGGTCATTTGTGGTATTTCTATTTTGAGTAAAATGGCTCCTGCTGTTTCCATGGTTTCACCTGAAATATGTACTGAATCTCATTGTTAAGAACCTTGAAACCCAACCATTCTAATAAAAAAATAAGCATTCTTTTCTGTAGGTAGTTAATTTGAATTTAAATACAAAATACAGATCTCTACTTTGCGTTTGCAAACAAAACCAGATGTTTGGATTATCCAGTTTACCCTTTTTCGCATATGGACAATTATATCTTTAATTATTTCTGCAGCATAGATCATTTCTGCAGTAGAAAGATCAGCTTTATTGTTTACTACACATAGGGAAATATCAGCTTTATCAAAATAAACTATTGAGAAAACACAGTAGGTCATAGTCATAATGAAAATGCAAAAGAAACACAATATTCTTTAGAGATTTTAAAAGGTTTGCACTGCTTCAGGTTGCATTCTATATGTTCACATTCAACTGTGGGAATACTAACAGTTATTAGAGTTGCTAAATTGCCCAGGACAAAATTGTCATTTTCCCATGATTGCTGTTGCTATTTAGTAACTATTAATCAGAAACAGAATACTGGAAGGAGAATGAAGAATGACTCACATAATGAGGCAAGGGATAGTTTAATGAATTTTAAAACCTCAAAATGCAAAATTAAAACTGTGCATACTGAAAGACAGAAGATTTCCATATTAAGGCCTTCAGCAGTGTTCATATTGAGTTGCCAGTTTCAGTATACTCATCTTTGTGATATTACTGGAATAAACACTGCGTTTTTTCACCAAAATGAAGTTACAGAGATGGAGCTCCCCTGATTTAGATAAGATTGAAGCAGATGCTGCATAGCAAGGAAGTCCTTTGTCTCATTAATTGAACACATTTACAGCCCAATTTTAAGCAGAATATAGAATACAAGTTAGCATTGAGCCAGGTCATTATTTAAATTCTTCCTTTCTTCCTTCCTTTCTTTCTTTCTTTCTTTCTTTCTTTCTTTCTTTCTTTCTTTCTTTCTTTCTTTCTTTCCTTCTTTCCTTCTTTCCTTCTTTCCTTCTTTCCTTCTTTCCTTCTTTCCTTCTTTCTTTCTTTCTTTCTTTCTTTCTTTCTTTCTTTCTTTCTTTCTTTCTTTCTTTCTTTCTTTTTCTTCCTTCCTTCCTTCCTTCCTTCCTTCCTTCCTTCCTTCCTTCCTTCCTTCCTTCCTTCCTTCCTTCCTTCCTTCCTTCCTTCCTTCCTTCCTTCCTTCCTTCCTTCCTTCTCCTTTTGAGACATATCTACTAGTAGACTGTCATCAGCTGAAGCTGTCATCATTCACATGACATCAGTCTGTGGTATTTTTCTTTTTGCTAGTTACTCTTTTTGCAGCTGTAGAAGACAAAGAAAATGTAATTACATAGAGGAAAATTGCCATGTTATCTCTGATAAATTGTAGTTTCATGTTCTGGAAAGCCTGTTCATTTCCCCCTTACCAGGCCAAGAGATTTAAAAAGTGGTGAATGGGATCCAACTCACCTAACTGTAGTTGTCTAGTATGCAGACATCCATGCTGGGTTCATGGACTAGGCTCCATATTCAACAAATACAGACGGAAGGCAGTAGTTGTCCTCTAGATAACTTTTGTTCTTTATACACTCACAGTGAATAGTTAGTTAAATCCAATGTGAAAATGCTTAGACCATCTGTACAATGTAGTAGCTCTGAACAGTTTTGCTTAGTGTCGGTAGGATTTTATACAAAACTGAAATAGATGAGGACTTAAGATTTCGGTTACCTGTCTTGTATTATCTAGACATGTTCTGTCTATCTCTATACCCTTCAGTGTTAGCGTTTGGTTGATACATTTCTCATATATGGGGTTTTAAAGTCCTTAGTTTTTTAGTTATTAGGAAAAAAAATTAGGCTTGCTTATGTTCTCCATTCCTCCTGTCCAACCCTGTTCCCTTCTTCATCCAACCTTCCAAAAATGTCTGTCCCATTGCACTGCCAGCTATGCCAGAAGTCACCTAGTCCAGCTGGACATCCAACTCCTACAGCATGGGGTCTCTGCATGACAAGGAAGATGGTGCAGATCACAGAAGGATGAATTGTTCCTACTATCCTCATTTCAGCATCATGGCACAACTTTGTGCTCTCCTTGTCTGTTCAGTGAGCTGTGGATTTCCACAAGAGATTCCACCACCCTGCACTCTCCTTTTGCCCTGCAGACTAGCTCCTGGAAGATTGCTTCATGCTCATCAAGTGTGAAGAAAGAAGAGTTGTGAAGTCAGCACTTTATGGTGCAACTACATTCGCATTAAGTGTTGCACCTCTGACTATTTTACAAAATGAAGTAGGTAGCTCTGTTCCAGCTCTTCAGATTTTGACTTTCCTCCTGTATAATGAGTAGACGATGCTGGCTGTCCTTTTTAAAATATCCTGATTGTGTATCCCTGTACTAAAAGCACACATTAATCTAAAGACAACTTTTGTCACCCCACTCCTCTAACCTACATTTGTCTAGTTTCTCCCTCCTTTGTTGACCTCCTGGTTATGAAGTCAACTGTAAATATCTGCCCTTCCCTCCCTTGCCCTTGTCAATGCCTTCTCCTTTCCAATCTGCTTTCCCAGTATGGTTTTTACTTTCCAGCTCTCTGTCAGTGTGCTACAGGGGTTTGACCCACATCATGACCCTGCTCCCTTCTTCCCTGCTGGGATCACTGTGACCACTTTCTCACCAGCATCAGGGTCTCAACCCCAAATCCCAGCCCTCACCTTGCAGCAGCAGAGTGGTTCCCCCAGTGTTCCCCAGACATTTGGTACCCAATTGGTAGAGGACCAGAACCTGAGGGAAGCAGGACCCGGTCAGCTGTGTGTACTCTGAATCCCATCCTGAAATCTGCTGCTAAATAAAAGGAGTGAATGCTTTAAATGTTTTCTTGTCATGCGATCTTACTTCTCAGGGGCATTCTCTGGGTTTTTTGTTGGTGTTTTTGTTGTTGTTGTTTGGGCTTGGGTTTTTGGTTGTTTGGTTGGTTTGGCTTTGATTTGTGGGGGTGCTACACGGGGGGTGTTTGCTTGTTTGGTTGGCTGGTTTGTTTGTTTGGTTTTTATTTAAAAAATATTTATCTAATTTACCTGATTCAGCCAAACATCAGGTTGTTTTTCAGATCATATGATTATCCAAAGCCATGAACTCCATAAATGTGAGAACAATCATCAGTATAATTTTACACTACATTGTTATGTTAAATCAGTAAAACACTGTTAATAAAACCCAGAAACACATTTCCAATTCAAGTGCAGAAGTACAAAAGCACCTGGTGAAAGATGGAGCTAGCAAGACACGAACATCAGTACTATGCAATAAGGTTGAAATACCAATTGGAGCTTGTGACTTGTGCTGTGCCGTCTGCTGTACTTTATTAAATCCTGGTCCTGTAGCTGTGACTCTGGCATTTTCAAGCCAAATACAC
Organism: Patagioenas fasciata; assembly: GCF_037038585.1. NCBI lineage: Eukaryota > Metazoa > Chordata > Aves > Columbiformes > Columbidae > Patagioenas > Patagioenas fasciata. The sequence continues at coordinate 36,091,634 of NC_092521.1, read as the reverse complement.
CACCAGCGTTAAAAAGTTTGCCTCTTCATATAAACTAGCTGACAGTCTGATCCAAACTGAACCTACAAAAACATTAACAAGTCCTAAAAGTAGCAGGAGGTATTTGGAATTCATTACTGTTACTATTAGTAGCTGATCTATTTGAGGAAGGATGGACCAAGTATGATGAAGAGGCTAAAAATAAGTTCCAAGATTTGTGTGCTTGGCCACTTGCTTTCTGTCCCTGTTATCTAATGTGCTCACCTCAGAAGAAACCTCTGACTTAATTAGAAGTGCCAGTCTGGGATTCATATACTTACATAACAAAGCACCTTGGGAAAGAGTTTTTAAAAAGACCTCTTTACCAAGAATACTCTGCCCAAATATTAATTATTTGTAATAATTACAGCATGGGACTGCCCAGCTAGCCAGCTCATAGTTTTGCATATACTGAATTAGAATTGTTGCAGGTAATTAAAGCCAGAACTTGTGTGATGCTGATCATACTGCAGAAATGTTATGGGTTTTCTCTAGCTTTCATTCTTCACTGCTATAATGAAACTTCTTCTGTTTTCTAGAATATATTCTGGTCATAGTTTTTTTTAGTTATTTTTTTACAACCAGACAATCTGCCATCTAGCCAGAAAGCTGAAACTGTTTTAGCTCCTATTTTTAAATTTCTGCATTTGAACGAGGTTTTGGTTGTTTTTGTTGTTGTGTGTCTGTGTTGTTTTTCTTTTGAACTCACCTCTGCCACTTAAAAAATAAAAAAAAAAAAAAAAGGCAAAGGCCATGGTTCATTTTAGTGGCTTTATCTTAAATCCTGGTAGGTTGGCTCAACACACTTTTACAGAACACATAGGACATTTGAGGTTAAAGTTACTCCTTGTAACCATGTCATTAGCATCGTAGCAGCATGCGGGCACTGATTATGTTCCATCTGCCTCACTCCCACACCTCTAATCTCATAGCTGACCTGATTTCCATCACTAGCTTTACAAGAGCCTGTGTATATTGAAATTCAGGAGAGGAGAAAGGGCTGAGATTCCCTGAAAATAAACTCAGCTGACAAAGAGATTAACCCACTTATAAATGCATTTTTGTCTGTTGCTGAGTGTGCAGTGTTTCTCCCATTTAAGGAACATAGGCCTAGGTCCAGACACTGACACTGCTTGGGAAGGGAGGGGAAACAGATGAAGTAGTAGTCCAAATGCATCAGTCATCAGCAGTTTACATGCTTTGAGGGTGTTTTGGGAGAGAGAAGAATGAATTAGGAGTTAAAATCTCAGAGACATTATTTGTAGTAGTTGATATAAGAAAATATTATTTTCTTTTCCAAGTCTCATTCATTATACGCGACTTTGGAAAACCTAATGTACCCTAAAAAGCATTCCCAAAGTAGGTGCAATCCGTCATCAATGGCAGAGGTTTACATAATCTCACATTTAGAGTGAGGAAAACAATTTATGGAGGAGCACAAACCTGAGACGCAACAGCCCTCAGACCTTTGTCAAAGAATTCCCAGCAAAAAACTCAGCTAACATGGAGATTAACCATTTTATAAGTGTGCTTGCATGCTTCTGGGCATGTTGAGATTTACCCATTTGATGGATAAATTTTTGATCCAGATTCTTCTAAACTTGAAAATACACACCACCTTTTAGTACCATCAGGACCATTTTCTGCACTTCTATAAAAGGCTTCTGCTGAAGTGTCAAACACACAGGACTAGGTTTAAAAACAGCGCTTTGGGAATTACATTCCCAGATAATATGGAAACAGCAAGACATGCATAGGGTATTCCTTGGGCTGCACATGGCAGACATGGGTGGATGAGGTGTGTGGATGCCAGATGTGTGGATGAGAACTCTTTGCACATGGAGACCTCAAGAATGGGAGAACCATAGCTGGGCAGGCAGAGCATCCATGGAGCTCAACTGGGCTGCCATGGGTTCAGCTCCCTCCCACGTCTGATTTTGTTTCCCTGCTCTGAATGAAGAAAAGCCCAGAACATTCATACCTCTAAACTGTATTTTAGGTACCATGATGTCAGCCTCAGGAGCACGTCTGGCTGTAGACCTTGAAGGCTCTGCTTGGTCAGCCAAGATGCATCTTTCAAGACTGGGGAGGAGAGGAGGGAAACATCATTTAGTGGGATCCTGGAAGTCACAGAATAGCTGTGCCTGGAGCAAGCACGCTGAGCTTATTTGGCGATTTCTTACAGTGACAGGGCAGTATGGGTCATTGCGCCAAAAATACCGGGGTTATGCTCATTTTTTACCTATAAATATCTAGCAGTAAAATCTTCTTAAATTCCTGATAGTCAAAAGCAGGAAAACGACTTCTCCAAGAGATGGCTCAAATGGACCGCTAACTCGGGTACTTAGAATAATTTCTGGTGATGTGAATTAGATCAAAACCATATTAAAATTAATATCAGGTTAGGAAAAACTGAGTGTGACTGTAACTCTTATCAAAATCAACTAAATAATCCAGCCTGAGACTGTAGGAGGAACCATCTTGCTCTTATGAGACAGAAAAATGGGATGATTGTATTGATATCAAATGTCTCTAAAAATAAAGTATCATGTTTATTTTTGTACCTGTTACTATTGCATGCCTGGTGTGTCATATCGGATATGTGCAAAATTCCTTCTAAAGAGAAATTGAAATTTAAAAAAAAAAAAAACAAAAAGAAGAAGAAGAAGAAGAAAAAAGCGAGACAAGTTTAGATGTGATACAATGAATAATCAAAAAGAAGAAACGGAGGAGGAGACCAAGTGACAATCCCATTCAAATATTTAATCATGTGTCCATAGCCAAGGGTTTTTTTCAACACTTCCTTCATATACGAACATAAATACCCAAATGTTATATAGTCTCTGGAGGATAATAGAAGAGGCACACAAGACAGTATAATGATCACATCAGAAATCTATGGTACATTTAAGTGGATTTAAGGTTGAAAGCACTTGTCAATAATTCAAGGGTAAAATACATTAAAGGAGTACTGTAATTATCTAACACTCAGGCAATATAAACTGGGAAACTGAGAATCAAGGAACTGATTATAAGAAATCCAGTCATGCAATCAGCAGGATTTTGTGGTTACTGTATAGTATTACCACAGGGCATCAGTTCAGGCTGGTTGACTGTCTCTCTTGTGCCTGCTTGTATACATTTAGGTCAATTATTTTAAATGTAAAATAACTATGTATTTTAATATAGTTATTTGCTGACCCTGGTGCCTCTCCACTACAAGGCAATCAGTCCCTCCAGAAGAGCAGCCTAGTGACTGTCAGAACATAAATGAGGTTATTCCCCCATCCATGCAAAGATAAACAACATACTTCAGTGAATTAGAGCAAGAAAGATTAAATTAAAAGAGAACCCCTGGCCCCTGACAGCTGTGTTTCCCTTCCCGCACACAGCCCAGAACAGGACATCTTGTGCATTTGAAAACAGCCTATAACAAACTGATCTGTATGTAAAATCATGGAAAACAGGCTGAACGGCATCTCAGGAGGCCCGCCTAAGATATTGGTATACCTTAACTCCATGCAATGACCCTCTACTAGGTCTCTGTCAAAGACAATAGCAAAAGGGATTTAGTATTTAAAAGAAATTACTGTCTCTGTTTCCCTTTCTTGTTAATGTTTTGCCTTCTTAGCTATGACTAAACCTGTGAAGTAATAAATGTTCATTTAGGCAAAAATACTCTTTAAATATAAAGAAGTGAAGAAGCCCTCTAGGGAAAGTGCTGAAACTGCAGATGACATAATCAAATTAAACAAAACCTGTAATATGGACATTAGTCACCCACTCTGCATGTGCTTGGGATGTTTAAAATGACAGAAGATGCCTCTGGCACACTTGGCATTAGAAAATAACTGTGAATCCACTTTCGACTCATTTTCTTAGTAGTGTTGATGGTCTCCATGCCCTCAAACAAATCTGATTAGCTGAAAAAAGGGAGAAATAATAGACAGCTTTCTGCTCTGCCCACCACTCACTGTGCATCCCAAATCAAGGCTGATAAATCCTTACGATTTATGTTTTCTTCTTAGAAAATGTATTGCTAGACCAGACCAATTCAAAGAAACAAAAAATCTTCACCTGAAATACAGCTTCACTAAACAACACCGACAAAGATTGTCCCTGCAAAATGCCGTGGATCTGTGTGCTTCATGCAGAGCAGACAGCTGATAACAAAACAGAAACAGCAGAGAAACCCAACTGAAAGCCATCCACCCTGTTTTGTCTGTGACTGTGCTGTTATCAGGATTTTTAGGTTGCTTCACTTCCTGCCATCTTCACCCAGGACCCTTTTAACAATTGCTCTGAAGCAGGTTGTCACAACTATGGATGCTTTCAGTGTTTTCTGCCTTCCAGCCTCTTGCTGCTCACCAGGGACAGCTGGCTGAAGTCATTGCTGGACCGCTATCCATCATTTTTGCCAAGTCTTGAGAAATGGGAGAGGTGGCGGAGGATTGGAGGAAAGCAAATGTCACTCCAGTCTTCACAAAGGGCAAGAAGGAGGACCTGGGTAATTATAGACCGGTCAGCCTCACCTCTGTCCCTGGGAAAGTAATGGAACAGCTTATCCTTGGTGTCATCTCAAGGCATATCAGGGATAAGAGGGTCATTAGGGGCAGTCAGCATGGCTTTACCAAGGGTAAGTCATGCTTGACCAACCTCATAGCCTTTTATGAGAATGTAACAAGGTGGATGGATGGTGGCAGAGTGGTGGATGTGGTCTACCTTGACTTCAGTAAAGCCTTTGACACAGTCCCTCACAGCATCCTCACAGCTAAATTGAGGAGATGTGGTCTAGGCAATAGAGTAGTGAGGTGGGTTGCAAACTAGCTTAAAGAGAGAAGCCAGAGAGTGGTGGTCAATGGTGCAGAGTCCAGTTGGAGGCCAGTATCTAGTGGAGTGCCTCAGGGGTCAGTACTGGGGCCAATATTATTCAATATATTCATTAACGATTTAGACAAGGGAATTGAGTGTACTATCAGCAAGTTTGCTGATGACACTAAGCTGGGAGGAGTGGCTGACACGCCAGAAGGCTGTGCTGCCATCCAGCGGGACCTGGACAGGCTGGAGAGTTGGGCGGGGAATAACCTGATGAAATTTAACAAGGGAAAGTGTAGAGTCCTGCATCTGAGCAGGAACAACCCCAGGTTCCAGTATAGGTTGGGAAATTACATATTAGAGAGCAGTGTAGGGGAAAGGACCTGGGGGTCCTGGTGGACAACTGGATGACCATGAGCCAGCACTGTGCCCTTGTGGCCAGGAAGGCCAATGGCATCCTCGGGTGTATTACAAGGGGGGTGGTCAGTAGATCGAGAGAGGTCCTCCTTCCCCTCCACTCCGCCCTGGTGAGACCTCATCTGGAATATTGTGTCCAGTTCTCGGCCCCTCAGTTCAAGAAGGACAGGGAACTGCTGGAGAGGGTCCAGCGTAGGGCAACAAAGATGATTAAGGGAGTGGAGCACCTCCGTTATGAAGACAGGCTGCGGGAGCTGGGTCTCTTTAGTTTGGAGAAGAGGAGACTGAGAGGTGACCTTATTAATGTTTATAAATACATAAAGGGTGAGAGCCAGGAGGATGGAGCCAGGCTCTTCTCAGTGGCAAACAATGATAAGACAAGGGGTAATGGGATCAAGCTGGAACACAAGAGGTTCCACTTAAATTTGAGAAAGAACTTCTTCTCAGTGAGGGTGACAGACCACTGGAACAGACTACCCAGGGAGGTTGTGGAGTCTCCTTCCCTGGAGACATTCAAAGCCCGCCTGGACACATTCCTCTGTGACCTCTCCTAGGCGTTCCTGCTCCAGCAGGGGGATTGGACTAGATGATCTTTTGAGGTCCCTTCCAATCCCAAACATACTATGATACTGTGATACTGTGAAATCAAGTAATCAAATGCATTACAAATTTCTAGCTAATATGTTGGCTTCCTCTCTGTCAAGCCACAGTCATGGTAGTGGACTGGTCTGCAAGTTCCTTGATTTTGGTCCTTTATTTTGTATTTCTCCTCACTCAGGAACACAAGTATATACAAAGCATGAAAATAAATCTCAGAATTCTCCTGGTCCTTCGGGGATAGCACTGCAGTCTGTCTTTGTTTGTATCTTCTTTGTTCCCTGCTCTTCTACTTGGAGAGATTGTTGTGTGTGTTAATAGGAACAGAAATGGAGCAATGATTTCCTCTTAGAGCAGCCAGTCTAAGTAATGCTTAGCCTTTAATTCTGGGAAAGGATTCTTGATCCTTCATTGTGCTTCTTAAACTAGTTCATTAACCAGCGGTCTTTATTTTGCTGTAGAACATCAGAAAACATAAAGTTTTTTTAATCTTCTTCTATTGGGCCTCCCCATCACAGTGGCACTCCGCTCTGAGTCTCTGATGATCAGGATAGTGGAAAATATGTTCACTGCAAGACTTCTTGAACAAAAAGGAAACTGGTAGATTTGAAGACAGATTTTAAGCATATACGTGAATCATTGCCTCAAGAAGAATATTAAGTTCTGCTTACTAGGAAATTATATCCACACAGGTGGATTTTTGGTTTCACTGAAGTTAAAATAATTTGTATGAGGAATTAGGGTGGAGAGACCATGGAGTTGCAGCCCCTCGTATTGCTATTAAGTGGCCCTTATAAATCTGCACAAAGGATACATATAAACATATCTGTATAGGATTGTCCATTTCATTCAGAACAAAAATTAAAGGAATAAAAAAAATCAGTGTCATTGGCAAAGAAACATCCTGATGCAGGAGCTTGTTCAAATAGTGATTGAGAATATGGAACTAAGACTAAGTGTATGTTACTGAAGGATGAAATTGGATGGATGACTTCAAAGACTGGTTCATTTGATTCAAAGAATAGTATTGCTGCTTTGGAAAACATCCAGAAAAATGTGCCTACCAATTTAACATCCCAAAGGAGGCAGCTTGATTAACATTACAGGCAGGAAGACAAGAGAGTGTAGTAGTCTTCGCTCTTGAGCACCAGTCACAGCTACAACCACAATGCAGGGTAACCTGAGGCTGCTCCTCCCCTGCAAAACAGGAGTCCAGGGACTGAACAGGAACAGCAAATATTGGGCTGTGCTGCCCCTTGGATACCCATGCCTAGGGTGGGGGGACCAGGGATGACAACATGACTGAGACACAGCAGAATTTACTCTGTGCTCACAGCACATGCAGTGACAATCTCCCCATTAAGTCTGGTCATTAAAAATAACATTTGTATTGATTGTAGGCAATGATCAAAATTACCCTTCAAAAATGTTCCTTAGTGTTTGACTGTCAGGTGGTACAGACTTGGCAATTTATAGGAACTGTGTCAATTAGGCTGTAAATCTGGTTCTTTAACTATCAGTAGCCCAAATATTGAGTAAATACAGAAACTATATTAATACACAGTGATAACATTCGGAAATGCAGAGAAAGACCTGGATGACTCCAAATGCAGCCAGTTTCTTCCTCTCTGTAAGTTCACTAACATGCTGTGCTTGCAGTTTTGCCACACACCGTTTTGAAAGTTGACCCCATGCCTTTGGCTCTTGCTGCACCATCTAATCCCACAGCCTTGCCTCCAAGAACCAAGGGAAAATAGTTAAATAGAGGTTCCCTCTAATGTAGCCATTAAAGGTAGTAGTCATACCTTGTTTAATGGGCAGTGTATTTTGCCAGTGCCACAGAGATGGTGCTAGAAAAGCAACAGGGCTAATGCTCTCATTTGCAAAACCAGCATTTGAGATAAGCTGTTCCTTTGGTAGCCAGGAATTGTTTAGTAGCTGTGAATCCTCTTTATGCTTGGCTGCAGGTACGTTACAAAAGCTCACAAGACAGGTTCAGTGAGTGGTATCTTCAGGGACGATGTCTTCCAGAAGGTATTCACTTGAGCTGTGATAATAAAGGACACAAATAAGCCAGGGACTACATTACCCTGAACCTGCTCTTAAGACACAGAGCAACAAAGTACAAAATAATTCACAGATTAAAGTAACACAAATAGATACAACTGGAGAGTTTCAAATTGTGCGTTTTCTCTGTGACTGAATGTCCTGATAATAGAGACAAAGTAGGTCTGAGAGAGGTTCGCCTGATCAGGTTTGTCTGATTAATTGTGCCCTCTTTTCTGTATGTGATTAAACTCTACAAAATGGGATTTACGTTGTGTGGCCATGAGACCTCATGCCCTGCAAGGGCCTGTGTCCACCTCCCATGCTTACTCTTACCCATCCCTGCTCTGCCAGTTGCTGATTTAGCTTTTCCCCATGCAGACTCCTGTTTCACACCTGTGGATACTCAGCCAGAGTTTCTGTCTCTAACAAGCCCGGGGCCCAGGGGCTCGCAGATGCATTTGTGGGGGACATGGGGACATTTTCTGCAATTCGCTCAACTTTATCCTTTTTTTTCCTGTGGTCAGGTAACGTAAGTCTTTGCTATGAGAAAGGAATAGTTCTGCATTTTAAATTATTTGTTAATGTAGTAATCTACCACTCTTGTACCAGTGAAAGTTGTTCCTTAGACCTCTGAGCAGAGTTAGCCCCAATGTATATTCCAAGTCATGTAGCAGCCCTTTGTGGTGCTCTGTCATGTTTCATCAGCTACATTACACAGGGTTGTCTCACTGAAATGGATAAAGCAGACCGAAATGGGGCATGTTAATAGATCTGCTACAACACTAAAATTCATAGGTTTGCCCTGAGCAAAATAATACTGCCTAGGGATGCTCAAACCAGATATGGCATCAAATGCTCTCTAGATCCATAGCAAGGCTTTCTACCTGTGTTTGTTTCCTGGTACTCAGAGGAAAAATAACACCCAAATTCCTTCTGAAGTAATATGTGAGGAAGAAAGAGATTCGGGACCTATTTGTTCAGATTTGGGGAGGCCAGCATGTTACAGCAGTAATAGTTAATACTCCCAGCAGAGACTCCTTAAGGATTGCTTATAGGAATAAGACAATGAAGAATCTGAACCTTTGGGGCAGATCTAGCATCATCAGTGCCAACAGAAAGCTCCTGCTCACCTCAATGAACTCTAAATTAAGCCCTCAGGCCCTGAGAGGCAGCTGCTCAGAGAATTATGCTCGGTCATGGCTAGAGACCAAGCACTGCAGTCCTGGAACTTACTGAATATTTTATAAGTCAGTTATTAGAAAACATGTGTACCAGACATCTATTGGTTTGGGTATTCATAACCTTGGCTGCTCCTGGGGAACTGAGGGAGGACATTAGCAAAAGAGGTATTTCAGGACTGTGGGAGTCTAACTCTGTGCTGGTTTGACTGAAAGTGAGTTAATTTTCTTCATGCAGTTAGAAATCTTTCTTTTTCATAACTAGCGTAGTCATTGTTTGTACTTAGTTTGAGACCAAGAAAATAACACCTCAGGACAGAGTTAATGTTCTTAATTGCTCTACTCTGAGAGCCAAAGTGTTCTGAGCACTCTGCCCACAGGTGTGAGGCAGCTAGGAAGGGGGGCATGAATGACTGACATCCAGACTGATCAATAAGAATATTCCATGCTATTAGCACCGTGCTTCATAGTAGAGTTGGGATCTTCTAGCTAGCTTCTCTTTTCGGAGCCAGGATGGAGACCTGTCCAGGGGAGTTCTCTTTGGGACTTTCTTTAGTTCAGCTTTTTGCCATCCTGCTGTTTGCAGAGGCCTCTGGGCCTTTCTGTCTTTTTCTCTCTTTACCCCCAGGGATCAGCTGTGCAGGACCAGGTGCTGCTTCCTGGGGCTGGCTGCTTGGTGAGGACAGAATTCATGAGGAATTGCATTATCTTTTCTATTCTATTCCTATTTTATACGTATTTTTACTACTAGGATATTGGTATTTTGTTATTTTATTAAACCGTGTTTATCTCGAACCACAAGTTTCTCCCTTCGTTTTTGATTCTCACCCATATTTGGGGGTGGAAGGGGAGGGAACGAGCAAGTGGCTGTCGTGGTTATATTGATGACTCGGGTTAAACCATGATGACCTCCAATAAACCAATACTTTAGTGTAGCGAGGAACTTTGCTGGATACTCTTGCTGCTGTCAGTCAGGAGTGTGGCTGCCTCACACTCTGCTGCAGTAAATAGCCATGACAGATTATTCAGGGGTAAGCAGCCCTGTGGACATCCCTGGCCTCCTGGGGACAGACAAGGGCAGGGCCAGGGCAGGCACCCAAGAACAACTGCCTTCTCCCAGGCTTGTATGTACGTGGGGTCGGGGGCTTCTGCATGTGAAGCACAAGGAAAAAGCTTCTGGAGAGAGACTGGCTGCAGAGAGGTGGGCACAGTGAGGACAGGTTTTAACAGGCAGCTCAGGGTGCAGCTGTGATTCCAGCAGTCAGTTCATCCAAACTGAATCAAGCTGTTCCAAGCACATCCTTGGAGGTATTACCATTAAAGAGCAGCTGGATAACAATCTACTTTAAAATTAGCAGCAACAACAGCACAGTTTCATAACATTTCTATCAAACAATAGGCAAACAAGCCAAATCACTATTGATTATTTTTGAATTATTGTTAAAATCTGCTATGAAATGAAATGTCAATCAGTTCATTGTTTCTCAGACTCTTGATGATAATAGCAGCGCCTACTTGATTAATTCTAGTCCTAACCTAGCTGATCCAAGATGAATAGCAAAGATGATGTGGGAACTGAAGTCTTGCATTTACAAAAACCAAACAAAAAAAACCCACACACATACACACACACACACAAAATGACAACAACAACAACAAAACACAAAGAAACAAACAACAACAAAACCAAACCCACACACAAAACAACCTTTAATTCCAACTGCTGGTAAATTTTTATTGTTTCAGTCTTTGTATCCCTTATGTCAATGTACTGCAAGACAATTAAAGATTTCACATGTAGATGGATGTGGTCAAAGACCTTATTTATACAGGACCTGAAAGTATACAAGAGCAGCAGAGTGCCTCTAATTTGTTTCCCAAGCTGACTCAAACATAGAAATCTTTGCAATAAATATCACAAGAACAGCTATGAACTCCCCCTCGAGATGGTCTGTGGAAAAACCCATTGTTTCAGAGAAAGGTAGTTTAGATTGTAACACAATGGTCTGCCATGTCCACTAAAATAAAAGTGATGGTGACAGTGTTAAAAAGACTTTTATTATCTGGTAGCATTAGTCTGTCCTCTGATTTCCACTTTTTCTCAGGGACAATTAGAGCAAGCACTGATGCTTTGGACACTGTGGCTAGGAGTCAATCAGATTGAGGAGCACTATACCAACAGGAGACATGGTTTTCTTCAAGTAGTGCTACAAAAGAGTGGAATCTGACACAGTATCTTTACTATAAAACAAATAGTAGCAATGCTATGTACTCTGTTTGACCAACACATATCACCACAGCATTGCAGACATCCTTATAGCTGCGTTGTACTATCTGCCTGAAGGGCAAAAGGCAGAGAAGGAAAATGGGATCAGATTCTGCTCCCATGTGCCCTACACTGGAACCAGGCTTGGTTCATTATATCTATCAAACTCCAGCCATGTGAGGACTGAGTGCTTTTAACTACAAAAGAAAGTGTTCAGACAATCCCTGTGGTGCCATTGCAGATGGCTGTCCTGTCCACCTTCCATAGAGTCATCAAATCATAGAATGGTTTGGTTTGGAAGGGACATTAAAGATCATCTAGTTCCAACACCCCTGCTGTGGGCAGGGACACCTTCCACTAGACCAGGTTGCTCAAAGCCCCATCCAGCCTGGCCTTGAACCCTTCTGGGGATGAGGCATCCACAACTTCTCTGGGTAACCTGTTCCAGTGCCTCACCATCAGCATGGTGAAGAATTTCTTTGTTATATCTAATCTAAATCTACCTTTTTCAGTTTAAAACCATTAGCCCATGTTCTGTTACTACACGGCCTTGTAAAAAGTATCTCTCCAGCTTTCTTGTAGGTCCCCCTTAGGTACTGGAAGGCTGCTATAAGGCCTTCTCAAAGCCTCATCTTCTCCATGCTGAACAACCCCCACTCTCTCTTCCTGTCTTCATAGGAGAGGTACTCCAGTCTTCGGACCATCTTTGTGTTCCTCCTCTGGACTCAACTCAACAAACAAGACAAAATAACCTGAAGAGAAACAATGACAGTCTTAAGTCTCTCTGTACACAGGTATGTAGGTGGAAGAGAAAGTGAAACATCCTTCCTTGTGCACATACTGAACAATACAGTCCCACATTGCCACCAGACACCATGCTGCCTTCAGACAAGGGCCTTCCCCTGCTACTCCAGCATTGAGGCAGCTGAGAGCCTCCCTACTTGACCCAACACATGGGAAAAGGGCCTCAGCAAGGGCAGGCAAATCTAAAAGCAGGACCCTGTTAGATCCAGATATGGGAGTGCTGCAGAGGACCAAGGGCTAGTTTCACACCCACCAGCCCAGGGTGAGAACTGATACAGCCGTGGCTGTGTAGTGGTGTGTCTCAGTAACTAAACCTATGGATGCAGATGTGCTGAGTGTCCATCTTAATTAAACTATATTTTAAAGGTCAGACTCTACAGTTCCCATGTGCATGCCCTGGATGTCAAAGCTCATCCTCTGGAAAGCAATTTCTTAATGACCTCCCTTGGTACCGGTTACTGCCCTCACACAAGTTCCCCAGCTGTTCTGGCTGGCTGAGGCGAGGCAGATAGCTTATCCATCTGGACACCATCTGCCTCACAGGAGTACTGAGTCATGCTAGTGGGGACTGAGATGACCCCATACAAGCTGTGATGTGAAGAACCCACACAAGCAAAGAAAATCCCCTTGCAAGGATAACACAGAGCTTGTCTTAAATCTCTACTGCAACCGGCAGAGTTACACTAACTCAGAGCACCTGTGGGGCCTTGCCCCATGTTTGCAGTGATACAAGGAACTCTGTTTTTTTTGTGTGGTTCACTGTGTGCATCTCTGATGGATGGCAGGCTGGTCATTTTGAGGCAGGTCCTGGTCTGCCTCACAGCTGACAGGCGGAAAGGAGATTAGTTCACTTGTCAAGTGGAAAAAGCACCTGTGAGCCTCTCTTGTGGTCCCTAAGGAGATAAGGAGGTAGTACATGCTCTTCATTATGGCCTCCAGACTGGATTCCTTGCCTGGGAAGCAGAGAGCAGGAGCATGCATATACATCTACTTGTAAGTGACTCTTAAAGTGATTCTGTGTGGGCCTTTGTGGAGACAAAAAACAAGCAAAAATAATAAACTTGGAAGTATAGAAACACTGCACATTTTTGTCACTGTAGCCTGCATTTCATTATGCATCATAGATGCAAGAGCCATGTGGAAAGTGTTCCCAGCAAAACATCTCTCAACTGGCATTTGACATCTCATTGCTGTGATGCCTGTCACCATATCACATAGGAGGAAGACAGCCCTGGCCACCCTGCACAACACAAGCACTGGCCTAAAGTGCCAACCTGACCCAGTAAGGGGAGGAGAGGATAAGGGGGAAATCAGAAATAAATGCGTTTGGGAAGTCTGGGTATTTGCAGCTGATTGCATTAAGGAAAATGAAATATTCTCAAAGGATATTTTTAAAGCTTGTTTTCATTTAAAAATAAAGATCTATGTGATCTTTTAAAGGACAGCAGCAGTGTGGTAGGCATAACTAGTCAATGACTGCGATGACAAAATGTAGTCTTTGTAAATGCTACCAATCATTTAAATCAACATCTAAAAATAACTTTATAAAATAGCAACACTTCCTACTTCTGGAAATATTAATGAGGAAGGAACTTAAAGTGCAGTTAACTGTCTGCTGGACTATAATCAGAGACCCAGTTCTCCTAGCACAGGAATTGATCGAACTATTGCCAGTAATTTTTGCAAGATTTGCAATCCCTGCAGAAAGAATCTGTGCACCACAGTCACTCCTTGGCCTTATTGTACAAAGTGGAGAGGATCCAATTCACCTAATTTAGTCCATCTATGAGTTAGGGCTGCAGCCTGAGCTAGTTTTGTGAACTTCTTTGTCAGTCAGTGGAAAGAAATAGGCACTTGAGGAAGGCAGTTTAGCTTACTTTAGGGACTCAGTTTAAGAGAGGAAAACAAATCCTGTGGAGATGCTTACCTGCTTCTGACTGTAGGATGTAGATTCTCCATCTGACTTTTAAGGGAAGAGAGGAGCTAGGTGAGACATGACCCTTCACTTGATAACCTTGCAAAGTGGAGGGAATCACAGGCAAAACCAAACAACAGTGCCCAGCTGGACACGTCATACTTCACCCTTGCTCTGGTCTCTCCTGCCATTTCCAGAGCAAGCCCCAAAACTGATCCACCAGCAGTGTTAACCCATGATGCCTACAGAGCCTTTTCTCCTATGGTTTCTGTCTTCTTGGCTTGTCTCCAACCTTTTTATGAGGGCAATTGTTCTGAAAGCCCCTCACTGATATAGTACCTTGCAGAAGGAAAACTGAGTAGCTGGCTGATTTACTGGTTCCCTTGCCTAAGCCAAAACCTAAATAATTGTTTTGGTGTTTAAAAAGTGCTGGTATATTTTTATTAACAAACTGATTTTCTTTGAATTTGGATCTTCTGTGTGAATAACTTTAAATGTAAAAGATGTGAGTGGTGACTGAAGCATCTTCTCATCTTCAACCACCCAGAAGTTCTTTCTGCTTATGGGTTCTCCATGTGAGTACACAGTGTAACTTTCTAATCTTCAGGCTTCCCTAGACAACACCTCTTTTCATAACCTCTGAAATGACTACCTCGCCAAAATCAGGATGGGATGCAAAAGTTGCCAGGGAGAACATGAGGGAAATATGGATATATACCCATATATGTATACATCACTGTTTAGACCTTGTTTGATCAATTGTAAAACAGGGTAAAATTTTATTTCAGAAGGCCTAAATGAATTCTGTCTCAACAGAAAAAAATCTGAAATCCTGCTCTATAAACATGCATTTCAAAAAAATTACTGTTTGTTTTGTTTTTCTGACACCATTGCTTAATGCTCTAAAAAATGTAAATAAAAGTTTGACATGATTTTGTGAGTCAAAATGTGTGTTTTCCAGAATGAAAAAAAAAGCAGAAATATCTGAACAGTCTTCTTCCAATTCAAGTTTCTATCCTAGTGTTTTGTCTGTATTTCTTTTCCAGATTGAATGCTGTGTTCCTGCACTAGCCACCCAATCCACTCCAAGCAAAAGGGCCACATCCCACAGAGTCATCTCTACAATTATTCTCTAGCTGTTCTCAGTCAAATGTCAACATGGCACAGCAGGGACACAGAAACATGTTTCACCCAGGTCTTGTCCAGATTTACAGCAGAACGGACTTATGTTCATGAGCAAAGACAGCAAGTTAGAAAAAAGATCCTGAACATGGCCCAAGGAGCCATGCCTCTTTACAGTGTATTGGTTGCATATATTAGTATATCTGATCTCAGAACTGGATGGCTATGTCTGCCTCACAGTTGTCATCTTTTGCTGGCTCATACATAGGTCCAAAACCCATGACAATGCTTTCATTATACCTATATTACATATGAATGGGCAAATAATCCAATATCGTGGTTGTTTATAACTGAAGTTTGTAGCTAGATTGGAAAAATGTTTTTTCCTCATAAAACTTTCCCCTTGCTGCACTTTGACAGCAGATGACTTTCATTATTCTGACCTTTAACTAAATCTTAATTACTTTGACAGCTGTTTCCTATCCATGTATTATATTATTGTGCTATTATTTCATTTGCTCTAAATCTATACCTCACTGCGTTCCAGAAGCATGAACACTTCCGCATGTTTGAGTGTGCACTGTGGAGCAGGGCAGGATAAGAGGAGGAGAACAACCCAAATTTTCTGCTCTATTTCAGAAAGTGCTGATGTCCTTTCAAACCCTCTTCCTGCTGACTGGTAAGAAACAATGGTAACCCTCTTTAAATACATTGGAAGGTTGATTGCACTGCATTAAATATACCCTTCCTAGCCAGCTGCAGTTGTACCTGCAGCTAAATGCTTGAACAATCTGTCCTACGTTGACTAAGAAAATGAAGACATGAAAAGACATGTTGACAAAATCAGCAGCTGCTCTTAGTGAGGCCATTTGTTTGCAATTGCTGACTTTTCTTGAAAGATGTGCAAATTCTGGCATTTTCACTAGTTCAAAGGCCACTCAGGAATAAGTATCAGGCACATTTCTAGCTATTATTATATTTTGCTATTTATTAGATCTAGAGTGTTGGGCGTTTGATCCAGAAGTCTGATCGCAGAAGTCTGTAAGTGAAAGAAAAAAAAAAAAGAAAACCCACCCAAATATTTTTTTAGGAAAGATGCTGGAAATATTTCATCAAGGAGATTTTGGAGTAATAACTCAAAATCATAACAGCTACATGTTGATCTGGTGTTTGAAAAGTATGAACATTTTTCTGTAGATTTGCTGTCTTATCTAGATCTGCTACCTATACCATTGACTCAGCCCTAGTTTCTGTTGAAGTCGTGCACCAAAGTTGTCCTTGGATCCACACTGCACTGATCAGCTGGAGTGGGAAAATCTTCAGCTGGTTCTGAGGAGAGGATTAGATTCCTAATCTTCAGGGAAAAAAAAAAAAAAAAAAAACACCACAAAAACAAACAAACAAACAAACAAACAAACATATAGAGATGTTCAGTGACCCTATCTCACCTGCATAGAGGAGGAGACCATCTGTGATTAATTCATCTTGCAGTCAGCAATAGTTAGTTGAAACTCTCAATTTTTGAGACTTTGATGAAACAGATCTTGCAAATAGTAGAACATTTTATGCTATATCAAACAGGCCAGCAAAGGTTGGAATTTTTTTTTTTTTAAGTGTACACTCTACGAGAATGTCATACATTAAGTTCCTGCTTACAGACTATAGACCCTTAACAGCAAATTTTCACAGTGCTACCAGGCTCTCAGTCATCTTAAAAATGTTATGGTTACTACCAGGTATGGAAAACAAGGTGTTCCATGGTTTAAGGATAAACTGAAATTTTTTAAGAACGAGGGTATTACATACAATTAGTCTTATGATTCTGAGAAAGTTCACAGAATCACAGAATGGCTGAGGTGGGAAGGCACCTCTGGAGGTCATCTGGTCCAACCCCTGTGCTTGAGCAGGGCCATCTAGAGCCAGTTACCCAGGACTGTGTCCAGACAGCTTTTGACTACATCTAAGGATGGAGACTCCACAACCTCCCTGGGCAACCTCACAGTGTCAGTGACCCTCACAGTGAAAAAGTGTCTCCTGATGTCCAGAGGGAACCTCCTGTATCTAAGTTTGTGTCCATTGCCTCTGCTCCTGTCACTGGGCACCGCTGAAAAGAACCTGGCTCCGTCCTCTTTGCACCCACCCTTCAGGTGTTTATATGCATTGATGAGATCCCTCTGAGCCTTCTCTGCTCCAGGCTGAACAGTCCCAGCTCTCTCAGCCTTTCCTCATAGGAGAGATGCTCCAGTCACTTAATCATCTTCTTGGCCCTTTGCCGGACTCTCCCCAGTATGTCCATATCTCTCTCTTTTTAGCCAGTACTCTATGTGTGGTCTCACCAGTGCTGAGTAGAGGGCAGGATCACCTCCCTCCACAACTGGTAACACTGCTCCTAATACAGCCCAGGATACTGCTAGCTTTCTTTGCTGCTAGGGCACATTGCTGGTTCACATTGAAGACCAGCACTCTCCAGGTCTTTTTCTGCAAAGCTGCTTTCCACACAGGTGGGCCCCAACCTGTACTGGTGCATGAAGTTGTGCAGGACTTTGCAGTTTACCTTGTTGAACTTCATGAGGATCCTGTGAGCCCATTTCTGCATTCTGTCAAGGTCGGTCTGGATGGCAGCATGACCCTCTGATGCTACTGATTTTCCTTCCATCATAAAGAGGGAGAACTCCATCTCTGTCACCACGTCACTGCACATAGCAGACATCTCTTTTAACCTATATATCCAAGTGTGTGATAGAACGTCTGTGTTCACATGGAGCCTCACAATTGCTGCCAGACTTGGTGCAAAGGCCTTCCCAGGCACAGACTTTTAAGATGTGATTCTGCAGGACTTCACCACCCCAGAAAACCTGTGAATATCAGTAGGAATTCTGCCTGCTGTGAGCTTGGATGTCCAGATTCATATAAATAAATATGAGCAGAATAAATGACCTGCATACAGGCCAAGTGTTTGTCTTCTGTACTCTGGTTAGGGGGAGATGACTGGATGAGTCCTAGCTCTGTGCTCTGTTTTGATCCCATGGAAATCAGAATTTGAAAGGAAAGATGTCCAAGTCTTGTCCTAGCTTAATAACAAAAGTGGATATCTGAGCTACAAGTAGATGTTCCTTCAGGTCTTGCTGTTTAAATGTACCTATAGCAACCTCCATACAAACACTGTGATTTAAACCACCAAATAACTTACTAGTTCTACATCTGGATTACATGCTTGACTCCAATGATGAGAGCTTCATATCTTCTGCCAGCTAATAAGTGAAGCTCCGCTACATTTAACACATTGAGTGGCTCTGAACAAGTAGTTCAGAGCCCCAAAGGATTTGAAAGCTGGCTGGAAGAATGTTCTACCCTGCATGACACAGCCCAGCTTCTGAATGGACACAATGCATGTTTGGCTCCTGCTCCCAACTGCATTATAAATGCCTACAAAAATCTATCTGTTTTGGGGAAAAATTATTAATAAAATCACAAAGGATGAAATAAGAATACCTCAAAATCTCCTCTTTTTCTCTTGTGTTTTTCTGAGTCCAGAGACAGCTCTCCCAATCTGTTTCTGTGTTGACATGGAGACCTTACAATGCCTCAGTCACAGCAGCTGCTTCTGGATGAAGGTCTTGCCAGGCCACAGCCCAGAGGCCCTTCAGCTCTGTCTGCAGGCAGCCCCAATGCTGCCTCCATGGGGTGAGTTTGCAGAGAAGTTCAGGAGCACAGCCTGTCCAGCAGTAGCCACCACCTCTGGGTACCACACAGGGAGCGACCCCATAGGCCTCCTTCTGGTTGTGGAAATCTCTGCCTGTAAGGCTTCTGTCATTTCTGAGACAGCTGCAAGTTTCCTTTTAAAATTGTTATCAGCTCTATGTTTTTCCTGGTGTTTGTTTACTTTTCCTAAACAGCATGTTGGACTGTTGATTTCCTTTGCTCCTGAAAAATCAAATGCAACTTGTCATTGACAGACTTCTTGAAGAAATAGTTTCAGATTCATTTTCTGTTTAACAGGGCCTCTGACACATTCCAAACTCTTTAATAGGGATACTCCAGCCTGTTGTGTTTTACAAGACCTGAGCTTTTTTCATTACCTGCAAATAATGTCAGTATATAAGTACACAAGATTTTGAGGGGTGGGTGAAATGGCAAGCCAGTACCTACCCAGTAGCACACAACAGCTGCAGATCAAAAAACCTGAGTGTATGCAACAATGTCATTTGTCATTAACAGTCATTCCAGCACTTCCAAGAACACTGACTTCTGGAGTGTAGGAGAACCTAAGCAGAAGGCAAAGGGATGAGCTATTTGGTTGACACAGCAGTGGCAGGAGACCAGATAAATCACCAAAGCGCTGGCTTCATCACACACATCAGTAGACCTCCTACTTGCCTGGTGCATTTGTTGAATGTACTTTTGCCCATTTGGGGAAAAAAAAAAAAAAAAAAGACAGTTCTACTCCTCAGGAGCTAAAACCTGGAAGAACAGTTCAAGAGAGCGTTCCTGAAACCAGAGCCAGAGGAGACCTGGTAGCTAGGGAAGCTGTGGTATAGATATTACTATGTACAAAGCAATCCCTGTTCCAGATGCCACTTATCTGGTGTTTATGATACAGTTGCATAACAATCAGTGAAGAAATGTAAAAAGGACTGGATTTAAATCCTGTGGGATTTTAGCTGCAACTCACTGGAAGTCATTATTTGTGCAGGACCTGCAGCCCACCTCAGCTGGGGTGTGAAAGTCTTTGCCACTCCATCCTCTGAGCCGAGCCCTTGTGAAAGGCCTTGGCAACAGCTGGACACCAGCCCTCTGTGAGAGATGGGAACCTCAACATCTCTTGGCAGTATCTTCGTGGCACTGGCTGTCTGCGATACTGGAAGAAATCCTAGATTGGGTCCCTTGCTAGGAGAGGACTGACTCCTTCAGCTCCTTGTAGAATGGCTCCAGTCAAATGTCTCTGTTGCACCTGAGCTCTGTTTCCAAGTTTCCTCTGGTACTGCAGAGACAACAACTGGCCTTTTTGTTACCAAACATTTAAATTATGTTATATACTCCAAAAGTGAGACACAAATCAGAAAATCATCTTCTGGACCAGCAGGAACTATAGTATGCAATGGCAAGTATTTTCCATATAATGTTTTCACATAAACTAAAAACAAACAAACAAACAGAGTACTTTAGTTATGAGCTATAATGGGCTCCACTGCATGTTAGACATAGCCTCTGTATGGGTTATGCATATTAAATGTAACCATAATCTTGAAAAAGAGAGCACATTTAGCATTCTTTAATCCAGGGCTAGAGGACAGACAAGGGAACAACCAGGGACAAACCGACCTCAAGTGTAAATGAATAGTTTAGGCTTTTTAATAACACAGATGATGCTTCAATTTTCCCAGTTTTAATGCAAGTCTCAAGATTTTATGTTATTCATAAAGACTCATCTTTTGAAAGCAAGCAGATACACAGTATTCTAAGATTATTTCCTTCTTATGGAAGTGGAAGATCTTTTCCCATTAAAAGTTTAGAACATTTTTAAATAGTTGAGTACCTGAGAAAATTCACTTAAAAAACGAAAGACACAGGAAGGAAAAAAACCCTCAGTTTATAACTGTCGCTGTTCTGATTTTGTGGAGCTTAACTTAGAATTCACAGCACTTAGGTCTAACAATATTAATTTGTGGTTATTTGCAAGATGTACTGACCTTTATGCATAGGAAAAGCATTTTGCAGTGCATTTGTAGCCATCTAAATCCTGGATTTGCATGGCTGAAGAAAATCAGCGCCTGGGCTGAGGAGGCACCAGTGCTTGATTCTTTCAGCTGTGGGGAGACGTGGTGACCCGCACCGTTCACCTTTGGAGCCCTGCGACAGGCAGGGTTACAGAGCTCTGGGTGCTGCACTCTGCAGTTACCACAGAGGCGTCTCAAGCCCAGCTTAACATGACTTGTGTTTTGTAGTTACTGTGAGAGAAGCCGTCCCATTTTCTCGTGCAGCAAGACTACACTGTGCCCTTCAACCGCAACCATCAGAAAAGCGTTATTTCCACATTTAACCAGAAGAGGGCAATATTATGTCACCTAAACCACCTGAAGGTCATGCTAGTCCCCTACAGGACAAATTCGTGCTATAAAATAGAGGTGGGGTGGGGGAATAACGTTTTATATCAATATAACACAGCATTTCTGCTTCATTTTATAACTATATTGTATTCAACTGCTTTATATAGTTCAGGAGCGTCTCCTGTTAGAGCACGGCTCACAAGGTGTCTCAGCCTCCCAAACGCAAGCCTGCTGAAGCCTTCACCTCAAAGTCTGAAGTGCAGTGATTTATCCTCAGAAAGCAGGGGTTAATTTAAAGCATATGTGCAAATATACTTAAAGAAAGGCAGAATCAAGCAAATATATTCAGTTTAGATTTTTGAAAGTTCAGAGAAGAGGAAACAGCTGGGTAGGGAAGTTCAGCTCTCCCAGTGCTGCACCGACGTGGCAGAGCTGCATGCGTGTGTGTGAGGCAGTGGCTGTGTGTGTGCAGCCAGCACAGCATTCCCTCCATCCCTCCTACTTCTTCTTTCTGCCTCCTCTTCTTTCTGCCCTCCATTTCCAACCAGTGTGTCCTGCCGGTCTTCCTGGCACCGACTTGTGCACACTCTGGGTACGTCTGCCACTGTGTTCCCCTCTGCATCCAGTCTGAGCAGTTTCAGCAGTGTCACTCGCTACTTTTCCTATGAAATTTAAACCTGCGGACATGGGGGGAGTTTATTGCTCCGTGCTTCTCCCTGAACCTTCTTCTGCTTCCCTGCTTCAAAGTTTTGGGGGAAATATCTCCCTTATCAACTCAGGACTCAGGCAGTGTGGGCTGTGTATAAACCACAGTAACACAAGTAGTGTTACCACTGGCAAGGTTTGCACTACCAGAAAGCTCAAAGTAATCTTGACAAAGCCGAGTCTTACCATCTACATGTAAGGAGGGGATGAAAGCTCCCAACAGGAACTTGACCGCATTCACATGACAACACATCTGCACAGACAGCCTGAGAGGAGACCTCACCTGTAAATGGTGTTGGCAGCAGCAGCACAATGGTGTCAAGTGCTGGAGATCACTATTGAAGGTTGAGCAGTCGTTCTAGCAGGCAAGACCACACAGTTTATGTACATTTCATTGTTTCCACTGTACCAAGAGTTGAAGTTTCCTGGATTCATGCTGTTGCTACACAGCCATATAAAAATGTTCAGTCTGCTGGTGAGGAAAAAAAACCACGATCAACAGGCAGAGCTAGTAAGTGGTTCTCTCATTTAGTTTTTTACTTCCTTTTTCTTAGGAGCAGGAGGCATAATACAACTGCAGTGTCTGTCCGTCTGTCAGTTCTCTCACTTCTAGTGATGTTCGAACAACTTGGTCTCATAGACTGAGAGCGGTAAAGACCTCAAAGATTTTATGTTGCTGCAGTTTGCACAAGAACTGCGGTGTGGTTAGAGAGAGAAGACCCCAGGCAATGCTCGGACAGAGGAAAGGCAGCACCCAGTAGCTCCCACCAGTCAGAGGCCCTGCTCTTGCCCAACAAGCATAGACTCAGTGCAGCAACAGTGTGGGAGGTGGAGAGCAGTGGATATCCATGGAAGACTGGAAGACTGACATCACACCTCTATTGGAAAGTAAGCAAGCTTAGGTTTATTTATAAAACTTCACTATACTTAAAGGATAATAAAATTTACACATTTTTATTGGTTTCTTGGATTTTACTTTCCTTATGTTGACACCCAGCACCTGAAATCTACTCTACTGTGTTTTATCTCCTGGTGCAATAAACCTGTATTAAGTTTACTGGAGACATGAAAGTTAAGTTTGCCTAAAATATCTGAATTCGATCTTTCTTAATCTTTTGAGGCTGGTTTGTATAACGAGCTAGCCAGCCATATTAACACAACCATGTGTGACTCAGAGCTACACTATTTCCAGGGTTTTGAAAGACACAGACACTTTTTTGTATACAGTGCAAATGACTCCTTACCACTGCTAATTGCTGTTCTTCTAGTTGGAGACACCTACATTTTCCTATCTGTATATTTAGAACTGGAAAATCATTGGTTTTCCTCAAGGGGTTCTATGATTTTGAGTCAGTCAAAGCAAACACAAAAACCTGGAATCTTGACCATAGCTCACTGGATGGTGTAGGGCCTTGGCTGTAGTTTATTGTGTGTGGCAATGGAGACCTCCTGTGACTCTCTCTTCCGTACATCATGATTGTTCCTTAAGGTTATGCAGTGTCCACTTGAGAGATCTGCCAAATATTAAATGAGAATGTGAGACAGGGAAGCTATAGTCAGAATCTCCATAAAGGTGTGTAACTGAAATCAAATTGGTTAACAGAGAATAGATGGATTATTATACTATTCAGGACAAAAAAAAAAAAAAAAAAAAAAAAAAGCACAGAAAAAAAAATAAAATTTGAGTAGTTTTCTGCAAAGCTGAGATAATGTTGCAACTTTAGCAAGTATAGGAAGAAATCTTCAATGCAAATTGTCCAAAGTCCTTGTTTTCCTTTTTTTTTAACGTTTTCTGCATACGTATGAATGAAAACATGAAATTGCTGGTAATAGCCATTACAGCTAATAAATTATAAATTATTTCACAGATTGAAAAAAAAAAAAAGTAAAGAATATTTATGAAAGGTCTTGGTGTAGTGGTTTGTGGGAGCCACGAAAGTACTAATTCCAATCACACAGACCCATTGACCAATGCCTGCGGTCCGATCACTTGACCTTCTTGTTCTTCAGTCATCCTAGCTAGAAAGTGTATTAAATGCATCACCCCTGGAAAATGACAGTGTGAATTCATGCGTTAATGTGTGTTTTACCGCACATAGGATATTGTACTTCTCCCCCCCTTTCAGTTTGTAGTTTCTGGTTTCCTAAAGTGTTATGCAGAATCCTGTGCAAGTGATGTTTTACATTTCCTGAACCTTTTACATCCTTTAAGTTTGAGAAATTAGATAGTATTAACTTTCCTCTCTTGGATTTCTAAAGACATTTCAGGCTTGTCTTTTATCCAAATCATTTTATGGTCCATTAATTGAATAGATAATGTTTCTCTGCAAACTCTGAAGGGTCATTTAGTATTTTCAGCATGACTACAACATGAACACAGTGTATTTTCAGCCAGAAGGCTGATATTTTTTTACAGTTTTAACAACCAACAAGTGAGCCATCCTTTGATGTCTGCTCTTTTTCATAAATGTAAATTTTTCAGCTGAAATTTAGTCAGAAGATATAGGCTTTTTTGTTAGAATGGCATGGCCTCTAATATCATGCTTGAAAATTCTGACAGGGCAAGGAATGCATGAACTATTGGTAAAATCCACCAAAGGCCTAGACATTAGCTCCCATGAATCTCAGTGCAAGTTTTAATATGCTAAGTAGTAAAATATGTTTTTGAAAAGAAAAATCTAGTGCCCATATACAGTTCAACTGAAAACCAGTTTTGTAAACCAGTTTTGTTAGTAACAGAATCAATTTTACAAGATGTTCGCTTCTGGAACAGGTGCAAAACTGATCTATGCAATGCAAAACTGATTTATGCTTTGCATATTGTGTTTTACCTAATAAGGGATTTGAGCATATTCTTATCTTATCAACCTAGCATTTATCTTAGCCCAAATATGCCTAGAATGAGAAGAAATATATACAGTATCTCTGGAAATTAAGCTAGTCAGCAGTTATGCAATTATAGAGTAGTGCGCATGTGCAGTACCCAAAGGTGAAAAGGACAGAAGCGATGAAGACTACTTACTTCATCCTGAAGACCCTCTGAAAGACCACCAGGGGACACTGCGCATGATCAAAGTAATTCCAAGGTGTTGCAATCAATGTTGCAATAAATGTTGAGTAACTATTACATATTCTAATGATCCTAAATGAATATATGAATATGTATGTGAATTGACTGTATAAATACTGTGCAACTTAAACTGACCGCTGAAGCCAGCTTTGGGTGCGAACCCCTGGTTTCCCAGCGCTGAAATAAAGCACCGCATATAACTACGCCCGTGGTTATGTGTCCTGATCGCTAACATTTTAATCTCTGCTAAACTGCTAATCATCCAATTGAAAGTGCTACTCAAGGAATCACCTCACCGCCAGTAGTGGTTTGGTGGCACAAGAAGCTTCATTGCCTTTTGTTACATAGAGTCATAGCAAGTCAAACAGATAAGTCAAACTTCTTATAGTTATTTGTAGTATCCTAAATAAGCTATGTTGAGTTTGCTGAGCCACTATGCTTCACCGTGTGCCAAGGAAAAGGGAACATGCATCCTCCTTGGAGTTATTCCTCCACTGCAAACTGGGACCCAGTCCTGTAAGGTCTTAGAAGCATGCTGAGCTGCACACACCCCTTCTGGACACGCATGGACAAGAAGATAAAATCCTCTTGATAGATGTTGGATAGTTGGATGTTTGTGTTTGGAGTTTGTAAGTCTTCTCGGCTTTTGAGGAAACAGAAGGAAAACTAGGCTTAGGGGTCCAAAAAGGTCTGCAGGTCTAGTATTAGACCTTTGACTAATAATCATTCTTTCTGAAGTTAATGAGACTATTTACATTCTATAGTATTGCTTTGATGTACAACCTTTGCACCTGAGTTGGCATAATTTGCAGTGGGTCTTTAACTTCTTAGTTGCATGGAGGATATTTTTTAATGAGGTTGCACTGAGGAGGGAGAAAGGGAGTTGCTCTTTCATATATAAATATCTGTGACTAAGAGTTAATGCGTACTTTCAGTCTTTAGTGGCCACATTCAACAACTACACCCTAAGATCATGCCAGATTATAGTCCATCATACAATTTTGAGTTGCAAGAACTTCAGGGTGTGTTTTGAAAGACTATATGTTCTCTTGGTGAATAGTAAGTAACTACACTTCTATAACTAGTGCTTATTGTTGCAAATCAAGTAGAAGAAATCATAATTGTGTACTCACATTACTCCTCTTTATGGTACAGTTCCTCCAGTGACTACTTCTGAATTCACACTGTTTATTAAACAGATGACTAAGAGCATGCAACTTCTGTTTCAGTTCCTGCCTTACACAAAGAAACAACAGGACAAAACAGGGAAGAAGCATAATAACATATGTAATGTTATTTTCTCATTCATGAGTTGCAGGTACTAACATAGGTTTTAGATTCTCTGTGAAATGAGAACAGTAAATCACTGAATTATGCCAAGAGTGGTCTGACCTGCCAAAGGAAAATTCTGTAGTCTTATGATCTTGTAGAGAGGATGGGGGCACTTAAAAGAACTAATCTGCTTTTAAAGTAATCTCTGATCATCTTCAAACTACTGCAGACCCAGAAAGGAATTAAAACCAGCATCTCCTGCACATTTGTCTTTGAGGAGCACAGACACAAAAGGAGAATCTCAAAGGAGTATTATTTGCCCCACACGATCAGTGTGTAATGTATTACTACACATTAGTGTAGTAAAATGGCTTTGAACTGGTACAAAATACTTAGAAGACTACATGTGAATTAGGGCCTTATGTAGTACTTTCTACTCTGAAAATATTACCTCCCAAGAGACTGGAAAGTCTTGTGGTTTTGAAGTATTAGTTATATGACTACCTGCTCAAATTGGAGTCTGTGCAGTCCATCCTGGAACCATGAGCCCACCAAAGGAACTATCTCCTCCTCAGTTCTCACTCCAAGCATAAGAGCTTGTCATGGTTTAACTCCAGCTGGCAGCTAAGGACCACACAGCCCCTCGCTTATCCCCCAACCCTCCATGGGATGTGGAGGAGAATGAAAATTAAAAAAAAAAAAATGTAGTTTGAGTTAAAGGCAGTTTAATAGGACAGCAAAGGAAGATTATAATGATGATGATGATAATAATAATATGCAAAACAAGTGAGGCACAATACAATGGCTTACCACGTGCTGACCCATGCCCAGTCCGTTCTAGAGCAGTTATCATGACCCCCTGGCCAATTGCTGCTAGTTTATACACTGAGCATGATGTCATATGATGTGGAATATCCCTTTGGCCAGTTTGGGTCAGATATCCTGGTTATACTCCCTCCAAGCTTCTTGTGTACCTCCTCACTGGCAAAGCATGAGAAGCTGAAAAGTCCAATACTTGGCAACAACTAAAATCATCAGTGTGTTATCAATGTTACTTTCATACAAGATCCAAAACACAGCATTATACCAGCTACTAAGAAGAAAATGAACTATATGCCAACTAAAATCAGGACAGTGAGCCAAAATCAGGACAGAGACCTTAAGTAACAAGTTATAGAAGTGCAATTTGAGTTATTGCAGTCAACAACTGCCTGAGCATGACATGGGACAGATTGTTTACAAATGAATGCTCACTAGCCACCTGATTTCACGTAGAATTGCTCAGGGAGTGTAAAATTCAGCATGAAACACAAAGTTAGTGCTTATGATAGTTCTTTTAGAAATGTGATTTCAACAATGTAATCATTGAGAGAACTGAAAGACTGAATATGTCACAGCATTGTGAAACTATCAAATGCTGCAAATTTCTTGCTAAGAATTCACTGAGCAACTAAACAAACACTGAGCAATAAATAACAGAGACTTCACTTATGATATAACTTGATATAAGAAGAAGTAGCAAAGGTCTCACAAAGATAACACAGGGTGCTGCCTGCATGAGAAGGCATGGCTTTCTGAACACAGGCTGTGGACAAATGCCAAGCAGATATATACTCCCTGGGGCAAATATAAAAAGTCAAAAGAAAGACTATTATGGTGGTAGAAGAAGAGTTAAAAAAAGAGCATTCATGGACTCCTATATCCATTGTATAAGCACTAGAAGATGTGATGCATGATTTGGGTTGAAACTAAGATTCAGTCAGCAGAAGGAAACACAAAAGCAGACAAATCAGGAGCCACTGAACATCCAAAGATATCTTAACAGCTCTGTGCATATTTTCACCTCTTTCTGGTCATTTGCTGTCTGTTCTAATCCTCTTTCTTTCACTCCCTAATTTTCTTTCCCTCTACTTTGCTTCCCCCAAGCCACTGCAAATAACAATGTTTGCTGTCATTCCACAGCTCACTGCACTGTCTCATGATTTCCTGTTCCTCCATGTGCACTTATCTCATCCATTTGCATTGAAAGGTCTCTGGGAGAGGGGACATTCGAATATTGTGTTTTCCCAGCACTTTTAGGCCAACTCTGGTTCCTGAACTGATTTATAAGGTGCTAATCTACTCACTGTAAGAAGCCATGCAGTATCTTAACCAATAGCACTTCTAAAATAGATTATAGCCACTCACTGCTGAGTTTGAGACCAAAGTAATGCCATATATCTACTTCTTGTGACATTCATGAGAATACTCACAATGTACCTTTGAATGCCAAAATAAAACAGATTATTTCTCATCATTCCTTATGTCCATATGTCTATATCTCGATGGATTTTTTTCAATGGTCATAGAGGATAGAAGCCCTTGCAGGGGAATGATATTTCTGTTGTGAGGTGAAACTCCTCTCTGTTTTTCATCAAACACATTAGTAATGTGTCCATGTGCACTTTCTCATAAATTACATATATAAATGATTTGTTGGTAATGGGGCAAAGACTTACAACTTCACATTAAAGGTTTTAGTGTGAGAAAAGCTGTGACACAAGTCAAAATCAACCTACTGAGAACTTGCAGGGAGCTTATGGTCTTCTGGTGAACACCCAGTGAGCTCCTGGTCTGCATGGAAGCAAGAAGATCCTACTGTAAGTAGGTAGAATTAAATTAGAGATGCGCAACAGATAAAATAAATGAGAGACACAATCTGAGATGATTAAAGAAGAAAACCCAATCCATTAAGAACGTGAAATAAAAAAATATGAGCTCAAATACATCTTCCTTTCTAAGGATAAGTCTATGCTGCAGTCAGGATTGTGGCTGCAGCATGTGTAGACCTTCACCTTTAAATGAGCCAGAGCAGATGTTGATATCCATGGAGTCCAGCAGGAGCCACCAAACACCCAGAACAACACTGATTTCACCATTCGTTCATTACACCAGTGGTCTAAGCTAACACAACACTGAGTTCTTCATTGATTTGTTACACTAGCAGCCTAAGCTAACACAGTTATCCACAGCCAAGAGACCTGACAAACCGTGGTGACATCCTAGAGACTCCACAGGTTTTTCCATACTGGAAATTCTTCCCCACAAGACAGAAGGTGACAGCTGAGAAAGAATGGATGAGGAGAGCAGTTGCACAATTTATATGAAACTGTCAATGCAGTTATATTGCTATTTTTTCTGGGGACAAAAGGGTCTTGAAAAGTTCCTGGTTCTCATTTTTTCACCCCTCTTGCCTTCACACAATTCACTTCCTGTGCTGCAGTCTAGAGCCCATTACGCACTGTGCTCCTACAGCTCTGTGGGGCGATGCTGCAAACAAAACCCCAATGAGGAGGAATTCCAAGATCAGACAAGAAGAGAACTTATCAAATTGGCTTTGCCAGCAGAGAAAGTAGAGTATCTATACAGAGAAAGCAAAGTACATCTAATTTCTCCTATCAGAATTGTTGCATTCATATGAATGTGACTTTAAAGTTAGCTTCTATAGTCTTATTTGTGCTTATTTTAACCAAGCTAGCAAGCTCAGGTTTGCCTGTCTTATTTTCCCCAACCTGTAAATAGTAGTGCAAACATTTACCAGAGAACAGTGTATTAGGAGAAATCAATTAAGACCTTGTGAAATGCAGTATGCTAGTAAGGATGCAAAATCCTGGTACAGAATTTTGCATCCTTACTAGCATACTTCTGGTTTATCAGGAAAATGCTAAATAAACAAGATGTCTGTATACACTCTCGCCCCCCTCCCCTTTATATTTCAAATACATTCCTGTTATTTATAGTTGTATTTCTGTATTATTGTTCGACCATATCTTCTAACTCCTAGCAGCTAGAATTGCATAAGCTCATGTGACCAAAAATTTGTCTCACTGATATTTATGAAGCTTTGATAACAAAGATTTTTTAACGCCTGTAAAAAAGTATATTGTGTAAACCTGAACCATACACAAACTTTATGATTAAATCATTTGTGTTTTGTCCTTATTTGAATTTCCAAATTTACTTAACAAAAGGTTTCACTGGGGCTTTTCAGCCCATATTTACATAGATCCATCAAAGATGGCATAGTTAGACGCAGGATGTAGTTGAAACTAGACAATAGCCCAGCGGGGTTAAGGTATTGGGCTGCAGCTAAAGTGTTTTGTTAGGAAGATCTGATAAGTGCTTAGACTTTTTGCTAAAATAAAGACCCTAACAACAGTGGGAATTCAACAGGGTAATCACACTTAATGCAGACTGTTTAGAGCAATTAGAGGTGATTGGCAGTGTCTTAAAGCCCTTAAACAGAAACAACATGTAAAAAGAACTGACCTCAATTGGATTTCAGCTTCTTTGCCAGTTTCAGTCTAATGCATTATATCAACTGGTTTAATGCACATGAGAATAAAGTATTTTTTATTGGTCCTGTGGCTGTAAAGTGCTGTCACTGAGCCTTTCTGTATCATGGAAATATGAAAACGCCTCATGTGATACTCAGTCCTATCAGTAGACAGTGTGAGTTTGTACTTGACAAGGAATAAATCCCTCTTCCCTGATGTCCATGAGGTACTTATCAATGAATGGATCAGGAATGCAGCGAGGAAGGCAGGAGACAGTGACAGATGATCCAATAGTAAAATGGACTTTAGAGTATGTTTTTGATGCAAACCCAAATTTTGCTAAAGCAAATTTCGAAACAACTGGATTTATGCCTATAAATAACACACAGAGAGATATTTAAACTACAGTAGATGCAATACTCTGATTTAAATCTATGCTGACATACTGAAATCACTGAAATAAGGCTGACTTTGCATTTCCCAAGGATTTAGCTCATAGGTCTAAATGGAACTACCTAATGAAATCAGTCATGAGGGCAGTTACACACACCTTGGGAGCCTTGCAGGGTGTATTTCAGTAAGTGTGTCTTTGGGCCCAAATTATTTAGGACACAACATTCACTGAAATTACCAAATGTTGAGTAATAGTCTGTCCTGGGTAGAAGAGCTGTTTGAAATAGTGAGGTCATGCTTATCCAGATAGAGACAGGGTATGGTGCTGCCCATTTACCTCTAACAGTCTAAATTACAGCGATCCAGGTCAAAATTGCCATACTTTCACCTGAAATGCAGGGCTAGAAATGTTGTGTGCTTCTAAGTTGTCACAGTGCAGAACCTGGGTGGTTTAAAAGTTAAAACCTTCATTTAGGAGGCAGTAACTTCTTAAAACATGCTGTTCTGGTCACTTTTGAATCACTAATGATACCCAAATTTTGTACACACTTTTAATATATATTTCTATTTATATTTTTATTATTTCTATTATTTCTATATTATTTCTATTATTTCTATTTCATTTATATTTACATTTACATTTGTATTTGTATTTATACAATGTTTTTGTGTTGGGATGAAGACATTTTGTGTTGTTTTGACTTAATCTGTTCTCAAAAACAATGATCTATATTAGTGTAATATTGCTATTGTAGCAACATATCTGTAACTAAAGATATTTTGGTATGGTTGTGAAGAGGTGTGGAGAGGGAACACAGCGACAACCAAGCTGCCATGACAGTCACCCCATCCAGTGCTTTTTTGGCTCCAGGGGGAGGAGGTAATGCTGAAATCCACAGCTGGATACACTGCTTTGGCAGCAGAATTTATGCAATATAATTAATGTATTTCCACAAGTTCAAAATAATTACAAAAGTGAATAATAATCTCCTACTGGTTTGAATGCACAGTGGTGTGGGTGTAGGGCCTAGACCAAGAGCTGTCCTCTGGATAAAATCTACATAAAATGAAGTTTTGCCCACAGAGTTTGCATTATGACAGATGGCAAAGAAAGGTGCTGGTTTAGCTTTCTTTATCAGACCCCTAGGTTTATCAGCAGTTGTAATAATCCCATCTACAAAAGGGTGGGAATTGCCTCGGTTCAGCCACCCAAGAGATAAAGCTTCTGGTTGACCCACTCACCTGGGCTCCCTCCATGGCCAGTGGAGACAGAATAGACACCTTCACAGAGATATTCCTCCCACCCCAAGAAGGTATGTGAAGTAGATGGGAAAAGAAGTTGTCCATAGTGACTATCTACAAGAAGCATGTACACGATTAACTCATCCCACACACTTAGCTTTCAGTAATTGAAGTATAGATGGATGTTTGCACAAGGTGTCTAGCACAGTCCAGAGGTCACTAGAAGTGTGCCCATCTAAATAAATCCTTAGTGAAAGGATCTGCCTGCCCTTCAGGGCTAGTCACCATCCCACCACACAGATCCCTCTTCCTTCCGCTTCAGCTACAGATGCTGAAAAGCCTTTTCTCTGCTTTCAGATTCAATAGGACCAGAGTTTTCTTTCTACAGTTATACACAAACCTCCCTGCACACATGGGTAACTCCTCAGCCATTTGCCTATTCCACTTTCCTCCTTACTGGTCAGAAGTCAGAGGTCTCAAATCGCTGCTTATATATACTTTTCACCAATAACAGAACAGATAAATGACATTTTGTATGATTTCTATGTTAGGATAAATAATGTTCCATTATTTTAATACATCAGAGACCAGAAAAAGTGAAATTTAAATAATTTCCCAAAGGCAAACTCCCAAGAATGAAAAAACATAATAATTTTGGTTGTTTGGCTGGTAGCATAATTCTGAGGCTTTTTGCTACACAAACAACTTTGCTCTAAGCTTTGTTTAAATCTTTTTAAACATTAGCTGGAGGCAGAGGCTTATGGCTACTTAGAGTGTTAGTTAATTAAAAAAAACCTTTAAATTATCATTCTTTCCCTTGTCATGGGGAGAAAACAGCCAGAGGATAATGAGTTTTATTAACTCTCATAATGTCAGCGTTGATTGCATCCAAATATTGAATCAGTTATTTGTCAGTCCCCAAAAAACCAGCAAGAGAAGTAAACAGGTCAAGGATTTTTGCAAGGTTCCCTCCTTCCAGTCATGGTTTTGCTGCTGCACCTGCATGTATACACGCAGTATAAGAGAGTCAAGGTGTTTTGAGACCAGGTCATTTCTGCACAGCACCTACCAACATATCACCATCCTTTTGCCTGATTTCTTGAGTTGCTGCTGTAAAATCAAGTGACATCCCTGCAGCCTTTCAGCAGCTGCCAAATCATAGAATCATAGAGTTGGAAGGAACCCACAAGGATCATCAAGTCCAACTCCTGTCCCTGCATAGAAAAACCCCACAATTCACATAACCTGTCTGAGGGCATTGTCTAGTCTCTTCTCCAACACTGTCAGGCTTGGGGTCATGACTGTCTCCCTGGGGAGCCTGTTCCAGTGCTCCACTACCTGTTGGGTGAAGAACCTTTTCCTGATGTCGAAATGCTGTTACAAAAAGAACTTGTCTCAAGTGGGAACTATTCAGGAATTTTCTAACAAAAGTTTGGGATTTTTTGTTTTGTCTTGTTTTTTAAACCTCATGCTAATTTGTGGAGATGTTACCTGAGAATGTAGCCCCCTCCAGGAAATTCTCACCAGAAAACGACTCTCTAGCATAAGAATTTGGAGAGACATCCCCACCTCAGACTAAGGAATAGATCAGTGATTAGGACACTTGGCTGAGACGGTGAAGACCTATTCTTCCTCTGTCCCAGCTTTGCACCAGCCCTGGGCTACTGCAGCAGGAAGAGAATTTTCCTCCAATCTCCTCCAACTTTTGATAAATAAACCATTGCCTGCTGGGAGACAGAAAACAGTGTTGTTTCATAATATGGCTAAATTTATCAAACATCTGGTTTCTATCCCTATAGCTCCTAGGCAGACTTTTCCACAAATTCCCTCTTGTCTGCATCATCAATGACATTTATCTGGCTTCATGTTCAAGAGTGAGACAGGCAGAATACCAAATTTACAAAAAGGGAGAAAAAAATGAACCAACATAAAAAAAAAAAATCTGCTCCCTAAGTTGCCTCTTCGTGGGGAGATCAAAAAGCATCTGTAGCAGAGAAAAGGGAGCAGAGCACAACCAGGAATGAAGGAACAAAACTGCTATGTTTGGTCGCAGGTAGCCATTAGTTCCCATGCATTAAGTGAGGAAATCACATCTTCACATCTCTCCTGTCCTTTTATACCTCTTTTATGGGAAAAGATGGTCAGGTTATGACTTCTTTTATTCTTTTGAAAATACTTGGGTCCGGTTCACTGAGGAAAAGAAGGCTGGGAATAAATATTGTTTAGCAGTTTTCCAGATAAGAGATTTTGGGGAGTTTTATCCAGCCTTTACTACAGGCAGTCTTGAGCTGGAAAGCAGAGATGCAAATCCCCCTGAGGATCCTATTGGTTTGGTGTCAGAGATATTTTCTAACCTGCAAAGGTAAGATAACCCCGCAAACTCTAAAAGTGCCACAAATTTAGAGGAAGCAGGTGAAATCAATTGCATCCACCCTGCATTTCTGTCAGATACGGGTGAATTTTCAAGGAATTTGCTTCATTCCCCACATCAGGGCCAGCCATCTCCATTGTTTACATGTTGACTCACCCTTTGACTGGTGAGCCAGCCAACTCTGCAGCCAATACATGTAGGTTCACAAAGGGTCTGTCTCACCTTTTTGAAACTAAACAGAAATGTAGTATTTCCTACCCTTTAAACTGCCCATAAAGTGGATTTTTTGTTTTAGTTAATGTTCAAAGGAAATTTGAGAAGCAGAACTAGTTGAGGGAGGAAGAAATACGTTTAGATGGTATTTTTCAATTACAAACTCACTTACCAGTCAGTGTTTTCTGGTTCTTTAACAGAATGCTGGTAAAAATTATGTTGGAGCAGTTCAGTGTTTTAAATACAAAGAAATTAGATGTTCAGTTTCAAAATATACTGTGATACTAAAATTAGCAAATTAATGTATGACTATAAAGTATATTTTTTAAATTATGCACAAAATCCCTCAGAGTAAGTTATAGTGCTTTGCACCATGTTCCAATAAAATTAAAGTCTCAGCTCCTGCAAAATTCTGGCAACAAAGAAAAACATCTTCCCATGTTTTAAGAACTGAACAACTTGATAATTAAATTCCTGAAGTATCTTAAAGGTAAATCTTTGAAGAGCTCATTTCCAAATGTCATTTTGCCATTTCACTAAACAACTATAGTTCAATGTTGACAATGTATATGGAACATATACTATGCCAGCTTTGACTTTCAGCTTACTGATCTGATAAAGTAAAACCCTGATAGCAATGATAAATTGTGACCTAACAGTGATCAGCACAAGCATTCATGGCTACATATCACTGAAAGGCAGGTGATGTACCGGTATAAGATATTCCCCTCTTCTCCATTCACTCCAACTCCTGCACAATGGTACACTGCTTCTTTAGCTATATAATGCAGCTTCTTGTGGGCACATCCTCTGCACCACACTGGAAAAACGACCCAACTTAAAAACAAAACAAAAACAAGCAAAGAAACAAAAGCTAAACAAATTTTAAAATGCTTTAAAAAATAATCGAAAAGCACCCATAAAGCAGCACCATGACTTTTATCAGCAACAAGAACACTGTAGAAGGCAAGACAAAGGGTTTTAATGCAGTCAGTACAACAAACTTTGTGCTTGTTTATTCTCAAGAGGCTCAGCAAAGCTTACACTTAGTGCAACAAGCCAACCTCTCCTTAAAATAGATGATTTTGCTGGATATTAACACTCAGAACCATCTGCAACTTGGAGAGCTGCATGTATTTTAGACGAAGCAAATCCTCCAGGGTAGCTTTGTTTTGTCAAAATGGATAGAGAAGCAGGTTAAAGGGTCTGAAGATAAATAATAAATGATAAATGAGTGACAACTCAAGACCACAATTAGGCCAAGGTTAATAAGTATCAATTCCAAAGGATACGGGATTTCTCTTTAGAAGTAACCACCACATGATAAAAGTCCTACTACAGACTTAATGGATAAACTCACTTGGTATTACAGTTGATTACAAAACAGGAAAAAGATTATACATAGCAAAAGTATAAGTCAGATGGCTAGCTTAACCTTTCATAAAGACAGGCAGTAGGGTTTTGTTTACCTTCTCCACTGTATGATCTTCCTGTGCACTCAGTGAATGCTAAAAGCAATTGCAAGACACATCTGCAAACATATTTCTCCCTCACTTTTTCTCCCCCTTGCACTGGCTCAGCAACTATCTTACAGTGATATCCATGGAGAAAAAAATACCAGAGCACTTGTCTGTCCTCCTGTCACACAGTCGTGATGTTCAAAAAGGGATTTTTCAGGCATAATTAGCTTTGATCTGTGTACTAGTACCCTATTCACAACTAACAGGGGAACCTCTTTCTGTGACAATTTAAAATTTGCTAACTAATGCAAACTGTACCAAATTCTGCTGCGTTGTGTCATCTGTTCCAGCTAGACCAGTAGGTCTTCTCAAGGCAGCTGAAGCAACCTGAAAAAAAATAACATTTCCAAAGCATTTGATGTGGTTTTGTTTTGGTTTGGTTTGGTTTTTTTAGGTGGGGTTTGGGTTTTGTTTTGTTTTGTTTTTTCCCTGTCTTTCTTCTATTCTCACTGTTTGTTTGATCAAAATGTACTGAATGGCAAAACATCCCTCTGCTATGTCTGGCTCCTTCTGAGTATATTAGCTTATCTGTCTCTTAATCCCATCTTTTATAAAATTGAGTGCTGTGAGAAATTGCAGCATTTCATGCAGTTTTAGGTTCTTCAACTCTAAATGTCTTATTGTTATTTTACTTTTGTTACAAGACACAAGTCTTAGAAACAAGATAATGACAATGTGCAAATTTATTACGAGATCAACATAGGACAAATAACTTGTCCTAAGTGCCATAAGTGATTGTAAGACAAAGTCAACATGCTATCAGGAAAGGGAGAAATTGAAGCAACGAAATTAGCCAGGTCTGACTTTATGACTTGTTGAGCCTACAGAGGTGGAAGTGTAACTTCTAAGGCTTTAGAGCACTTCAGCCAAGCACAGGTTTTCATTATGCTGACTCCAAAAAAGTCAATTTAATGGCCCTGCCACAACCCTGGTTTACCATAGGTTGATAGAGCAGATAGTACCCTGTTTTTCTGATGGAAAATAGCACTTAAGCAACATACATGCTTAAGTAACATACATGTTCTTTCATCTGTCAGATAGACAGTAAGAGCTGGTATCTAGCCACAAAGATGTATTTGCCTAGAACATTTAAAGTAAAGAGATAAATAAGAGACTATGTCGTTGTTCTCCAAAGGAAGAGTAGTGCTAGGAGTAACACATATATGTGAGCAGGCACTTTAACAGTCAAAAATTTAAAAAGAGATGAACATTTTTCTTATTTAAAAAAACAACATTTACTTCATAAAACTGCATGCTCTATATCACCCCCAGAGTATAATACTAATACTAGTTCTAACGCTAATCCTCTAATCACAATGACAACAAAAATAACTACTTTTCTGCAGGTCATTTAGGCAACCACTCTTACTGCAGTCATTGTTTCTGTTGCTGAAGCAATGAAAGAGATAGTGGAGGAGCTAATACATCCCTTTGAGTGAAAACGGTCTTGTCAAAGACCCAGCACAAAGCTGTTACTCTACTGGCACCTCCAGCCAAGTATCTGGTGATATCAGTTCAGGTAACCAACACACCTCAACTGAGTGATTAAATGGATTATGGCCTCATCTCACAAACAAGAGGGACATTTACCCAACACTCAATGACTGAAAGATTTAAGTTTCCACCCTGTTAGAAGCTCAGTGACTCTAAAATTCAAATTTAAAGATCTTCCCAAGGCAGTAAGTAATTACAGCATTTGCAGGTGCCCTTTTAAAACGGGATATGATATTTCATGTATCACTTAAATGATAGTTCTTCCTGTGCAGGACACCAGGATGAAGAAGTATATACCATCACTAAACTAGACATGAACAGAAAAAAAAAAAAAAAACAACACATTAGTACCATGCTATGAGCACTGAATATTCCCAAAGCAGGGCAGATAGCAGTAACTGGATATAATTTTGAAAGGCTAACTAACTCTCAGACTGCTTTGGCAGTGAATGATGGATATGGTCTATTAAAAGCTTGCTCGACATCAAGCAGCTCTGCTTCCCACTGTTGTTCCAAGTTTCCCATTTTCCTAGCTCACACCACTATGCCCTGCCTGGCTGAGACACAAGACTGCAGTCATTATTGGTGATTACTGTGATAAACTCAGCATTAATGATGTACGAATGTGTCAGCACTTATGTTCATCTATCACCTACCTATAGACCCTGCACACTTCCAGCCATAGTGATTACATTAATGATTGATACCTTCACTTTATAACCTTTTAGATCAATTCAAAAGGCAAACACCCATTGGCCATCTTTATTATAAACCTGGCTAATTAAAATCTTACTGGTGTTCTCAAAGCTAAATCTTTCCTCATGCTGTTTTTGTTTTCTCCAGGTCTTTGAGCAATGGTTTTGTATTAGGCCATATATCTTACAAACCAGGAAGAAAGAACATGTGGACGTTGCTGCTTGAATATATTAACAGCAGGCTGAAATTCAAAACTCCTTCACTCAGTCTCTGTTCAGCTTTTATACTACTGAAATTCTCATTAGATCAGTTGGAGTGTTACCTCAATGAGGATATGAGCGTGCATGCAAGAATGATTTGCCCCCATTTGAGAGGCCATTTGGATGAAGAGTGTCTACATTAGGGTTACTCATCAATAGGTGAAATAACTGGATAGTTCAGGGATCACTGATGTTTTGTTAAGATTTTCAGTTCTGGATTATTGCTGTCTAGAATATGACTCATGGTGGCATCAGGTGACAGCTGTTCTGTGTCCCATAAACAATGAACTGGCAGTAGATGTTTAAAGTCTCTGGGGGCTAGACGTCCAAGCAGGAAATGTGAATGGTGACAGTAGCAAACCCATCAGAGTCCTGCTGAGTGTGAACTCCCAAAGTGATCACTTCACGAGGCCAGGAGGGCCCTTGCACACCACAAAGAAACTGCCCTACTTGCAGTTAAAACCTTTTCTTTTCCAATGCTGGTGGAAACCTGTGCTGTTAATTAACCTCTCGTTTCTAGCTGACAAAAGGGCTGCTTTGTCACTGTGAGGACATAGGTACAGGCACACTGTCACTTCCTGACATGAAACCTGGTGAAGTAAAGCCAGCCACATAAACCTTGGGCTTACCTCCCTGTAACACATGTGACCTGAAGCAGATTCTTCTGTGTCTTTTAAAATGACATTGTCAGTGACCAGGTTTAAAAAGTAGTAGGGTGTAATTACACTCATTGCCGTGTTTTTTGAAGGGTTGACAGCAGTAAAAGTGGCTCTAAAAGAACTTGATATACTCGCAGTAAAAATGTTCCTTCAAGGACTGTATCAGCAAAAAGATCTAAATGCAAACTCAGCTCATGAAATCTCTAACATGCAGGCAGCAGGAAACTTTAAAAGCCTATCAGGAGTAGTATTTTTCTATACCTGTCTTCTTTTCTATACTATTCTTTTCACCTTTTTTTTTTTTTTCTAAAAATCATGATTCAGATAGAATGTTTTTAACCTTAGATCTGAATCAATACTTATATCAATATTATTGTATTATGTTTCAAGAAACACAGACATGGTCTTATGTCCTGTTTCTGCTTTTGTGTAATGGAGGCCTGAATTATTTCTTTGCATTTGTTCGAACTTTGAAATCTTCTAAAAATACACTTTTTTTCTTTCTTTACTTTTCCTGACTTTGCAGAGTGTCAAAGATGTTTCATAAAAGATGTAGCATTTCACATAAAAGAGGTATTGATATGTTTCCTTTATTCATTCCAAAACGTTATCCAGTAGGTTTGATGTATTTATTACGGACTTTTTCCAAAATATTTATCACCAGAGCTGGTGTATTTGCTATGGGTTTTCTCCAAAGTGTTAGCCTTGTTATCAATGTTTCACTACATTGTTGTGTGACTTTTTTTGCTAGACACTTGTGAAATCAAAATGCCCTCAGGTAAGAACATAAGATGAGAATGTCAGCTCATGAAAATTCAAATGCTTCACCTACTCCTTTACTATACTTCATTCCTTCAGTGACAGTTTCTTTAAATACTTCTCTGAGTTTTTCTCCAAAAGATTATTTTATTTATTTTTTATGATAAAAAATATTAAAATGTGGAAATTTTAGTTTTGAAAATGTAAATTACTGAACAAAAAATCTTTATTTTCTTCTGAAATTTCCAGTAAAATAGCGCATAGTTTGACACTGGATGTAAGTAAGCTGCTACTTCAGCTCACTGTGGCTAGTTTGCGTCTGAACATTGGATTCATCGGTGACTATAAATGTGCAAGACACATATTAAATGCTGTTTTTAGGCCATCAGTGGTTATTTCTTGGATGGTCTTTGCCAAAAAAAAATCACCTATATTATGTTAATGTGACAGCAATGAGCTGCAAAAGACAATCAGATAGACTATAAAATTGCTTCTTAATAAAAGCACTGAAGTTTTTTGCAGTACTTAGATTACTTTCAAGAAAGCAAAATTGAGTAAAAAAAAGTTTGAGATTCAGCCTTCTATAATAAGCACTCAATAGGCCACGAAATAATGCTTTCACATTTTTGCAATTTTACCTTAACAACCATGTTGAGGTTTTTTTAAATTATATTTGTAAGTCATGTTGTTTCATTCCATATTCAGCAACCTTGGGATAACAGTCCCAGGCTGTAAGACATGTGCTGTAGGCCTTGGTATTGGAACAAACAAACAAAAAACTCTATGAGCAAACATAGATTTCTTGGCAATCAGACTAGCTGAACTAAATTTCTCTCTGACGTGATTTATAAATTCATCCAACTTGATTTGCTGATAGGAAGCTGAGCACTGTACCTGGGTCATTTGGTCTGATTTGTATCAGAGAAGCATACAAAACAAAATGGAGCTTCTCTATCTTGCTCTTGTCCTCTCCTAGATTACTGTTACTATATAACAGGCTTCCTTTTCCTTTAATTACCTTTTTCATGGCTTGAGAGCTTTGATGACTTGATTAAGCCTTGCAGTGCAGTTCCAGTCCCTACCCACCTGATTAATTAGCCCAAACCTTATTAACTTCCTAATTCTAATCAATAATGCACTGATGCTGAACTGTGCAAGGGCAAACTAAGGATAGCAATTTTATCTGAAAATATACAGCCACTTACATTTTGTTCTTTTACCGATACTTCTTCATAGCAGCAAAATTAAAATTACCTGTTAAGAACATATTTGTGCAGAGATGCATTTTGTCACCACCTGTTTCCCCTTAACTGCATCTGCAATAAAACTTACAGTGACAGATGCATATTGATAGCATCTCCGTGTTGAGGTGTCTTTTTTCTGAATATTTAGCTATTGCTGATGGAGGATTGTACTCAGCATGCTGGGGTTTTAGTCTCCTACACAAAATGCTAACAGCATTGGGAAGGCATGACAGAACCCTGCATTCTCCTGCACCCTGTCTGAGGGCAGCAGAGCCAGCTGGTGTATTTCACTTCATTTTAGTGATGCCAACAGAAATATTATGATGTTGAAGTGATATTTCAGTGCCTCCCAGCACAGCCAAAACAGCACCCAGTGAAGTCAATGCAAGTTTAACTGCAGGTGGCTAAAACAGGGCAGGGAAGGTGTGGACATCTCCAGTGGCTCTCACCGCCTCTGTCTCTAACTCTGTCACTGCACTGGTGCTGGAGGTCTAAAAGCTACCAAATCTTAGTAAAAGGAAATCAGCCTTTTCTTTCTTTTTTTTTTTTTCCCTTTTTTTTCTCCTTCCCTGGCATCATCTGAATTCGCCAGCAGAGAATTCAGCACACCTCGAGCAGCTGCAAAATGTGTCAGGCAACTCTGTTTCACAGGCTACCACTTTCCCACTCGATGATGGACCATTGCCACCATTTCATGTGTTTTCATTAGGAGTGTATGCTAGACCTAACTTTCACAGTCAGCAGCTGTTTTTGGTGGTGGTGGTGATTGTGTTGGGTTTCGCTGTGGTTTGTTTTTTTTTTTCTTTTTAATTTTCTCACAACAGCAGCAACAGTTAAATGGGATTCAAAGGTCTCCGAAAGTCACAGAATCACAGAATGTTAGGGATTGGAAGGGACCTCAAAAGATCATCTCATCCAATCCCCCTGCCAGAGCAGGAA
Source organism: Patagioenas fasciata (assembly GCF_037038585.1). NCBI lineage: Eukaryota > Metazoa > Chordata > Aves > Columbiformes > Columbidae > Patagioenas > Patagioenas fasciata. The sequence continues at coordinate 36,049,253 of NC_092521.1, read as the reverse complement.
GACCTAGATGAGGCTGCACAGGAAGGCGCCCAGGCGGGTTTTGAATGTCTCCAGAATAGGAGACTCCACAACCCCCCTGGGCAGCCTATTCCAGTGTTTTTTCACCCTCACAGAGAAGAAGTTTCTTCTCAAATTTAAGTGGAACCTCTTGTGTTCCAGTTTGAATCCATTACCCCTTGTCTTACCATTGGTTGTCACCGAGAAGAGCTTGTCTCCATCCTCCTGACACTCACCCTTTATATATTTGTAAACATTAATAAGGCCACCCCTCAGTCTCCTCTTCTCCAAGCTAAAGAGACCCAGCTCCCTCAGCCTTTCCTCATAAGGGAGATGCTCCACTCCCTTAATCATCTTTGTTGCCCTGTGCTGGACCCTCTCCAGCAGTTCCCTGTCCTTCTTGAACTGAGGGGCCCAGAACCAGACACAATATTCCAGATGTGGTCTCACCAGAGCAGAGTAGAGGGGAACAAGAACCTCTCTCGACCTACTAACCACCCCCCTTGTAATACACCCCAGGATGCCACTGACCTTCTTGGTCACAAGGGCACAGTGCTGGCTCATGGTCATCCTGCTGTCCATCAGGACCCCCAGGTCCTTTTCCTCTACTCTGCTCTCTAATAGGTCATTTCCCCAACTCATACTGTAACCTGGGGTTGTTCCTGGCCAGATGCAATACTTTACACTTTCCCTTGTCATATTTCATTAATTTTTTCCCCACCTAACTCTCCAGCCTGTCCAGGTCTCACTGAATGGCAGCACAGCCTTCTGACATGTCAGACACTCCTCCCAACTTGCTGATAGTACACTCTATTTCCTCATCCAAATAATTGATGAATATATCAGATAATACTGGCCCCAGTACTGACCCTTGAGGCACTCCACTAGATACAGGCCTCCAACAAGACTCTGCCCCATTGACCACAACTCTCTGGCTTCTTTCCTTCAGCCAGTTCGCAGTCCACCTTGCTACCCAATCGTCCAGATCGCACTCCCTCAGTTTAGCTGTAAGGATGTTGTGGGAGACTGTGTCAAATGCTTTACTGAAGTCAAGGTAGACCACATCCACCGCTCTGCCATCAACTATCCACCTCGTCATGTTCTCATAAAAGTCAATGAGGTTGATCAAGCATGACTTCCCCTTGGTGAAGCCATGTTGACTGCCCCTAATGACCCTCTTATCCTTAATATGCCTTGAGATGGCACAAAGGATAAGTTGTTCCATCACTTTCCCAGGGGTGGAGGTGAGGCTGAGTTACCCGGGTCCTCCTTCTTGCCCTTTTTGAAGACTGCGGTGACATTTGCTTTCCTCCAGTCCTCAGGCACCTCTCCCGTTTCCCAAAACTTGGCAAGGATGATAAAGAGTGGTCTAGCAATGACCTCAGCCAGCTCCCTCAGCACCCACGGGTACATCCCATCCGGACCCATGGATTTATGGATATCCAGATTGCCTAATTGCTCCCTAACCCAGTCCTCATCAACTGAGGCAAACTCCTCCGTTGTCCTGACTTCCTCTGATTCAGCAGAGACTGCACATTAAAATAGCTGTACATGTTGTTATGAAAAGCTTTGCTCTTGTCTTCATTCAGTTTGTTTGAGTTGGTTAACCCTTCTTCAACTACTAGGAGGGGAAAAGAAGACCTCTTTTCCATTCTTCAACCTGTGACAGATGGTTGTCCTGGCAATAGCAAAGACAGTAAAAGGTACAGCTTACAGTGCACTTCTCAGCAATGCAAACTGCTTCTGGTTTGCATCGCTGGAGTTTAGGATAAGAGTCGATACCTGAGACTGATGTTTGCTGTTAATTATTCACCATTTATTTTCCACACAGAAATACACAACTTCCAGACCAGAAAGAATCTGAATAACAGACCTCAAAAACACTGTATTGTGTTAAGAATGTCTGCAAGAGGGGAGCTGCATTGGTAGGATAACCAGTGGGAGGATACAAGGGTTTGTAATTAAATGCCATTGTTATTTGCACTGGGTTTTCATTTTCTGATCATGAGCAGCATTTTTCTTCTCATTAATGTCTGCCTTTCTAAACAATCTATAGGACCAAGTACCTCCATTACGCTTTCTGCAGGCCACTGACAACAAACCACAATTCTCTGTACAATACATTGTCTCTGAGGTAGTGGGTATCAAGGACTCTTAATAGTGCTGTGGCCAGGATCAATTGTTCAGCTCTTTAGTGCAGGAGTGTCTCCTGAGCCTTTCAGTTGCCTGCCTTTGTGTACAGTATCACTGATGAGGAGTGACATTTCTTTCTTAGAGAACCTTCCATTAGAGAGGCTGCTTCCAGGCAAACCCCGTGGTTGAGTGTTTGGAAAACAAAGCATGGGCAGAAGTGGGCTTTTATCACGTTTGGTCTTGTGATTGATAAGGAATCACACACTTTTCCCAGTACTCAATAGGAAACTCTACAAAAGCATTTTCATTCCTGAAGTATTAATATTTCTCTGAAGTACTAAAACTAAGTACCTGACATCTCACTATCAAGGTAAATTTCCTAATACAGAATTTAAGAAAAATTCCAAAAATTTCTTTGTGTCTCTGCATTTGTTATAAGCTTTGCATTAGCAACTGATATTTGGGTATCAATGGCTTCAAGTTAGCTCCTACAGCTTCCTAAAGGTATGAAATCACATTTTGTGTGTGCCTGAGCCAAGCTTTATACAGCAGACAGAGTAAGGCCAGAGTAGTTATTGTGTGAGGGTTATCCTGAAGCAAAGCTGCAGTTGAAGTTTCAGCCCCATGAAAAGCGTATCTAGGCTGCAAGTGGATCTGGTTTTGAACAACTTTGATCATACCTATGTAAAATCCTTCTGAATGTGTGTGTGTGTGAGTTTTGAGTCCAGCACCATGCTAGGGGTGTGAAGTAAATAATCAAGATTTCATCTTTACTGATGATGGTCTTTACTGAAGAAGTGGAATGTGTTTTTTGTCTTGCATTACCACAGCCCTCCAATGTCATCCCACAAATCCTTGGTTCTTAGCTCCTTTAAGGATATTAGGAGAAATCAAGCTGTAGCTGCGGGCACCAATGGACATGTGAGATACAAAACTGCCCATTTGTTATTATTTTGAGTTACATTGCCCTGGAAGTAACTTATGAGGAGTTTAATATCACAGTCTTGGTGGCTAAGCACCAGGAGTTAGGAGGAAGTATCTGTGTGAGGCGATACACAACCTCACTGTACCTAAGGTTCCTGTCTGCAAGCTGGAAAGGAGCAGTAATGTTAATAAACCCTAACAAAAGACTATGAACTCCAAGAACGAGGTGATCAACCTAACCTGGCTTCACCAGCAGAAAGTTCTGCATAGCTAGAGAAGGTGGGAGGCAATTATATTGCAGCAGATTTAAGGTGCAAGTGAAATTCCATGTTAGCCCAGGCTGTGAACACTTTCTCCTCCCTGCTAAGAGAGTTTCCAATCCACCTCACCTGATCATCTCCACCACACTATCTCCCTTTCTGTTCTCTCAGACACAGTCTTAACTTCATCTCTTGCTTCCTCCTCTCCTCCTTATATTGTTTCCTCTCCACCCTCCATTACTCCCCTGACCATTACCTTGGTCTGATAAGGTGACTAAAAACCCAGCCCCATTTTCACAGGTATTCAGGTAGGAACTGATACCTTCTACCTGTTCTTTTTTTCATTACCTGTTCTTCTGCCTTTCCCATTACCCATCACCCCACTCAGAAACATGCAAGCCAGATAACCATCACAGAACACAGAGAGCAATCCTGCTGGCAGACAGCACTGAAAGAGCAATCAGCTCCTGCTGCCAAGCCCTTACATAGGCTACAAAGTGCTCTGAAGCTGAGCACAACTGGCTACAGCAAGGGAAGAGGTCAGCACAGGTTTCACCAGGAGTACAGGGACTGCCATTACTTCCCCAGAGTCACTCAGTGATTTTCTGTTTCATCATCTCCTTCTCTTCTGAGCAGGCACCAATTTGAGGGGTTCTCTCTTTGTCCCAATACTGCCCTGAACATGATGGCCACCACTTTCTGACATTGGGCCATATTGCTTCTTACTCTCATGGGAGACACGCCCTCAAGGACTGTGAGACTCTTCCTAATCATTGTCTGAACATACCTCCTGACACCATGAATGGCATTATCTGATCTGGTATGCATTTCGCTGCAATGCAACCAGACCTACCAGCATCAAGTGATCATAGAAAGCTTAATATGCTAGGTCGTGTGGAAGATTTTTATCTAGTGAAATGGGAAAGGAATAGCTCAGCAGAAGTCTTCAAGGACAGGCCATTGCTCCCCAGGCCAGAGGAGTGAGGATGGCAGGGACCACAATATAGGGTGGATTCAGCCAGCCCAGACCTTCCTCCAGGCATTCCTAGACTGTACAACAATCTGAACAACTACTAATAGTAAATACTTAGTAGTTACTTAGTAAAATGTGGTGTCACTTTATTACATTTGTTTTCTCCATACTCTTACCACAGACTATATATCCCATTCCAATCCATGTCATCCTGTTTCAATAGCAGCTACTAAAACTCTTTCCTCATGTTCCTTGGGACAGTAACAAGATCCTGGTTAAAACCTACCTGGATTTCTTAATACTAAAGCTCCTCCTCAAATTATACATTCTCATATCATGTGGTTAGTTACCTGCCGAAGCATTCATAGCTTAAATGGGGTGAACCTGCCTATCAAGTGTGGTAGCTCTAACATGTGATAAAATCTTTTCCATTCTTCAGGTTTGCCTGGAGGTGGGGAAACCAACACAACAAAAATCCAGAAAAGTAAGAAAACAGCTGATTATATACAAAAGGAAGCAGGGCAGGGTGGGAAGTCTTCTGATGATTTTCCCTATATTCTTTTCTTCAAATATGTAGAAATGTTATTCTAAATTACATATAAGGGATGAGGTTAAGAGAAAATGCAACAAGAAGAAAAGATCAGGCAAACATGGTATCACCCTAAAAACAAATGTAATATTTCAAGTTAAAATCCATCTTATTCAGCATATATTTTAACAAATGGATTACAGTGTATAGAGGACAGTGAAATTCCTTTGTCCCAAATATCCCAAGGGCCTGAGCTAAAGCTTTCATTTTAGGACATTAATGGAAGATTCCTAACCAGGCTGGGTTTACTAAAACAAAAACAACTCAAGGTCACGCTTCTTAGGATGAAATATGTTCAATAGAACCACTGAAAAGGGCACATATGCACCATGTAGATGTATTTACAGATGTCAATCGTATATGTTCTTACTTTTTGAAACCTGAAATGTAATGGGGGTATATTTATGTTAAAAGGCATTTTAAAAAAATCAAGAAATCAATTTCTGGTAAGAAGCCTTCGTATTAGGAAAAGCAAATGCTCTTTCCAGCTCTTTGGGTTCCCTTTTGTTGCGTTTTTTTTTTTTATTTTAGCTTACAGACATTGTAGTAAAGTACTACAGGGGATTTGTAACTGTTTATCGACAAGGAGTAGCCAAGGACATTTGTGGTCTTGAAAAACCCACTACCAAGGGGGAAAAAAAAAAAAAAAAAAAAGAAAAAAAAGAAAAAAAACCCATAGAACCTCAAAATCATGAAATGAATTTTAATAAGACCACAAAAAGCTTCAGTTCAATACTCCTGAGGTGTTCCATGGGAATCTTTCTAAAAGTTGCCTTTTTCTACCTGTTGAGATGTTCAGCATCAGTAAGAAATCAGTTGCTCCCCTGGAGCCCTGAAGAATTCTTCCTCTTCCTCAGCTAAAACATGCTGTGAAGAAGTAAAAACACTCAAGTGCTGTACCTGGAGCACCATATTTTTTCATAAGAGGAGTAATTTTTTTCAGATTTTTTTTCAGTTCTGTTCTAATCCATGAAACTCCCGAAGCAAACTTCACAGACATTGGGAGTCTGATTGGGGAGGACCAGTTTTAGGATTTACTCCATGAAGTTGTGTTTTTCTCCAAAAGAAACCTGCTTTGCCCTGACCAATGCCAGACAGAGACAGTTTTCTTGACTCACTAATTTAAAAAAAAAAGAAAAAAAAAAATCAGAAACGAAAATATTCAGTTAAAATGACAAAGCTTAATAAAGGTCAGAATGGCAATCTGACCTCTGGCTAAAACATAAGACACTTTGATCTCCAAGACTAACAAAACAGTGATCAAAAAAAAGAAAATGTATACACACATATACACTCACTCTTCCAGTCTTGTAACTACAGACTCATTATAATGGTGTCACAATAGCTTAAAAGGCACTGGTATTACTGTTTTGTTAGACTTTATTTCCTACTTCATTAGCAATATAAAATTATGAAAATTCAGTGTTGATATTATCTTTAGTCCCATGAGTTCACATATATCAAAATATTTATTAAAAGCTGTCAATGTACCTATTTAACAAAGTAAATCCTGTGTACTGTAAAATACGAACGAAAGTATGATATTCATTTTACTTCAGGTTTCACTTCAGACTTCAGGCATGTGATTTGTTATTTTGTTATTGCAAGTTTAGGCTTCTAAATCTGGTAACACAAACATTGTGTATTTTGTGCAGCTCTGGTGAACTGTAAACATGAAAACCTATTACATTCCCATGGTAGCGTATACATTTTTACTGTCCTTACTTCAACATGCCTTTCTAAATGCACACACATTAATTTACACACGAGAATTAAGAAGCAAAATGGTCAGGAGCAAAGAACAAAACAGTAATTTTAGACTTTATGTTCTAGTGTGCAAATATCTAATGCAGAAATAAAGCGATGAGATAATGAAACTTTCCTATTTTAAGGAATGTTGTCTTTGTACCTTATGACACTGTCCTTAGGCGGGAAAGGAGTACTAACAAGGCTGTTGTCTCACACTACCCCATCCCTAGTTACCATTTTAACTCAGTCTCACACTCAAAACATGGCTAAAACTTTGATGATTCGTTGGAATGAGAATTATTTGTTTAACTATTTTGTTTAATCTCTTTGGATGCTCACAGCACATCCACTGTGATACAACCTCTGCATCCTCTACTATCATTTTTTTTCTCTTTTAGGAACCTCTCTCCACACCTGTGGAAAGTATTCTTCAAGTTCAGCACTAAACACCATAGTGAGAAGGTTGAAATAAATGCCAAATATTAGTTGGACTATCTGAATTCACCTTGGGTTTTCAGGCTTGTGCTGAATTTGTCACTCATCCAAAGGCCCCACCTTATCTTAAATTACTCATGTCCTACTTGTCATCTTTTGATATCTGAAACATATAAAGTAATATGTATAAAACAACAGCAAATAGTTATTATGGTGCATGCTGGAGCTAAATATTTTAATATTAGCACTCAAAGAAGAGTCTGAAACCCTCTACCCCGGAGCAGCTGAGGCACAGACAACACTTGTAACAGAAGCAAGTGGTTTTGCAATGGATGTTGTTCATCTGCCTGCCTTGCCACCAGGCTCTAGACTGTGAGTAGCATATGAAAAGAGTAGCTACTTACTATTATTGAGGACATAAGAGATGTAACAGGCCATCAGTATTTCAACATAAAATTACTATTTTTTTTTCTTTTTTTTAATAATTGACTAGTAGCGAGCAAATTCTAAACGGCATAATTGGTGTAGCTGACAGTAGGGTTTTAATCAAGCAATTCAGACACCTGTCCTTCTTTTAAAGACCATGTATGTCTTAGATTTTTTTCCCCACATATGTGCTAATTATAATCTTGAAAGTTTAAGTAGGTACGAAGTTCTGACAATTTGTTTATTATTTAAAATAACAAAAAGGCTTAATCTCCAAGTAGAAAGCCTGCACAAAAAGAAATTCCGCCATGCAGGAGAAGGAAATTCCAAGTATACCTAACAGCCTATAACAAATAACTACATTAAAAAAATTGAGAAAAGCAACTGAAAGCAAGCTGCCTGGGATATTCTGGACAGCAACTAGAGCCTCAGCTGCAATGGGGATAGATGCGCTCCGATGACCAGTTCCAATGGCGGGTGAGTTACTAGCTTAGCAGACTATTAGATGGGCTCCTAAGCAAGGTTATGGAGGCACATACACAGTGATCTAACTGGGCAAAAAGAACTGAACAAATGGGATTAGGAAAACATAGGCAACAGGACCAAGACAAGGACTTGACCAGATTCACAGACTGAAACGTTCAAGAGATAAATTTCCCTTGCTTTGGATTTTAATGAAGAGATAGTGAACAGAGGTTACAAATGTGTTGATCTGCTGCTTATGAGAATGAGATTTAGAATAGCTCACTTGAACTATGATGTACCTTTATTGCTCTTTCTCCCCCATACACTGGGAGAAGCGATGTGTTGTAGAGCACACAAAGCAAAGGCTGGTTCCAGCAGCCCAGAGAGCTGACATGTGCTGCAGATCCCATCCAGGCCAGGCACTGAGACTCCTTCCGTTGAAGAATATGCCTTCATGAAAGAAGGAGGCAAAGCTGGCTGTGAGAAGTACATGCTTTGTGTCTCACTTCTGCATAGTATTTTTTCTGAGCTCCATTAACATGGATTTGGGCTCTATTTTTGGCATCAGATTCTGTAGTGCAAGGAAAATAGTTTAGCTCATCTGTGGCTCTTTTTTTCCCATTTGCAAAAATAAGAATTGCTACCCTCATCTGTCTTTGCAAAAACCTCTGAATATCTAAGGGCAAAAAGTATGAACTGACATCACTTTGGGGCATTAAAATATACCTATTCTAGTTCTTCCAAGTTTCTGACAGTGTCCATCAGCTCTGCTCCCATTTTTCATGCCCTGAGAAGACCCCCTTACAGCAGAGAAATCACTAAGCAACAGAAGGTCACTAAAAGAGCTCCAACAACCTCCCTCTGTTGCAGGATTCCAACTGGATGCTGTAACAGGGCCTTGGAGAAGGTGGCAGACAGAAGTCAGCAAGAAAAAGGCTTGGAAGAAACCAGCCTGCACCAGAGCCTGCCCTACACAGCTGGGAGCCAGAGGCGCTGCCAAGACAAGCCCAGCCCCACCAGAAGCTCCAGGATTGCAGTCATTGTGCTGCAAAGGAGCCATTGTAGTGAAATCAATAGGGACGTTTTAAAATACCTTTACATGTCAATTCTAGTGTCAGAACACAACAGGTCAAAGAGGGTTGACCCTCATAGCAGGTTAAACACCTGAGGGTGGAGATAATCTCCCAGCAGGAAGGGAGGAAAGTGCTGTGCCAGCCTGGGCCAAGATGCTTTCACGCTCCCCATGGTCAGCTTTAGGCTATGGAGCCGGCCATTATCAGAGTCATTGTCATTATTATGTTTAAATCCGCTGCCTTGCATTCAGGCATCTATCACGAAAAGACCCAAGACCCGATTAGTGCAGGCAATAAGCCCCCAGAAGGAGGGGAGGAGACTTGTTCATAGATAAATTAAGGTTCCTGCTGGCTACATTCCTATCAGCTTTGTTAATTCTGAAGTGACATTTATTGATAAATCATGTTTTAACACCCTTACCCATCAATCAGCTGGACAAGTCTCCTACCAGAGGTTTTTTTTGTCTCCATGCACAATAATTTGCCAGGGACAAACACTTGCCACCTGCTGGCCGGGAGAGAGCTGGGCATCAACTGGTAGATGAAGTTATTAAGCCAATATCCATCATATTTGAGAAATCATGGTAATGCAGTGAAGTTCCCACTGGCTGGAAAAGTGGAACATAAACCCCATTTTTCAAAAGGGAAAAAAGGAAAACACAGGGAACAAGAGACCAGTCAGTCTCACCTCTGTACCCAGCAAGATCATGGAGATGATCCACCTGGAAACTGTGCAAAGGCTAAATAAGGACGTGATTGCTGATGGCCAACATGACTTCACTAAGGATAAATTGTGCCTGAAAAATTCAGTGGCCTTCTGTGATGGGGTTACAGCGCTGGTGGATGAGGAAAGAGCAGCTGATGCAATCTACCTGGGTTTGTGCAAAGTAATTGACACTGTCCTACAGGACATCCTTGTCTCTAACTTGGAGAGAAAATTTGACAGATGGATCACCTGGTGGATAAGGAATTGTTTGGATGTCACACTCAAAGAGTTGTGGTTAATGGCTCAGTGTCAGAGTGGAGACCAGTGATGAGTGGCATTACTCAGGGGTCATGGACAATGGGATTGAGTGCATCCTCAGCATGTTTGCTGATGACATCAAGCTGTGTGGTGCAGTTGACACACTGGAGGGAAGGAATGCCATTCAGAAGCACCTTGACAGGCTTGAGAGCTGGGCTCATGTGGACCTCATGAAGTTCAATAAGGCCAAGTGGAAAGTCCTGCAGGTAGACTGGGGCAATTGCAAGCACAAATACAAGCTGGGCAGAAGATGGATTGAGAGCAGCCCTGAGTAGAAGGACTTGGGATGTTGGTTGATGTGAAGCTCAATATGAGCCAGCAATGTGTGTTTGTAGCCCAGAAAGTCAACCATATCCCAGGCTGCAGCAGAAGAAGAGTGGGCATCAGGCTGAGTGAAGTGATTCTACCCCTCTACTCTGCTCTTGCAAGACCCAATTTGTAGTACTGCATCCAGCTCTGGGGCCTCCAACATAAGAGGAACATGGATCTGTTGGAGCAGGTCCAGGGGAGATCCATGAGAGTGATCAGAAGGCTGCAGCACCTCTCCTGTAAAGAAAGGGTGAGAGAGTTGGGGTTGTTCAGCCTGGAGAAGGCTCCAGGGAGACTACATAGCAGCCTTCCAGTACCTAAAGGGGACCTACAAGAAAGCTAGACAGGGACTTTTTACAAAGGTATTTAGGGGGAATGGCTTTAAACTGAAAGAGGATAGATTTATATTAGATATAAGGAAGAAATTCTTTACTGTGAGGGTGGTAAGGCACTGGAACAGGCTGTCCAGAGAAGCTGAGATGACCCATCACTGGAAGGGCTCAAGGCCAGGCTGGATGGGGCTTTGAGCAACCTGTTCTAGTGGAAGGTGTCCCTGCCCATGGCAGGGGAGTTGGAACTAAGTGATCTTTATGGTCCCTTTCAACCCAAACCATTCTATAGTTCTATAATAATTTTCCTGTTTAACATATTAATAATTTGTGAAAGAATGTCACTTTCCCTCTCAAAATGATGCTTCCAAAGAAGCATCATCCAAAAAAATAAGTGCCTAAATAATACAAAAACCCTTTAAATGGAGGAGAAGCTTCCATCGCAAATGCATGTTAGATATCTGAGAACAGTGATTGGGAAAGCTTATGTATTTTACTGACATAAAAAGCACGTTAGAAAAAACTTAGGTGTTTATCCCTCACCTCAACAAGTGGAGGAGTCAAATTCCTTAAGCCAATTCAGAAATGTTTTGCCCTAGTCTAGATGGTCGTTCATAAAAGACAATATCTGACAGGTTTCCTTTCACCCCCTCAGCTATTCTTGTTGGGAAATACTTGATTATGATAGAATCTTTGAAGATCTGGATAGAAAAAGCAATTAATTTATTCATATATTGCCATCCAAGTGAATGGCAATGGGTGGAAGCTTCCAAATAATTCTATAGGTTGTTAGAAAGGAAAAAAAAAGTAATTAAAATCAGATGCAGGTTTAAACAAAATAATCCAAACTCGTGAAATTGAGGGTGAAGAGCATGGTCTTTAAGGTGATTAATAGTACTAAAAGACCTGTTTACCCTTCTGAAGATATTTAACTGAGGTGACTGTCTCCAGCTTTGGCACTTTGAAATGCCCTGTTTAGCAAGGGAAAGATGGATTTAATTTATAAAGTCTTTGTCCTTTTTCTCCAGACATACATTAATCCATTATTTATTTTTCTTTTATTCTATGCCCCTACAAGTGGTGATAAAATAAGAGCAGTGAAGAGTCTGATGTTGAAGTATATTAAGTTTAACTCTGTCCCCAGCCAGGTGGGGGAGGAGGGGGGCTGATGAATGGCAGCCTGGTATCAGAATAGTTACAAGGTAGGTTGATGTATGTAGCTACACATAATGCTTCTGAATACCACTAAAGCGCTGGCTGAGGAAATGGTCTGCCCCCCAAAAAAGGAGAGGTGAGCAACTGCACCATGTTGGACTTTATGTGCAGGAGGGTTGAGGAGAGGCAGACTTGTTGGTCTGGTCTTGTCAATGGCTGTGCTGACCTCAACACGGTGCTTGGGCTCTCGTGGGGCCACCTGGCTGTGGTGGGACTTAACCATGACGTAACTACTGCGCCTCAGATTAAATGCTGGCAGGTTAAACTTCCGATGAGTTTCTAATGACTATAAAAGCTCCCTTTTGGCCTTTGGTGTTATAACTATTTATGAGGTTGACCTTTAATTACTCTCTCATGTAGAAATCTTTGAAAATATGTCTTTGAAAGCTTGACAAATACGGACCTACACAGTCAGATCAATACCAATATAGTAATGCTATGAAGTGGAGCGGTTTCCACAAAAGAGGATGCTAAAATCTATTGCCAGCAAAACTGCTTTGAAGGACTTACTCCTTCACTTGGGCACTTGTGCCTCTTTCACATTACAGAAGGGTCTAGGAAATGTAAAGAAAAGTGCAAGGGATGCCAAATATCAATGCAATGTGAAGACTGGAAAGGGCATGAACCACTATCCCACTGGGGCCCATGGGAACCACGGCTGTGATCAGCAGTAGGACAAGAAGAGTGGCTGCCATCTGCCGTGGCTGTGAAGTCTTCTGTTCATCCTCTGCTCAGACTGGCCTGGGAAATAAATAGATGGTGTTGAGTACCTAGTTTGAAAGTCACGGCATTTCTTACAAAGAAGTTCTAGCAAATTCATCATGTTTTTCAACAGGAATGCCATCCCAAACAGTAATGAAACTGAGAGTGGATAGTTATTAGTTCTATATTCAGTTTACTTGAATATTCAGTGTTGCTTTATTTTTTCAAATTGACATTTTTAATAGACGTTTTGCCATTTAATAGACAGTATAGGCATGGGCATACCTACACGCACACGAATACAAATATATGTGCATATGCGTACACAGAAATACAAAACAAAGATATGGTAATATTCTGTTAAGAATGGTGAATACTGTTGGAAGATACCTATACAGTGTGGACAAGGGGGTTATCAGTACAAACATACAGTTATATAGAACAGAAGCAAATAGGAATCTCATAATCCAGAATACTTTATTTTAACCGACCTAATATTACTCTATTATTATCCTGCAAGTTTAATACTTTGTGTCATAAGTATTATGGAAATAAGTGGTTTTTTTCCTATGACAATGACTAAAAGCACAAATGTACAAACATGATATACATAATCTTTGGCCATTGCTATACATTATACAGAACTACCATTTGTTCTAACCTAATGAAACTGCTACGAGGAGGATGAGTTCCAAAGGCATAGACTGAAGAAACAGTAGAGATAAAATTTAAAGGATTTTATAATAATCTTGATTCCTATATTGCTGCTAGAAAAAGAAGTGATTCATCTACCAGACAGATTTAATTAAAGTGTCACGGAACAAAAGCTTCCATGGATTTTTGAGGAAGTTTTAAAAACTACCAGTCACTTCAGTTTTCCTTTTCTTCTTAATTTCCCCCAAACTACATGATTTTCTCTTATTCAGAAGAACAACTGTTCTCCTTTAGTCCCCCCATAGAACCTTTTTTGTCATAACAACATCCCAGCCAGAACAGCTCCCAGGAGACAAAATCAATCAAAGCCATAAAAGAAGAATGTTTTTGTCATGCCAGGCCCTACTGCTCGTGTCTTATAGTTACAAAACCAACAGCAATTAAACTGGGTTAGACAGACCATCTGAATAGATTTGGCCAGTTACTCAAACCAAAATCAACACAACTTTTTAATTTGAATATCATACAGTTTAAAAAATACATAGCATATAGAAACAAGCTGTGTTCACATGGTGATGATGGTGTCACAACAGTGTAGAAACATAAAAGGAGCTTAAAAGCCCTAAATCCAGGTGCATTCCCCACATGGAGTGCAGCTCAGAGGGGGTTTTCTCTGAGTCTGTCTCCCTGCTAGTCTGCAGATCTGGCACCTGAATATTCTCCTTGATGGAATGAACCCCCAAAAAACAATCTACCTGAAGGGCTGCCTCTCCATCCCTCCTTACTCAAACCTCCCAAATATTAGGCTGAGCATACCCTTGGGAAGGGGTCAGCTGAGGTCATGTAAAGGACCCTGATGCTTGGACAAACAACCAAATGTCTCTTTCCCAGAAATTTTCCCTTTTGCTGACATGTTTTTGCATGGTGAATTTTGTTTTGTGTAGAGTGACTGTCTGTGGGACCCCTCTAGTTCTGAAACTGAGACTAAAAGGCTTTGAAGAAAAGGCATGAGTTAAATAGAAGCCTACTGCGACAGAGTGATATAGTAATATCCACGCAAGTTTTCACACCACCTTTGACCATGTGTGGGCACATCAAAGTCAAGAGAAAAACTCATTTTGACTAGCAAAGGTCTGGATCCACCTTGTTACGCTGACAGGCAGCAGAGGTGTCTCAGCTCCCCTGGCTTCAGAACGTGAAGCCTTCTTTGCCAGTATGGGGAAGGCAGGTCTAGACACACCAGGAAAACAAGATCCAAGCATTTCTGTCCTCCATGGCAGGATCATCTCTCTTTCAGCATTGCATATGGCTTACAGAGGGAACAACCCCCATCCCACCAGCGTCCTTCAGCGCTGCCATCTCCAGCACTCGCTGTTCATGTCTTGCCCACCCCCAGTATCAGCAAGAGTAGGGTGTTGCCAACCTCCCTTCCTGCTCACTGATGAGTGCATCGCTGGGAAACAGCCACACATCAGGCTGCAGTGGGAGGTTTAAGAAAATTAATGGATTCCCCTTTGGTTGTTTCCTTGGGGTTTTCACAGCCCTGGGAAAAAAAATCCATTTTTCATTAAAAGAGTCTGTCGGTGAAACTGATACTGCAGAAATACATGTTCTTGTGCGCTGCCTTCCTGCTCCGTAATGGCTCTTGCATTAGGGACTGGGGGCAGGGGATGTGGGGGTGCAGTTTTCCATTTACTTTAGTAAAGATTGCTATTGAATGAAGCCTTTAATGGGGCATTTGTGCTCCCACTCAGCTAAGAGCCCTGAGCTTGTGGCAGAGTAGTCTTTCCCTCCACCTTGACAGCTATTAGAGAATCAATATAGGTAATTCCTCAGCTGGTCATCAGCACCTGCCAGCCCTGCCCACTGTGGTGGGGTCACCTGTGGGAAAGTGAGACTTCTCCAGGAAGCAGCCTGCCACCACAGCCCCACCACCACTGCGCTGGGTCAGCAACCTCTGAACCACACAGAGCCCTGCAGCTCCAGAAGGAACATCACTGGCTTTACTTGGATTAAAGCAAAGGATGGACTCAAGCCTTTCTCTCTAGGGAGGGAGGACTCCACAGCTTTATTTCACTTCAGGGATTGTCTATGAATTCCATTTTTGGCCAGTATAACCCAAGAATTCATCCTTTTCCCCTTCTTTGATAGACAGAGGACCTTTTCTCTGCTACTTCATTTCTGTTAATGACCAAGATGTCTCCTGCTGGCTCTGCTCAAGTCCCTGCAGTCAAAAGGGGAAATATTGCATTTTCTCCCTGCTACTTTGCAGACTGATGATACCATAGTTTGCAGGACTGTGTGGCGTTCTCACACTAAGGCATGTAGCAATCCTCTCTACATTACTAAACTGCTGGGCTAGGCAGAGGTTAGTCCTGTGGATTTAAACCTGGTTTGCCACTGCTGCAATACATCTAAACTGGGGCTTCCCTACAGCAAGAGGTGCTGCAGAATGACCGCCTGGGTGGGTGGAGATGGAGTAAAGCTGCTTGGATCCTGTTGTAGGACAGACAGAGGTTCTGTGATACTGTGCTCCAGTGCTCCCACATACCCCCCGTTGCCAATACCCAACCCCAGGTACCTTTGAGGGACTGGCTTTTCAGAAAAGGCATTCACTGCTGGAGACTCTTCCTTTTTAAAGCTTGAGTCAAACACCATAAAAACATAGTTGCTGGTCCAAATGAAAATCTGGACATGTTTTACATGAGGTCAAAAGAGAAGGAAAGCAGAGAGCAAAGCCCGAGTTGCCTGATACCCCTCATGCGCCCTGCACTATGTATTTTAAGGAGAGCCAGAAGGCAGAAGGTGCAAGGGCACATGTGTGTGCATGAGTGAGAAGAGAAAAGGAAATTAAGGTGACAGTGACTGCGCCCATAGGGGTGAGCCAAACACCAGTGCTTGCTACAGAGGCATGCAGGAGACTGAGGACCCCAGGAAACAGCTTTCTGAAAGAGGGGACAGCCAGGCAGGGCTCCCTTCGTGAACGATCTCTCGTGTTTAATGGGTTGTTTGGCTCTAATCAATATTTGTTTGTGGTATTATCTTCAATTTACTAAGCTCCTTGCTGCTTTTTGCCTTCCCTCGGTGGTTAATCACCTCCCTCTTCTCTGAGTCCCTCAGGGAGTGCAGGGAGGCAGTGGCTGGGGTGGCAGGGGGATGGGGACCAGGACTTTTAAGAGCAGGGAGATGCTGGAGGCAGCAGATGTCGGTGGCCAGGCCTTTTGTTCTCTGGCACTCGCCAGCCTGAGCTTTGGGACCACCTTTTTGTTTTTGTCTCATCATTGTCATTCACCAAGGAGAGGCTTTTCAGGAGTTAGCCTCACACATGCTCATCTCTCTCCCCACCTCCCCAACAAAACAGCCAAGATTGCCCATCCTCTTGTTTCTGTTTAGATCACTTTCCATTTGACATTTAAAAAATCGTGACACAGTTAATGTAAATCGCTTAAAATCCATGAGTGTCTTAACAGGGTTGATTCATCCCAAAGACATGACTTGCTGGTCCCCTTGACAGGACCATTTTTAATCCCACTTAGGAGAAAGAAGAGTCAGGGTGCATATGTTAGATACAGTTTCTGTAATCCTTTGCCTTGGGCAATGCAGTGAGAAGAAGCCCCAGCCATGGAAACCACACAACAGCCACTGCTGAGTGAAAAACATGGGTTCCTATTGCACATGGTGTATTACTATAGTCACTGCCATGGAAAATGCTGCTGCCATCTTGTATTCAACAATGGCAAGGAGAGGAGAGGTGGATCTAATACAGAATGCAGAACCACAGCCTCGTCCCTTGGAGAGATGCAGGGATGTTCTGCTTTCTGCATCCTCAGCTCAGAAATGGCCAACAAGAACACCAAGTACTATGGTGTCTCCTCAGGAGGGACCTAGCAGCTGGGGATGCCCAGAGAAAGGATGGAGCCTTGGTCACTAATGTTCCGCCTTTAATTGAATTTGCAGCACAGCCTCCTTCGTGTATGTGGCTTTCCTTGCCACATAGTTGTCCTGGGAACATGTCAGATGAAAAAGTGCAGCGTGTACACATGCTTCCCCCTTTCTTATCTGTGTGTATCAATACCTGAAACCCTGCTCTTTGCTGAGCTGACCAGAGCTGCTCATTCACTGGCCTGCTGGCAGCATAGCAACAGAAGGTGCAAGTAAATGTGCAAATCCCCTGGGAGGAAAACCTCGGTGGATGCAAACAGGGCACACTTACACTACAGGGGCACTCCCTAATCCAAATTTAATGTCCCAAACCCTGTCTGACAAGAACAGCAAAATTTGCACTGACAATCGCTGTGTTTTTCCTTGCAGAAGGATATATGCTGCTGGCTGCCAGTGCAGCTCAGCCTGCCCTCCTGCTGCTGTATTTCTCCCCACCCTGCTGTGAAGTGTGCTGCTGGCCAAGTGCCACCCCCACTGCCCCAGCCCCAGCACAGCTGGGACACACTATTCAGAAGTCAGAGGACATCGCTGTAGGGTAGTTAAATGCCTTTTTTACTGCTCAATCCGGATCCATCATCTTGCTTGCAAGTGGGAGTGAACTCAATCCAGAAGTGAATGGCCTCGGCTTCGCTGAGCTATTGGGACACTTAATGCCCAATCCATCAAGACAGTGGGTGCCTTTGACTTCTAATGCAGTCAGCTGCTACCCAGCAGGACAAGTACAGAAATTCCCAATAAGACAGTTTGACTCTGTAATGACTCACAAATGACACATAAAACACCCTTCATCCATTTCCTAGTGTCTCAAATACACAATTCCAATGTATCGGGCAGAAAACCACCTACAGTGTACACTGCAGCCTTGAATAATTTTCACCCTTTCTATGAATCTCATTGTAATAATCTTAATAATTAAC
The DNA here is from genome assembly GCF_037038585.1 of Patagioenas fasciata. Lineage (NCBI taxonomy): Eukaryota > Metazoa > Chordata > Aves > Columbiformes > Columbidae > Patagioenas > Patagioenas fasciata. Next base: position 36,031,137 of record NC_092521.1, on the reverse strand, counting down.
ATCCAAATTTACATATACAGGTTTAATGTGCAAGACAACCAATAACTTCAGTCACAAGTTCAAGCAAAACCCTTCACATACTCTTTTACAGACAACTCATCACAATACTGTGGAAGAGTGCTAATATTTTAGTGCAACATATTTGGGGGCTTCTCAAGCAAAAGAAAATGCACACAGCTAAAAGCACTACAGAAGATGCACCCCTTACATACCATTCCATTCCCTAACCTGTACTTCAGCAGTTTGGACACTGTGTTTGGATACTGGATACTGTGATAATTTTCTGCTCAGGAGTGAATTTTACCTGTTTAGAGCTCACCAGTTCAGCCTTCACTATGTACAAAATTCAGCCTGTTGTATTATAGGAATATTTCATATTAAAATAAGAAAAAACATCAGAACATCTTCATTCTAGCCTAAACCCTATGTATATTATGTATAATACTAATGGCTTGCTTATTTCAGATACTGCTTAGTGCTGGGCCTCAATATTTTACTTACAAGTAAGTGGTTTTATAAATATTTTTTTTTAATATTTTTACTATGAAAACGATGGGGACAGAGCAACTTAAAGGTACAATAAACCACATAAAATTAGTGCAAATCAATATAGATATTTGCAGATACAGCATCATCGTGATATAATTAAATGTGCAGGTAGCACTTTTTCTGGTTTTACTCTGTGTTTAAATATTATTAAGGTTGGCACAAAAAAAACCCTTCTATTTTCAATACTTCTGTGCAAAGTCCTTGTTAATCCCGGCTGATCTAGGATTTTAAGAGAACCTCATCACATCCCAGGAACAGCAAACTGTGTTAACCAACCAGCTCCAGCAAGGGCTCCTGGATGTGACCCACAGTCCCACTGACACAGGGAACCCCCGCTTAGTTGCAGAGTCCCTCTGCCCATGGCACTGGCCACTCCCTGATAAGAGGCTTCTGCAGTTACAGCACTCCTTATGCTCAGTGGTCCTTCATGAAGGACTTTTTGCTAAGTCTCCACTGAGCTGAGATTTTACATTGCCAGAGAATGCTGTTCATTTTATGACTTCGAAAACAGTTTGCAAAAATCAGGGTCTAAATCACCTAGGATTTTACACTGAAATTACTTTATCCATTATAATATGCAGTTGAAACTGCCTTAATCTGCGCCTAGACAGGCTGTCTAAGATGTTATTCTGAGTCCTTCTCCAAGTCGGAGTGCAAAAGAAACAGAACCAGAGCTTTCAAGTAAAGGATCCCCGAGTACATCTTTTCACTCATAGCTAAAGTAGTAGCTCTTTTTATAGATAAGAAACCCAAGCATTTTGAGAAAATACTTCCCTTTTGCTAAGAAGAAATAAACAGAAAACCTACACAAATCGTTCCTGACTTGCTTGCAGGGTCAGGGAAAAATGGAGGATGAAACCTTTCAATCCTCCCGTGGAGGTTTAGGCATTCCCATAGGCTGGGGAGGGAATTTCACATGCATAGCTTTAGGGGCTAAGAAGTCATGGCATTGTTTCTCCTACACATCAAATCTTAAATTTAGGGTAAGAGAAGGTTCCCCCACTTCCTAAACAGAAGTATCACAGAGCTCATCTTAAAACCTTTGTGCCTTGATATATGGTGGAATACTAAATGTATTCAGGACCGACACTACAGCAGCCATCCTGCATAGAGCCAGCAGAAGGAAGCGAGGGAGCCTCAGCTTTCATGTCAGGACTCACTGCAGATGCCCACCTGGCCAGAAGTCCCAGTAGTGGCAAGTTTCCAGACAAGAGATGGTTACAGGAGACAAGAGCCCAGTGGTGGCATCAGGCCTGTTCCTGGCCTGTGCCATGACCACAGTGCAACATCTCTATGAGGCCACTTGACTGCTAGCAACCCCTTAAGAGCTCACTGGTGCTTTGGAATATCTTCATATTTGGTTCTCTTTAACTGTGAGAAGGCAGGGCTAAGCTGCACTGACTCTGCTAGCTGGCACAATGGGGCCACAGCTATCTTGTCTTCACCCTGCCCTGTTCCCCCTGGGCTCCAACATCCTCTGGAAGAGTCGGTCTCACTGTTCTGGAGCTCCTCCTGTCCCAGCAGCTGAATTAATTAAATGCCCCTATACTGGTCCAGTAGTCAGCATCTCTGAGGCAGTTCGCATTTAAATAGTGCATCATTAAAAGGCTTACACATTAAAGGGAAGTAGAGCCCACACATGGTCATGCACCCAAACAAAACACAACAGGTTAAATGGCCTTTGGAAATGCACTTGACAAAAATGTCCTTCACACAAGCTTTGGTATGAACTGCACCAGGCAGTCCATAGATGTGGTGCATTAGAGGCACATAAACACTCCTCACAGTGATTTTCATGCATAACAGGTTCATGGGAGGTGAAATTCCCTCCTACCTGTATTTTCCTTTTGTGGAAATTAGGGTATGGGAGGAGAGGAAGGGAAAGATGAGGTAACGCATGTTGGACTTCACCCCAGTGTTGTATCAGGGTACCTGGGCAAGATAAAACTCCTGTCCCCTGCACTCAGAAATATGCCCAGTGTCCAGGGATTGGCCATTCCCAGAGTCGTTGCAAGGGTAAATCTCACCTCCTGTGGTGTGCACCCAACCAAGCACAAACACATCCACATAGACCAACACACACGAGTGAGTCCAGGACATGTCCGTGGGGCCCTTGACTAATGAGCAGCATGAATCTTCAGGTGGAATTGGTAATCCTCCTGCTCGGGGAAGTGCTGGCCACACACCGAGCAGGTGCAGCCCTTCTCCTTGCTGTGCGTGCGGCGCACGTGGCTGTCGTGGGCTGCGTGCGAGGCGAAGGCTTTGCCGCAGTGCTTGCACTTGAAGGGCTTCTCCCCCGAGTGCTGGCGGATGTGAGTGCGCAGGATGCTGGATGCTGTGAATGCCTGAAAGGGCAGGGATCAGAAAGTGGGGAGAAGGAGTTGAAAGTAATTATTTTCACATGGGCAGTGCCCAAGTTCAGCTAACCCAGACCCCGGCAGAAGCACTGTACCCTGAAAGTAAGTCCTCAAATAGCTCAAATCCTCACATAATTGGAGGGAAAAAAACCCTAACCAAACCAAAATAAAACCAAAAAAACTTAACCAACCAAAGAAACCCAAACCAAACCAACCAAACAGAAAACCACAAAAACTAACCCAAAAAAACCAACTCCCAGCAAACCAGAAGTCAACAGCTATCATTATACAGATGTGGCTGAGTCCACAGAGTTAGATAAAGCTTGGAAATAATTCTAACCAGAGACACCAGTAAATATTTTCTAAACGTCAAAGGATAAGAAGTCAATACTGGCCTAACCACCTTTACAGCTTCTTTATGTTTGGGAAACATAATGTGGATTTTCCTTTCCATTTTTGTTTTCAGAGTTAAACCATTTCGTGTTCACAGAGAGTGGCTTGGGATTCACCCATGCAGTCTAGTATCCATCTTTTGGGGTTTCATTTTTATCATTCCATCATACTGTGCTCTTCCTTCAGTCAGACCTTCCAGCCTGTTTCCCTCCACACACACACACCTGAGCAGTAAAATGTGCACAATCATGCTTTGCTTTGTCTCCCTCATAAAGACTCCTTCTGCATTTGGGGAGAAAACCCTCTCACCAAGATTCAAGCAGGATTGTTGCAAAGTTTCCTGTGTTTTCCCCATTCTTTCTTTTCCAAAGACACTTTCAGGCCCTCGACTAATTGCAGATCATACAAAATAAATCCTCTTTAGTACTGTTAAGTTGCTAAACCACCACAAGTAATTTTTCACTATTGCAAAGAGCAAGACATCTCAGATACCTTTTCACTAGGGACCTTAAAGCACAAACAGCTCTGAGATTCCTGCAGGAAAGTCCCTGGAGGGGTATATCAAGAGGGCCAGAGTGTGTTCGAGGGCCAGAATGGTGATCCTGGCCCAACACTTTCTTTAATCTCATGATGTCACCAAGCTGATAGTGAGCAAAAGAGCAGGGAAAGCAAAGCTGGCCCGGAGCATAGCCGTGGTTAAAGGTAGAAGAGGCAAAGAGGAATCATGAAGCATAACTGCGTAGGAAGAACAGGTGAAGATGATTTAAAATAGCCCCTGGTTTCCCAGTTGCAGAAATGGCTATGTCACAGGATAGCTGCATCCTGAGGACTGATGGTTTTATCTGATCCAATCTGCAGCAGTCCTACCAAAATGGACGGGGGCTGGTCAAAGGTCCCATGCATCCTAGAGATCTGTTCACAGAGCAACCTGTGAACCTCTGTCATCTCTTCCTTTGACTGGAAGATTAAAGGATGGCATTTCATCCTAAGCACTGCCTACAGGTGTTTGGGATATGTGGGAGAGAAAAAGAAAATAATAGCTGAAACAAGCTACTTCTAAGGTTCTTTACTACAGGATACTCAGCTCGGTGTTAGTCCAGACAGTCATAAGCAAAACATCTATCTCCAAAATCAGGAGCACTTTAGTACTTGCTGACAGTGCTTCTGCATTAGATGGACACTCCATAGCACCTGGAGCCCTACTGATATTCATCCAACAGCAGCCTGCATATCCACCCTTGTCTGCTGGGAGAGCTGTCATTGCTCTCACAGGGAGAGCTCACCTGAATCATCCCTCCTGTGGAGAGCAGTAACAGCTGGGCACATTTTTGATCAGCGTTGTATAGTTTTATTTCTGTTATTTTTCAAATGCAACCTCCATGCCCAGTTGCACATCAATGGCCTCGTTACTTCAAGGTAGGCACATGCAAAATCAGAACTTGCAGGTTCAAGCTTATGGGACAAATCTGTTCACTGCACTCCAGAAGCAGTGCCAGGAAGATCAAAATCTAAGTATCTGACTAAAAAGGGGAATATTTGATCTAGCTGAGTGCCTTGGATGGTATTTGAAATGCTCTCAAGCTTTCCTAGACCTTATCCCTGCAACAGCTCTTCAAGCTGGAATGGAACACAAATTCCACATCAGATGGGGAGCAGAAGCACAGAGTCCAAGACCCTGTTTGCCCTGTCACTTCAACGCACAATGGCACCCAGAATAGATACTCATCTGGATATCCACTTAAACAGTAGATATTTTCTTCAAATAAAATAAAGCCACCCTCTCTGAGTGCAGTGAGATGCTGGTCACAGCAGAGGACAGACAGAGGGATGGGTTGGGGTGCAGGCATGAGCCAGGGCTTTGCCTCACCTTGTTGCAGTAGACACATTTGTAGGGGCGCTCCCCAGAGTGAACCCTCATGTGTTTGTTCAGGCTGGAAGACTGAGAAAAGCTCTTCCCACATACTGAGCACTGAGGAAAAAAAATGGGGGGGAATAAAGTTAAAAAGAAGCACAAAACAGCATAGCTAAAAACCCCTACATAGGTGGCTGATGCATGCACGCATTTTCCTATATACCCATAGTTATGTATTTATGTATATACAAACGTGGTAGTAATTTAAGCATTAACAATTTAAAATGCAGTCAGAATTCTAATCTGGTTTAAAGACCAGATTTTTTTAAAAAAAAGGTAAATAATGCAAAATTTCAAAGCTTTGTATGCATGGTTAAAAATATTTCATTAAAGCTTTCTAAAGCATCCTTATTTAGAACATTAATAGAAAATATCTACTTTCAGTAATCCACACCTGAAAATTCATTTAAAAATCATTTTTTCTTAAAAATGCAAGTGAAGCTCTAGTTGTTATTTGGAATTTTTCTTCAACAAAGAAGAAAAATTTCCTAAAATAATATTTAAAGGGACCTTTGAAAATAGCAATCGTTTTTTAGAAATGGTGGGTCAGTCACAAGCGGCATCCTCCGACCCAAGGGCCTGCCATGGTATGTGCTCTGCAGGCAGCAGCAACTGGATAAAATGCAGATCAGAGGGGGCTGAAGTCATTTGAGAGACTTATACTGATTCAGTGCAATTTGTATGAGCCCCAAAATAATTTTCCCCATAAAAATAATTTGAAATAAGTTGTTCATAAGTTCAAAATAAATTAAGCTGTGACCAATCTTGAAAAAAGGTCTTTGTGGCTTTTTTTTTGTTTGTTTGGTTGGGTTTTTTTTATTTGCTTTTGATTTTGTTTGTTTTTTCCTGGCACATTTTCCATCTTTGCTTTTTGAGTTGATCTGTTCTCACATAAATGCAATATATCCAGAAGTTTATCTTCCTGCTGTTCTAAAGTATATTTTTTTTGTATGTGTTTCAAAAGAAATGCTCTAGGAAAGGAAAGAAAAAGCAGAAGAATTACATGATAATGATAAGCCTCATATTTAATAGAATATTTTTCATCCATAACTAAATCAATGTAATATTCTGACATCGTAATATTGCTGGTTTAGGTATGGAAGTTTTTCCTGAAAAAAAATCACATTATTGCAGGACAATCTGTAAAATAGGTATTTGGAGGATTTTTTTAGGACTGATTTAACTGCCATACCAAGCACTGGAACTTGCCCCTTCCAAAACCTTTAGGAAAAGTCTGATTTTCCACTCCTAGTACTCCTGGAGAGAAGTGGCGCTACAGAGAGGTATTTGGAGACGAGGCAAGATCTCAGCAAGGATTTGCTCCCATCAGTTGAAAATCTGTTCCATGTTGAATGTAAAACTTTTAACTCTTGTTATATCCAACACAGATGTCTGTGGGTTCTCAGACTGAAGAGGGGGAGTGAGGGACATCAGACGTCGTCTCTCGTGATCATAGACAAGCGGAACAGCTTTAAACAAATTTAGTCCCACTCTGTGTAAGGAAAGTAGCAAAACCCACAGGCAAACATTCAAAAAAGCCTAAGGGAAATACTGTTTCTTTTCAAACTCTTGCTGAGACTGTGGGGTTTATTTTCCCAATGTAAATCTGGTAAATTTCTTCAACTAACTCTTCCTATGCAGGCAGAACAGTTCAACCAGGGAAATGCAAGAGGAACATTAACATCTTACCTTAGCCAAAAGACTCCTTAAATTATTCCCCCCAGAAGAGCTAGTAACCGCGGAGAGACCCAGGAGTAGGCTCACCTTGTGAGGTCTGTGCTTTTCATGAACGTGGAGAATATGAATCCTCAGCCTGTCTCTTTTTTCAAAGGATCGGCTACAAAGGTGACAAGGAAATTTGCGGTCCCCCTGGTCCACGCAGCGAGTGTACTTGAGGTGCTTGTCTCTGTAGTACTTGTAGGCAAAAACCTTGCCGCAGCGCTCACACTTAAAGCTCTCCCCGGCTTCTGTACAGCAGAAGGGAAAGTGCCACCTCCCGTTACACCACAGCAAAAGGGGCTCATTTCAGATCTGCCTCCTTGTCAGATCTGGTACCCGATGGAGAATTTTAGGTCTCCGGGAAGGTAATAATGGTAAATGGATTCTGGCAATATTAACAAAATACATGCCAAATCTCTTAAGCATACACACTGTGCCTTTCTAACACAGGCGTTCAACCTAGAGTCTGCAACCTGATAAAATTATTGTTTTTAACTAATGACTTCAGCAAAGACAGGATTTTATCTTTGTAACCCCATACAGAGCGAGCGAATGTGAAAAAAAACCCACAATAAGAGTCCCACATAAAAGCATCTGCGCACAAGGAAACATTGCCGGGTATTTATTATCAATATTGTCCGTAAATTTTACCTCCCATACCTCCCCTCACCCCCAAAAAATTGCACATATTTTCTATCGTTTTCAGAATACTGCAAAACAAAAACATGTTTATTTGGTTTTCTTTTGTATTTCAAACTGTTCTTAAACACTGAATTTGGGAACACAGGACATTTTTCAAACGTTTACACACCCTTTTCTGCCTTTAATAACAGGAACTTTGACTTAAGCCTTTAAATAAAACGAACAATTCACCAGCTATCTGAACCAGGCACCTCAAGACAACAACTACAAAAATTTCCATGCCAAATTTCCATACCAATTTGCCAAACGCTTCTCTCTTACTGCTGCATCCAGTTCACCCATCCCTCAACCTCTCCAGCCTTCCCTGAATTGCCACATATCTGTTTCCTTCATATGTAAGCTTTGCTTATAAGAAGATCATACTTTCTGCACATTATAAGCAGAACTACTCGAGGCGTAAGTGCATTTGGCATTTCTTCTTCAACCAATATCAGCATTATCGAATCGCAACGACTTCAGCCTGCCCCATTTACTGAGAGCGTTAATTGCAGGAAAAATAATAATTAAGTCAAGAGCATAAAACAGGACCAAAACAAGGAATTCCCCCCGAAAGTCCATCCCCTTCCAAAACGAGACCCCCCTTGGAAAAACGGTGCCGCGGAGCCGAGGCAAGCTCAACCCAGCACCGACAGATGTTTTGCGATCGTCAGCTGAACCCTTTGAATTCCCGGAGGAAAGGCGAGCTGAGAGCAACCTGCCGGGGTGGAAAAGGGTGCAAGGGGTGTCTCTTGCTCAGAGCTGGCAGCAGCCCCCGTCGCAGTCCCCGGGCTCCCCGGTGCCGAGGGGAAGTTGCTGCTTTGGGGTGCTACGAGGGAAGGGGAGGCCGGCTCCCTATATGGGGGGGAAGACAGACCCCTTGGAGCAGGGCTGTGGGGCCACCGCCACCCTAAAGCATCCCCGCGGGCAGCGCCGCTCACCCTGCCACCGGCTCACCGCGGGGAGTGGGAAGCGTTCAAAGTAAAATATAGCCGGAAAAAAGCTGATACCCGAGTTCTTTTACCCCCTTAACGCGAATCTAATCCCGGCCAGACACGGGTCCATTGGAAGAAGGGGAAGTGGCCCTCGAGGGGTCTCCGTCAGGCTCACCTTCGGAGTGCTGCGGGGGTCTCTTCCCCTCCGGTATGCCCTTCAGGCTGATGGGGATGCCCAGGAACTGCACATAGCAATCGCCGTACCACACCAGCAGCTCTTGCTTCGGCAAGATTTCCTTGCAGCTCTCGTAGAATATCTGCCCCTGACACTGGATAGCCGTCAAATTCTGCTCCTCGGGGAACCTGGCACAGTTCACTAGGGACATCCAGTTGCCAGCGGCGCCCTTGCCGTCGATGAAGTGGCTCAAGCGCCCGTATTCAAAGATCTGGAAAACATCCAGAACTGGATCAGATTTGACCGATCCTTCCCGCGCACGTCCCATTTGCACCATCCCCACCACCCACATCTGGCCGAGCCCCTTTTCCAGGCTACTGGAGAGGGGCAGCCAAAAGCCTCTGCTCGGCCCCGTTAAGGGGTGCAGACGGAGCCCGCCGATGCCTTCACTACCTCCCACATCAACGAGTTGTCGTCGTAAGTCTTGATCTCGCTGGTGTTGACCACTTTGCCTTGGAAAGGGCCGAAGCGGACTCCTTTGGGAATGGGGTCCGTGCAGAAGACTCCGAGCTGAGACACGTCCCCGTACACCACCCGCAGCACCGAGAGCCCTGCGGAGGACAGGGCGGGCTAAGCGCGGCTCGGCCGCGGCTGGGCGCGGCGCGGGGCGCAGGCAGCGCCGGGGGCCTACCTTCGGGTAGCTGCAGCGAGTCCCTGTCGAGCAGCGGGGCAGAGGAAGAGTTCGCAGCACCTGCAGAAGAGGGACCCCTTCTTCAGCCCGGCGCCGTGCAGGTGCAGGGCAGAGGGAGTGGGTGCTGCCACCCCCGACACTGGCCACAGCCGGACTACCCCCTGGATCTTCCCCGGTGTGGGCTCATAACGCATGAAAGACGCTGTGAAGGAAAGCCCAACGTGCCCTTGGCGGCGCCTGGTGAGCCTGACTGCCGCGGGACCGCCTGCACCCCATTGATGACCTTTCCCAAACCCCACCGCACTCCCGGCCGCAAGGAGCGACCTTCTGCCCGGTGTCACCCCGTGCCCCTCCCGCCGCTGGCAGCAGCCGCTTGCGCACACGCCGGAGATCCCCTTACCCGGGCTGGCGGGGGTCATCCGTAGCCCTGAGATGGCGTGCAGGGTCCCGGCCACCTGGCTGCTCCGGAGCGCCCCGTACAGCACCGCGTTGAGCTCCTCCTCGGTGAAGTGGTACCTGTAGTTCTGCCCCGCCGGTCCGCCAGCCCCGGGGCTGCCGGCAGCCCTGCGCGGCGGGCTCGGGTAGGGCGGTGGAGACGAGCCCGGGCCCCCCGCCTCGAGGGGTGAGACCTCCTTGGGAGGGAAGGGGGCCGGCGGCTTGGCATACAGGGGCAGGGGGAGGCCGGGGAAGGGGTCGGCGGGTAAGGGGGGCGGCTGGCTCAGGAAAGCGGGGACCCTGCTGAAGCTGAAGGGGGGCAGAGACGGGGAGGCGGGGACCAGCCCGCCCAGGGATTTCAGGGGCTGGAAGAAGTCGGCAGCCGTCTCGAAGTACTGGGCGGGAGGGAGGAAAGGGGAGTAGTAGGCAGCGAGGCTGGCGGGGCTCATCCCGATCGCGTCTCCGCCGTCTCCGGGGACCGACTCGCCGGCCAGGGACAGAGCCATGCCGGGCCGGGAAGGGAAGGGAAGGAGGTGCCGGGAAGTGAAGAGGCAGGCAGCCACCCGGGTGCCGCCGGCGCGGGGTCCCACTGCAGAGCGGGATGGAAGCTCGAGAGCCGCCGCTCGTTGCCTTCCGCCGCCCGGCGCCGTCGGGGCGAGCGGGCCTGCCCCCGTCGGCCCCCCGCGGCTATATGCGCACGGGGAGGGCAGGGAGGGAGCCCGGGCGGAGGCGGTTGGCCCCAGGGATCGCGCAGCCTCGGGGGCGGGCTAGGGGGGCTGCCTCGACGGGCACCATTACCCTGGGGCGGAGCCGCAGCTACTCCTGGAGAGGCCGGGCCGCGTCTCTTCACGTCGAGGCTGGAGGTGTCGGGGGGAGGTGGGGGCCTAGGCCTCCCAGACTCACCTACCCTGCTGTCGGCTCTGCTCTTCACCTCTCTAAGGCGCGCCCGACGGGCCGGACCGCAGCCCGGGTGGGCTCTGCCTCTTCCCCGAACAGGAGGCCGGGGTGCGGGAGCAATGCTCCTCGCGGATGAGCACCTACTGCAGCGGGCAAGCACCCTGACTGCGTGCTTCCGTGTTCCCCAGCACGACCCACAGCCCCTGAAGAATGCCTCAGGGGTTGCAAGTGTGCATTTTGGATCTGGAAAATCTAAAAACACCCCTGACACTCTGATGACCTGAACACACAGCAGCATGCTGTCAAGCCACTGTTCTTTCATGGACATCGCTGAGGTGATTTTGCTTTAGGTTGGGGTTGCCTGTTGGGTGCCTGGCAGGAAACTGGGCTCCTGCTGGGATTTCACAAGCCTCCATGACCAGGCCTATGCCAGGACCTGCCCAGAATGGGACCAGGGGAAAACAGCTGGCCCTTGCCCCTCACAGAAGTCATGGGTGATTCCCTTTTGCAAGGTTTAATCCTGTTTTTTGTAGACTTTCTCCTTTTAATACCCTTTCCTCCCTGGTGGCTACATGCTGCAATTGCCACCAAAAAGGAACCTGGAAGAGGCTGCAAAATCCCAGGGTCCCAGGTATGCACCTTGCCATTGCAGGATGTCAACCCTGCTCATGCAGGGAGATGGAGAAATCTTAAGTCCAGGACAAAACCTTATGGAAGGCAGGGCATGAGCAGGATGGATTACTGCAGAGCCCTCCCTTGAGTGGGTGACACCGTGCAGTCAGGTGTGGAGGGAGAAGATGGAGTGGGAGAGCTTGGGGGCTTGCACCCATGGGTTTCTCGCAGAGCAAGGCAGCATAGGGCTTCCTGGGGCACAGCACAGCACAAGCCAGACTGCACACAGACATAGCTGGAGTGGGGAACAAACACAGCCAGGTCTGACTCCTGGACATTTAGATGCCCTTTGTAGTGGTTATGGTGTGCTAAAAAAAATTCAGTAGCATAGCTCCATGTGATCTTTTGCAAAGTATTGCCTTCGTCCCAAAGAAGGGATGTATCAGGAATCACTCTAAGCAGTCTCAGACAGAGGGACTGTGGCTCCAGACACAGTTGCTGACTGCACTTGACCTGAGGTAAAGTCCTCCTTCCGGTCCTTATTTCTTACCTGGCCTGAGTGAAGTGCTCTGAAACAGAGAGTTGGAGAAAGAATCGCCAGTTGCCTGAGGGAATGAGGGTATTCAGAGCACAGGACCTCAGGCACTGCAATTCCTCCCTACCAAAACCTTTTATTTGGAACTTCTCCTTATTTTTTTGACTCAGGACAAAAACAATAGGACAGCAAACACAAGCACACATCACGCCCAAGGGAGACCCAAAACTGATCCATGCCACCTCCCAAGACTCCTTTCATAGTTAGCCCAGCACAACTTTGACCCCAAACTTGAGTTTGAACATTTATGTACTTTGTATTAAATGTATTAGGCTAATTCTCCTGCCTACAACCTCATTCTCCATCCTAACCTCCATTTGCAATACAAAAGTATTGAATACACCAGAGACATCCAATATGCACAGGAGGCTTAGGGAGAAGGTAGGAATGCAGCCTTCTGAAACTTGCTTGAGAGAGTCCCTTGGCTTAAATGATTTTTTTTTTATTTTTTTTTTTTAACTTTCTCAGGGTTGTTCCAAACTGCTGTTATTTGTGAGACAGAACTGATGCTGCATTGCTTTAGGAAACAGTTTCAAGCAGGCAGCTTAACATGGTTTTATTGATGCAGCATCAGTAGCATAAAAGTACTACCAGAGTTAATCAGATTTACAGGAATAAGCCTTGAAGCCTGAATTGTACAGAAAAATTTGACTTACCCTTAGATAGTAAGTGTTGCCAGATAACCAGGAATCTTCTGGCTACCCTGTGCACAGGAAAATGGGCTTGTGGAGGAGACATGTTCACATAGGAGATTTTAGAAAAATGAAGAGAAACAAAAGGTGAGATTTTAAAATTCTCATCATTAGTTAAATTGTAAACATGCCTAGAATAAAAATATTTTTTCTAGAAGCCCAATGACACACAGCCCAGGAGAAGCAAAGGGCTTTGAAGAACCGTTGTCATTATATGACAGATAATCTTTAGAGTCTTTTATGCCCTCAGAGGTTAGAGGCATTTTTGACATTAAAAAAATCCTGACCTTGAGGAGAGATGTTGAGGGGAGCAGAAGGGTGGGATGCTCCAGCCCTTTATTGGGAATGACTGGAAATTTGGTCACCAAAACAAGCTGGGAGTTGGTTTTGCTCACCATGGCACCTCGGGGAGCTGCTCCATAAAAATTAACCCAGTTTCGACGTGCTAGTCCTGACATGTGTTTTCAACCTGGCCAGGGAAATAGCTTGCTTCTGCTGCCTGGGAAAAAGAAGGGCAAACAGAAATGCTGATTCACTTGGAGAGGAAATCTCTGGCTCACACACACTCGGTTCAGCTGGACACCCCTTGGTGTGGAGCATCCCTGCTGCCAGCAGTGGAGCATGTCTTCATGTGAAGTGAAAATTGACTCTGAAATTATGGCAACAAAAAGAAAAGGCTTACAACGAGCCCTGGGGACTTTGTCATTGCCCAGCAGCCCCTGGGTGCCAGACCAGGAGCAGGTCCCATGGCTACTGGTATTTAGCACCTTGCTCAGTGGCACCTTACAGATGTCCCCCAGGCCAGAGCCACCCACCCAGAGTACGGGGCTCTCGACAGCCTCCTGCCTTCATCTCCCCATAAGAGTAGGAAGCCATGATCAGCAGCAATGTTCATGTACCTATAGCATTTGGCTTTTTGGCTGCTGAAGTACTGCTTTCCTTTTCCTTCGGGATTTTGTTATGATTTTATGTCTTGTTATGAAGTAATCAGCAGTCTATCAGCTTCCCTCCCTCACTGAAGGATTGTAGAGGGTATTCCTTCTCCACAGGGATGTGAGGATGCACATTAAAGACAAGCAGGGAGGGACATCCCTGCAGCTTGCTTGCGTAGCGTTCAGTCACCTAAGTGGCCTCAGGTGTCATCTCCTTGGATCAATCTAGATTTTTTGTTTTAAAAAACTGCATCCCAAGCCCTCCAATCTGCCTCTCAGTTTGGACACAAAGTCTTCATCATCACTCTTACTCCCACTCTACATCGTACTTACTCCAGACTTAAAGTGCTCTGCCTCCTACACCTTCTCATACACACAGGTTACACCTACGAGCAGTCCCCTGATCCTCTGAAGACCGCAGTGCCGCAGCAGACCCTGATGCCCAGCTTCCCACCTGTGGGCTCTCTGTGCCCGAGCACTTGCCCTGACAAGCACAGACGTAGGAATCCCAGTCACAGCACCAGATGCTGTTGTGGAAATAATCCAAGTTACAACTTAGGTCAGAGCAGAAGCAGTTTATTGCTATGGCTATAGGAGAGGACAGGGAGTAGCAGAATAACAGCCTCTGCTGAGGTGGACTACTAATTAAAGGGAAATCACACACTAAAGTGCTTCACCTTTCTTTTTCCAGTGTTAGCCATATCTTTAGACATGGCAGCATTTTAATGAGGGCATCATTAGCTCAGTGACTTCACTAAAGCAATCTGTTGCTTTCAAAATAGACTGAGAATAGACAAATAACTTAAGAATATATATGAATGCAAGAAAGGGTTGTAGTGAGCTAATCTAAAATTTGGAGCCAACAAATCCTGTTATACAGTCACAATCCTGCTTTGCTGGGGTGGGCCACTGAGTGGACTTATGAACAAGAGCAGGAATATCTGTTCTTGTCTCTCGAAGCCTCTTGCCCTGCAGTTTGCAGAGAGCCAAGTAAATTACTCTGATCAGGTTCACTGTGGGTCATTCCAGCTTCCCGAGTAGCTGTAGTACAATTCATGTGAAGTGATGAAGTGAACTATAGCCTGAAACTGGTGTGGGAGAGATATTTTTGGAGCAATAGGAGAGTTTCTCCACCTCTCCTGCACTATCTTCTCAGGAACATCTCCTAGGAACAAATCCCCGGGTGCATCAGAGGAGCTGGAGCAACTCCACCTCCTCAGCAGCTGTATGGGGGTGGGGGTTGTCTCAGTTTTCCCACTTTCTTCATTTTTAAATACCTCAGTGAGTGGTGGCTGAGTAGTTTATTTAGTGTATTCAGTATGAACTGAAGTATTTAAAGCAAAGTTCCTGCAGCCCTGGTGAATGAGCCTGACTCCTGCCTCTCCAGAGGGTCTGAATGTTGTCTCAGCCCTGCACAGACCCCCCTTCACCAGTGAGTGCTGCTGCTCAGTGAGGTGGGGGGGAACACCGTGTTGGCTGGCATTGAAACTGTCACCTGGCCTGTCCCCTGTGCCCAAAATGCTATTCTTAAAGCTAGAATCTTTTAATGATCCCCAGAAGGGTTCTAGCTCCTCAGGGGAGGAAGAAGTAAAAAAACACCTATCCATTGGACCAGGGAGTTATCCAGGCATCCTTGGACATACGGACCTCTTGTGCTGCTGCCAGTCATACTGATTGACCCTGGGTTGTCCTGCTCAACCACCTTTTGTGCACAAACAGGATGGTACGCATTTGTTTAATGGCAGGAGCCACAGGAGGTTCACATTTCCTCTAGATACGTTATTTGCAGAGTTAGATGACACTTTTCCCCCATAATTCACAGATTTCCTCTGTACTACTCGGTTCTGCTACTTGGCTTTATCGGGTTTAAATCTCTGTAAACTCAGGCTGTTCTTTTGCAACTGTGCATTTCCTTTTCTACCCAATTATTTCCCAGCTTTGTAAATTGAAATTGTAGAGAGCTCAGCCTTAGCCTGATTCTCTCAGTTTCCCAACTCCTTTATAGCAAACACCATTTATCTAGTTCATGGTTGGAAGTGATCTGTTACTTACAGGAGGAGGTCTTGTTCATACTCTGGTCAACCTCTTATTTCATCCCCCACACTACAAATTTGGATCACTAGGCCTTCAGCTTCAGCTTATTGTTCTTCTATAAAAATCTATTTTCCAATCCACTTGTTCCAATTAACCTGAGGACTGACTGTAATAGCACTGGTCCTGTTAGGGTGCCCTTATAATGCTCTAGAAGTTGGCTTACAAACTTAACACTAAAGGCATATTAACATCAGATTGGTGTGCCATCAAATAAGGATTATATACATTTGATCTCAAGAATACTTACAGCTCATCCAGATCCTGCTGGCTACAAAACGACTACAGTATGTGCCTCCTCCAGCAGCCTCAGCCCAGGACCCTCCTGCATGGCTGCTGGAGTTCAGCCCCCAGGGACCTGGGATCCCTGCCCAGGCTGGGGGATGTGGCCACCTCTTTACTGTTTGCAGGTTCACCCAGTAGCAAAACTGAGCACAAATCCCAGAGACACACAGACACAAGACACCCACAGAGGACACTGACACTGCTGGGCTTTCAGAGAGGACAGTGTGTGCACAAAATGAGCTGGAGCTGCCTTTGGTGGCAGTGGACCTTCCTCTGACAGGGTCCCATTTTCACTCTTTTGGGGGAAACAAAGTCAGAGGGAGCCTGTGTTGTCTGGAGTGCAAAGCTGAGACCTACCTGTGGCAAATGGGTAGGAGAAGAGGTTCAGGCATCTCCAAGAAGATTTAATCCCCTCAAAACAATCACCTGTATACTTTTCACTCCCAAGGCAACAATCCAGAACCAGAAACTAAGGAGAAGGAAACAAAACATGTGAGGGGTCTCTCCAGGTGACAACATCTAGAATGAGCCTACCATGCTGGCCAAGGTTGGGGTTATGAGCAGTGGTACCAAAGGCAGCTCAGATTTGAAACAGAGACAGGGAATGGTTCATGGGGCTGGTCACACCACCCGAGTCTTTAACTGCTTGGGCAATTTCTTTTGCAGCTGAGAGATGTCCCAAGAGTCTGTCCCTAAGTGACGCAGCCTTCAACACCCAACTCTCAAGCACCACCATTCATACAGGTTCATTCACACTGTAATTCCAACCTGGACATTTCTTGACCTACCTCTCTGAAGGACTTGATAAATTTTGATCTTTCTTCTCTTTTAGCTGCCTAAAGAGTGGGAACTTTTAGTGAATGACCCGCATTAAAACCTGGAACTGAGCCATCCCCACACGCCACAGGAGCCTACCGATGACCCTCAGCCAAAGTCCCAGCAGGGATTTTCAAACAGCACCAGGGAGTTGGCAGAGAGCAGCTGATGGTCCTCCCGAGCGAAGCAGGACACGTAAATCCCAGTCACAGCAGCAGATGTTGCGTGGAAATAACCCTAATTGTGATTTAAATCAGGTCAGAGCAGAAGCGGTTTATTGCTGTGGCTATAGGAAAGGACAAGGAGCAAGCAGAGCTGCTCTGCTGATGTGGACTATGTCCCTGTAGAGGCAGTGTACATGCATCTAGAAACACCGTAGCACAGACAGGCACAACGACACAAGTTGTATGTACCTGTTACATGCCCAGGGCCACAGAACCACCCAAGGCTGCTCTGGGTTCTGCTTTCTTCAGCACAAAAATTCATTTATCGTGAAGGTTTCACCACACTTTTTCTTTCAGGAGACAGGGAGAATTTGGTCAAGAGGCTCACTCAGGCTGTGCTTCGCATATCTACTTCCACACTTCGGAGCCCGAGAGGCCAAGGCAGAGGGCAGATCCCCCCAGCTGATCTCTTCCCTTGCCATAGCCTGACCCCAAGCAGAGTGTGACATGCAGCTCTTCTCCTGTACTGTGCACAACACATGGAGAACTGGGATACACAGGGAGCAACAAAGCTGGGGAATAATTCAAAGCCTCTGGGCACCCCTGTTCCATCCCTGTGAGTAGTCTCTGTCAACAAAGCCTGATCCAGAAAGGTAAAGGCAGCACTTTTCTTTCCTGAAGTCAGTTACATCAGAGGTCATCATTAGCTCATCATATTTAGGTTGACATCAGGAGTCTTAGCTAAACCAGTTGTCAAGAATTTTAAATTTTATTATTAATAAAGGAATAATTGTGCCTAAAGGCAAGTTTCCAATAGGAAACATTTTTCCTTGTACTATACCCAGATGTTTTCTCTACTTGTTTCTGAACTTGCATTGGGAGAAACATTCTCCCTTCCTTGCTTTCCTTAATGGGGCTGTATTATCCTTATATCCAAGGATCACCATCATTCTGCTGAAGCCAAGAGAACTGCAGGAGAAGCCTTGTTGTTTTGCTAGAAATGGTGAAAGGGTAAGAATATTTGGAAGTCTTAAATAAATCCTCTTTGGAGTACTCTTCTAAAATTTTTAACATAAATAGTTTTTCTCCCTCATTCTTTTCCCAGAGTGAGCAGCAGATGATTCTGATAAACAAACATTGTGGTAGCTGCTTTTATGTTTGTGTGTTTTAAATCAAACAAGCAAACATTTCAAGGTATTTTAAATGAAAAAATTTGGCACAGCAAGGAGAACCAGCCCTTAACTCTACCCCGTCCCACTTCGCACCATTCAGGGTCTGCCTCTGCTGAAACCATCATGGAAGATGTCTATTTTGTCCTGACTGCGATATAAAAAGTACTCATAGTCAACTGTTTTCACATTAAGCTATGCAATAAACATGTCTCCATTAATATAGCACTATAAAGATAAAAAGGATTTGAGAGCAACAACTAGCTGGAATATATAAGCAGCTTCCACATGGAAAAACTGCTGTCTTTTTAAAACCTGCTGATTTATCTACCCTCTAGTGCTTTAGTATTAGATCTTATACCCTTCGATGAATAAATGAAGACACAACAGAAACACGTTGAAATCTCTAAAGCCATGTAAAACCCGAAGGCATTAAAATTTATTAAATGATGCAATAACAACAGAATTCTTTATTTACAATAGCATTATTTAACATCAAATAAGCAAATAGCATCAGCAAAGCAATATTAACTTGCATAAATGTATTTAAAATTTCTCTGAATATATCTACCTTTGCATAAACTGCTCACACTAGAAATACAAACATCAATGCAGGTGAACAAAGTGATGTTCAGAGTCAACTCCGTTTTGAAAATAAATCACAACCTGAAACACTGTAAGCTTTCTCCTGAAGAACCATAGTTTATATATTGCTTAATTTTACCCTTGTATAATCTTTTCATATACACACATCTCAGATGCAATTTCATGATGAACTGTACAAATAAAACCCACAAATGACATAAAGGGAAAAAACTGAATGACAGTAAATGCTTGAAGAAATGTGTCCATCATCTCTATTGAACAACATAAAGATTAAGTGATGATGCACTTATTCCAAAATTGTACACAATTCACTATACAAATATAATACATCAGACAGCTATGTAGGAATATACAAGACTTAAAAACAGATCTAAGGCATTATGCTAGATTTTAGCATTTTGAGGTTCTTGCACATAGCTTTTACCTGTAGTAAGAAACTTAAAAGGTTTTGTTTTAGTCTACAAAGAAACAACAGGGAGAAAATTCTAATTAAAATCAAAGCCACTACAGTAAATTTTCTTCTGTGCAGAGAATGCTTTTGCTCTTAGGCAGCATACTACCATACAAATACTAGAAAACTTTTAAATTCACACCAACAATTAATGGCTTAAGTTGCATTTCAAAACTGATTGTGTATCTTTGGGTTTTGCAAGTGGAGCTGTGCCACCCATTTCATCTGTTAAGCTCATATGAATTCCGCTTTTAAACAAAGATTAAAAAATGTATTGTATAAACTGCAAAAACATTGCTTTTAATTAATACAGGCCCAAAGGGATACCGGTGTGGGACAATATTTTAAAGATCAAGTACAAATTAATTCATTGTAGCAAAACAGCTCACTTCACTTTTTAACCTTACCACATTACATGAACACTTAAACAGGTCGCATGACCATGTATATATGCTTATTTTTCACATTATGCGCCTTTCACATTTAGTAAGTAGAACACTGATTAATTGTTCTGTTAAACAAAATCCAAGTACTTTCTCCGACCAATTTACTGTATACAGGATGAAAAATACTGATAATGAAGGGAATTGATTTGGCTTTTTTTGTTGTTTCCATAGTGATCAATATGATCAGAAGATTCCTTCACTCACTTTTCTTTCATTAGTTAGAAGATGACTAAAGTCACGATGAACCCAAATGGAGCCAAAGTGATAGGTACAATCTCCTTCCTTTCCAAATGGCAATGGATGATGAAGTATCATAATCACTACAGATGATAAGAGTTTGCAGGTCTGTCGTGAAATGGGACAAATTTAAACTATTTTGTCCACTGTGAAAAAGAATAATCTATCTGAAGAGGTTACCGTTAAGAACCAAAAGAGAATGAATAGAAATAAAATTATTTTAAAAGTCATTTACACTTTGAGGTCCATGAAGTTAATTCCTTCAAATTTATACAGATCTTATATAAGTCACTTTTTGTCAGATATACAATGCAAGTTTAACAAAAATCTTCCTGTAGGAATGAGGCTGCAGATCTCAGGACTGATGGTTATTTTGGTTTCCCATCAGCAGGTAAAGAGGATGGCTCAGCTGAACGAATATTTTGTTTGAATTGGTAACAGAACAGGGACAGCTGAAAAATGTTGTTTCTCTAGAATGGTGGCGCTGCCCTCCTTAGGGACAAACACAACTGTACATTTCCTGGGCTTTCATCGAAAGCCTTCTACAGAAACAGCCTATTTTGAACCATCTTTATCATAGTTTCCTCAGCCTTAATATAGCAAGGCTGCTATTCTATTTGAACTCCTACCTGAAAACCAAAGCACACTAAATGGCAACAGAATAAACCTTTCACTCCTAAAAGGCATGGCTGATGAGATATTACAAAATGCATTGCATTTTACATGACATCAAAAAATCTGCATTCAGGTTAGCAAGTTTGTGGATCAGGGGTCAGTGGAAAGAAAATAGAGGTCAAACCCATCAACTTCTTAGTACTTAAAGTCCTCAGAAACTGGTGTCAGTTTACTAAAAGATTATTCCAACCACAGTGGGCAAGAAAAAAACCCTGCCCCCTAACAATGGCCTGCTTAGTAACAGTTTTTCTAAGATTTGTTACGAAAGGATATAAACATACAAAAATCAAGAACTGGTTCCTACAGTGGCTGCATATAATATAGGTTAGTTAAATGACATTATGAGCAGAATCACAACGTTTAGAAAATGAGAAGTCTCAAGCCTACAAATTAGGTCTAATCAAGGCTTTGTGATCCTCTACAAAACACTTTTCCAGGAGACACACACGGCTAAGAAGATATCTAATTTAATACTGAAGTACCTCATTTGGAATCAACTTCACAACATGTATATCTCACAAAAATTATACAAGTAAAACACTTAAGTTTCCAACTTAAATTATTGCTTGTTTACATATAAACTGGATTGTGTGTACCTTACAAAACATCCTTGTAGTTCACACTGCTTTAAAATAATCAGAAACACACGATAGTGGTGAAGTCTGTAGTGATATCTGCTATAGGTATTACAAGAATTGTTATTTTCCCAGTTAAGGGGATGGGACCCATAAATTATCATGCTTTAAAGCAGGTATCTTGAGCTATTTGATATTATGCACCAATTCTGCCACTACCATAATCAGTACATGCATTACCATTGAACTTTGCTGTTCAGCACCCAGTAACTGGCCATCCAGGTTGCTGGAAACACACCCAGGGAAATAAAGGGGTAACCTTTTTTTGTCTTTTTTTAAATTCTATTAGAAAGAAGATGAAGATGACAGAAGTCAGGAGAGTCAGATTACAAAAATCAAGTTTTGCTGATTGCCAGGAATTTAATCAGAAACAAATGTAACCAACTTGTATTTTTGGATTATAAACATTACCATAAAACCCAAACAAAACACCCCTTATAAACAGCGCTCTCACAGGGTAATTTTCATCTGTTTTACAACTTTAACCCCATTCAAAATTGGTCTGTGTAGTTTTCTACATTGGTTCATCTTCTCTGACTTGTTGTCAGTGGAACGTGCTCGTTGGAGGTCTCTAGATGCACCAGACGTTGCTTCTACACCCTCCTCCACGCCTACTCTCCGCCCCAAAATGCAGGCCTTAGTCTAAAACACCAGTTTTCAGACGGAACTGAATCCTTTGCACCAGACTGAGTAAGCCAGGGAAAACAAAGCAAAAAAAAAAAAAAACAAAACCAAAACCCAACCAAACCAAAGTCTAGAACTAAACAGAAACAGAACGAGAGCATGGTTGTTTTTCTTTAAATACATACATTTAAATACATTCAATCTGACATGGTTTATGAAAACTGCCTGTCAACATTTACTTCGCAGGAGAGATCTAAGTTGCACTAAGGTGAATGCAGTGAACAGACTGAGCAACTGTCTGTCCGCGAGCTTCAGACTGTCAAAGAAGAGGCTGCTCTTGGGCCAGGACCGCCCGGCTCCCTGGGGCAGGCGGGGCCGAGTCCTGCGGCAGCAGCGGCTGCCACCAGCGCTGGCAGCTCGGCTGGGTCACGACAAACAGACACAGCTCTTCAAACCGGTAAGGATTTGGGGCTGTAAGCCCAGTCAGCTGAAGAAAGGAGCAATCGAACCATCCTCAGGGTCAGCAATATTTCTGAAAAAGAAAAAAAGAAAGAAAAAGGAGAAATTGGAGAAAAGCAAATTAATTTTTCCTTCTGGGACAGTGAAGATGGATAGGTCAACAACAGCTGGATGCAGCATCCACCGTCGATCATATGTTAGTGTATTATTTTAAACCTGAAAATTAAGTTGAATTTTTAAAGCTAGGCTTTTCTTTACGTACACTGATACAAGTGACCTGCAATTTCATTCCGAGCTAGACAGGAAGAAGAAATTTTCTACAATGAGGGTGGTGAACCACTGCCACAGGTTGCCCAGAGAGGTGGTAGATGCCCCATCCCTGGAAACATTCCAGGCCAGGCTGGATGGGGCTTGGAGCAACTTGATTTAGCTGAAGATGTCCCTGCTCATTGCAGGGGGTTTGGATTAGATGACCTGTGAAAGTTCCCTCCAACCCAAACTATCCTATGATTCTTTATCAGCGTGGGTTTAATTTCACTGTGTCTTAGGTCCTTAATTAATTCCAATTATCATGGACATTATAACAACTCAGGGTCATCTGCCTCCTGTAGACGCCAGCTAAAGATACAGCAATATGGTTTAAGAGAAGTCTCATACTTCCGGTATGTGCAAAATCTCCCTGTCTTACTGCTGTATCAATCTCAAAGGAAACAACTGCCTTGTTCACTTCCCCCTCCAAGAATCATTATAAAAAAGGAATAAAGAAGATGATGTTCTTTACTTCTTTCTTAGTACCTTCGCAGTATCTTTAGACATAGTACAAACTGTTTTCAGCTGAGCTGATTAGCTTGAACTTTCTTATTTAAGAAGACCTCAGGATGTGGCTTTCACAGTTGTTTTAAGACCATCCCTTCCAGTGACTGCAGCCTGCACCTCTCTGCCTTCCTCCCCTTGCAAACCCCTGGTCCCATGGGGTGCTGTGGTCAGTCAGGGCAGAGAGTCAATCCAGCCAAACCCCATTTTTCTTCTCCCACGGGGTTGCTTTTCATTCCTATCCTGTGGCTCTGTCAGTGGAGCAGCTCTTTGCTCGCAGCCTCCTGCCAGGACACGGAAGGCCCTGTTTGCTCGAGGACATTGTGGGCAGCAGGAACTTTCTCACTGGACCATGTGCATGCTGCCAGGCTGCCTTTTGGAAGGTGTCTACACCATGGTCTGGACTTTACCACACCTTTCGCTGCAATCACAGAAGGCCTAGAAATGTATCTCTGTTGTTAAATAAAGCCAGCGTCAGAAACCATCCTGCAGTTCAGGGAAGCAAGGTCCTCTGTTCTGTACACCTGCTATTCCCAGCGCAGCTCTTCAGGGGTAAGCAGCCATGAGCACAGCCTGGAGGCCAACACAGTGAGTCCTGCTCCTGCTCTTCCTCGGTTTGTCACAGCGCAGAGACACTACACTTGCATCCATCAAAATCCCGACTAATATGGACAAGCTAAACTTTGTCTCTTCTCCCTGACACGTTAGGAGGCAGTTTGGGGACCCTGCTAGTGCTTTTTTGACCATAAAATGTGGAACAGAAGTAAAAATCCAAATAAGTCCTTATCTTCAGAGTGGATGTTTAGCAAACAGTATCTCTACAGAGATGCTAAATAAATGCCTCCACTATATCAGTGACTTGAAAAAAATAAAAATAATTTAACAAATATTTGAGTTGCACATGATAAAATATATAAAGGAGGGAAGAAGACGAAGAAGGCACAAGTGTACCCCTAGAAAAACACTCCTCCCCCCTTTTTATTTAGATGCAACCAAAGCAAACAGGACTTTAAAGAAATATGTCAAATTATTATTTCCAGACTGATAGTGAATGCGGGAAAAACTGCTCAGAATAACTTCCATGGCCAATGTATGCAAATTCAGAGTAGAGAAGTAGCCTGAAAATCCCAGAGATCATTGACTGTAAGATTACCGCTATACTGTAGTAAGTTAAACTGGACGCCCCTCAAAAACCTCAGCTACAAGCAGTATTCTTCAGACATTTACTCTTAAGTAGGAGCAGGTTCAAAATTTGCTTTTACCATGTGAAATTAGTTAATACAAATTTTTTCCAATAATCGCAAAATAATATATTAAACTGTTACAGCTGCATCTACTTTCAGCTCTACAAATGAAGGGTGCCTTGAAACAGACAGAAAATTCTGTGTCCTCTGGTTAACTGTAAAACAGCTTCTCTGTTAAACACTAGTATCCTTGCAAGTCTTATGCTGTAGAAGCTTTACCCTTAACATGTTAAACCAAAGTGAAACAGTATTAAGCAAACTAACTAAAACAGTAAGCGTAGAGATCTGACATCCATAGTTGTACTGATTTCAGCAACAGCGTATTATTTCCTGGTTACTCGAGTCTAAACAGAACTGATCCCTCTAAATGATACAGATGTTGAGATCAACTTTGCAAAACATTGAAAAAACACTCAAATTTGTCAGATGAGTTTCTCAGTTTCCTATTTGTCAGACGAATTTCTCAGTCTTCATATGTTAAAACCACAACTGCCAAGGGATAAAGCACATTAATCCTCTCCTCAGCTTTCTAATTACACAGCTTGAGCTTTAAAAAAAACCTTGTTACATAGCAGTAGTTTATATCACAGACACATGAAAATAGTACCTACTTAACCTGTATTACAGTTCAAAGTTCAGAAAAAAGTATTTATAGTGCATATAAACCATCTACATTTTCCCTGATGGTAAGAGCTACATTAGTAGAATATAAAATCACAAAGTGCAGGCTAATGTACTCTTACAAAATAATTTAAGAGATTTTAAGGAGTCACTTTTCTCCAGGTGAGACAAAACTGCTCTCCTGCATGGCCACTGTCTGTCTCACTGCCACAGCACTGTCTCCACTACTTTAATTTGAAACCCCACACATCCCCTGCCCAAAGCCCTGCCACTCATTTCCTTCTACCTGCACCCTCTTCCCTGACTTCTCTCCACTCTCTTGCCTACCCTTCTGTCACATCCACTCTCTTCTCCTTCTCTCTTCAACCATTCTTTAAAATCTATCTCCTCCTTCCTCCTCTTTAGCCCGCTTCCGCCTCAGCAGCCTTATTTTCCCTTTCTTTCCTTTTTGTTCTGACAGTCTGGCTTCTCTTAGCACCTGAAATGTAACTGGTTAGGGAATGCGTTAAGTAGGAAAATAACACCTTAGTATGTGACAACTTCTACTAAAGCAGAACATACTGCATCTTTTAGTAAAGTGACCAAGAAATGGCTGCAGAAGTGACTCTGTATGCACAAATTCTCCACTCGCAGAGACAGGCACCTGTATTTTGATACGAACCATGAGGTGTGAAAATAATTTGCCTCCAGGAAGTTTTGAACACACACACACACACACACACACACACACACACACACACACACACACACACACACACACACAGGGATACAATAAAGTGGATGTACAGTTACTTCTTCCTCAATACTTCCACATTCTTCATTTTCACTAATCTTGCTACACTTGCAGTCAACTTTTTTTAGTTTCTCCTATTATTGAATTTTTTTTTCTCTAACAGTAGAAAACTTTAAATTTTGCTATTGGATTTAGCATAAGAGGGAAATTAATTTACTTAACTCCATCTTTCTGATGTCAACACCGCACCCAAGGAGATGACAGGAAACACTGGTGCAAGGGAGAGACCTCCAGCAGGTTACACAAAAATGACTCCTGCGAGAACGACGGCCCAGACCTGTCTGTCCCGGTCGCCACAGGGAGCTCAGGAAATGGCCAATTTTAAAGCCTTCCCGCCCAAAACTCGGCACCGCGAGCGCTGGGCGGGAACGGTGGACGGCAGCCGCTAGGTGGCGACCCCGGCACGGCGGGAGCGGGGAGCGGGGGCAGGGGCGGACACGGGTGTCGGTGCGCGGCCGCTCCGCTGTGCGGAGAGGTTTTGGGGGGTCTGCACAGCTGCGATGCTCGGGTCACGCGGGGAAAATACCGCGTTCCACTTTGAAGCCACATCAGGGCTCGGAATGCCGCGTTTGCTGTAACAAACTTATGTTAAATGCCGGTTGTTTCCATAAAAAACTCTTCTGCTGAGGATGGGGCACGTAACTACCTCATTGACTTGGCCCCACGCCAAGAACTCCACAATGTCTTTCCTTTAGTACTGTTACCGTCCGGAATACAAATCGGTTTTGACCTAAGCAAACGCTAATTACCCTGTCAGCTGGAAATTTGTGTGAAAATTAGTTCAGTTCTCCTACTCTTCTCAGACGAAGCACTGTATAGAAAGTAACAAATTAAATAATTCACAAGATTTTTGCCCTAAGTATATATAATGCAATGAGCAGTGGAAAAAACCACTTAGGCAGGATGAAACATGAAGTGGGTTAAGCATGCAGCAGTGCAAATATAAATAAACAGTAAGTCTTTCCCATCATCAGCAAATAGTCATGTAATTGCTCTGTAAAAAGCAAATACAACTATACATAAGTCTGCTGAATGTGACTGTGTGTTAATTCAATAATGTACTGTATTCTGTTAATGTAAACGTATTCTGTATTATTCACTTTGGTAATGCTAGTGGGATCTAAACAAGGAACTTAATATAGATGTCACCCAAAGTGGAATTAAAAAAAATTAATTGCAAAAAGCTTAATTACTATTACCCTGGGGACTTTCAACTTTGTAAGTAAGTAAAAAGATACTGCATCCATTCCAGACCACAGTGTGTTCACAGTGCCGCTGCCTCCGCACGTCTATGTTTGCCATTTCTTACCCGTGTTGCATCTCCGTCCTGCTTTATCATATCCATTCCAGGCAGCTGGTTTGGAAAAAGATTGCCTCCTCTCATAGCAGGATCATTAACCTATTGGTAACAAGATATTAAGGAGAATTAATTAAAAAACTACGTTGGGAAGAGGGCTATGAATTATAAACCACTATGCTACTTGCATATACCAACATCTACTTTAGAGATGATGTTGCAGTTGGGGAAGTGACTATAGAGCTAGAGCACCCTTCTTGCACAGCATGTATTTGACTCATATTATTCTGCTTCACAGTCAACAACAAAGATTTCATTCTTGATACTATGACCCTTGTGCACAGTTTACAAAGCAGGCTCCACAAATTAGGTCAGTATTATTTGAAGAGGACATGCCTGCTATGAAAGTTCTGAAAGCAGAAACACATAACTACTTTTCTAACCTCAATAACACACAGCTTTTCTGCTTGCAAACCACCACACGTTTTTTCCAAAGCCTGATGAGATAACATGCAGGCTGAATTATACCAACTATTCAGTTAGTTTTAATGACACTTATTTTTTTGCTCATAAGTAGCGCAAGAAAGATATCATTAAATGGGAAAACCTGCAGCTGCACGCTTTCCTAAAGGGATAGTCTCAACCATTTTCTGAACAGAGCACAGGAAAAGTATTGAAACTGTGTGTTTTTGCACAACCAAGGGGTCTGTCATGCTTAGTTATGTGGAAAGAGTAGCTTGCTAAATTTACAGCATTGCTTTCTCAATCAAAGGATTAATCTCACTGTGTAGGAACTGGTTTGAAATACAAAACACAGCTTTCAGCACAGTTCTGAAATACTAGAAAATCCAGTTTTCCTTAGGAGTTTTACAGGGAGAGAAACCTCTTCCTAGGGAGTCTTTCTTGGATTGGTTCTCTCTGTTACTTCCCTCAGACTAGACGGATGTGATAATAGCAAAGATATGCCCCTCCAGATTTTGCTGGAAGGAAAAGAGATGTTTTCTGTGTCACCTGCCCTTTAGAAGACTTGTGTTGCCAAGGAGAGGAGATTCTGCTGCTGCATCACCTCACTCAGCTAACAGCAACCTGCTGCAGCAACAGGGTAAGACTGTCTCGAATTTACCACACTAAAATCTCATTTCAGGTCCTCCTGACTTTTGTTTCTGTTGCTGTTCACTGATTTTGCAAAACATCGCAAAGATAAATGCAGTCCCATGCAAGCACCAAAAGAGGCAGTTTCAAATGCTGCCAGAGACAAGACTGCAGTTCAACAGGAAAGATTAAAAACTTAAATCTCTTTGCCATACGAATTTCAGCTCTGATGAAACTGGTTGTTTGGCGCTGCGAGCCTTCAGGTGATGCTTTCTATTTCTTAATACAAAAGCGCAGACTTTTAAACCCGAATCTGAAAATTTAAATCAGAAGGGAAAAGAGCAACGCTATTTTGTTTGGAAAGACAGCAGACAGCTTTGCAGCTTTATCTATATGCATTTGACTGAGTAACACAATCCACGTTTGAAAAGTGTTTACAACTATTGATCAACATTCATCAGAATGCACAGGCTTCTTTTCTGAAGGCAGGTGAAGTGGTGTTATATCTGATACGAAATCTGACTAAAACAAGACAGAAGATGTTTTACAACTCCTTTGCAATTATGCACATTAATACAGTCTCCTGCTAATAAAGCAGAATTATATACAAGGTGTCTAATCAGAAAAGTTTTCTACCACTCTAGAGCTCCTTTCATGCAGTATGCTGAACAAAACCAAAATACTGTTTCAAGATAACAGTTCATAGATGCCATGATAATCCTGGCCTGGGGAGTACTGCACCTGTGCAGATTAATAAATATCTGCTCCAAGTGGATGTCTAGATAGTGGTTTATTTCATATACTGAAAAGTCTCTTCTCTTGCACAGGTTTCAAATTGGTCCTCTGGCAACTCAGTAAATAACATGGACCTGTGATGCAAAGTAAGTAACAGGCAAAACCATACCAACAGTCCATTGTGCAAGCAAGATGACATTGATTACCAGGAGACAGCAAGTTGTGTGAACAGGGCAACATTGTGAAGGTTGAGACTTTCTCTGTGCCTGGGCAAGCTGTTTTGGGCAGAAGGAACCTGCAGAGCTGGCAGCTAGCATTTCAGCATTCCTGCTATCAGCCTCCTAGAAGAAGACACTAGTAAGAGTAGCCTAGAGAGCTTTAAGGTAATTATAAGGGAGAAGACAATAATGAGACAATGCCTGATCCCTCAAGTACATGAAAGAGTCTCTAAGCATCATAAACAGCAAGCCCATGGGAAACACAACATTTTGGGCAAAAATCTTCATTTTCTGCTTGGTGATGCTGGGAGCCTAGGTTGTAAACAAGAGAAGCTGAAGATACACCAGTAAGAACAGATAAAACACCAAACTTAGCTTTCCTGAGCTCTGGATATGCCTGTATGATAGAATATAGTGTCACGAAGAGGGACAGGAGACAGAGCCAAACAAACTTGTTTGGTACCAGAAGTACTATACGTGCTTCTCACCAGGTAAATAAGCACAGGCACAGCTTTTTACTAACAAGTAAAAAAAATATTACTTCCAAAACCATCCAATAACATATGAAGTGGGTTGTTGTTTGTTTCTTTCTTTTTTTTTTTTTTTTTTACAGTAGCCTGAACACATGCGTAACATAACCGCTGTTATTCACTGTGGTTAGAAAGAGATGAATGTGTGAAGTTAAAATTATGTATTATAGAACAACAAAAAAAGCAATGAATAAATAAGTAAAAGTGTAGGTGATATTGTTAGAAAAGCCAAAAGAATGAATGAAATGACAACTGTCAGCAGAATTACAGAAAATATAGTCATTTTGAAAACCACCAGTTACAAGAAAAAGTTTAGCACAGCCTAGGTCAATTGCTAAATAAAGATGCCAGATCATAAAACACTACAGCCTGAACACAGAAAAAAATAAACCAACTCAATATTAACATTTTTATTTATTCCTGACTCTCAGCAAAGAAAATGTGAAGCAGCACAGCAAACATTCCTGAGGACTAAAAAGTACTGTCTTGTGGCTCAGAAATGGCCCCTCAGCTGCCAGTTGGCCACCTCTGACCTAGATGAAACATAAAACATTTGCTTGCAGAGTTTGCAGATGACACAGTGCTGGGGTGATAAATCAGGAGGAAAACAGGTTACTGTTACAGAATGAGGCAGAGCACTTAAGGCAGGCAATACATTTGGGAACAAAGAATGCAGGTTTCATCTATGCAGAACATGTTGTGGAAAATTTGGGGACCATCGTAAGGGTTTTAGTATGTGCTCTCTAGTGTGACATTGTCACCAACAGAGCAAGACAACCCATGGATTGAAAGAGAAATTACAAGAGCTTGACTCTACCCAGCTTTGGTGCAGTCGCTGTTAAATCACCATCTCTGGTTACTCTGTTCATACTTGGAGGTTACAACAACAGGGTTTAAAGCAGACCCGCGAAAGGGACTGATGGGCTGAAAAACAAATGTTGAGATGGATAAAGAACCTCAGCCTATTCAGCTTGCTGGAAGTTAGATGCATACTATCTTGAAACAGTATCTTGCAGTCTAAGAGGAAGAAAAGCAGTGCAACAACTGTGCTAGTGGAAACAGTAGTCTGCATGGAAATCTTTGAAATAAACCCAGATCTCTTTCTGTAATGCTTGTTTCTCAATTCAGGTTCCTGGGGAAAGTTATGTAGCATTGGCATGCTGAGAAATCAGACTGGGCTGTTGTGTTCAAATCCCCACTCTCTTCTTTTTTCGTTTTACTATTGCTTTACTACATTAAATATGTGCAACAGTATGCTCTTGGGAACTAATAACAACAAAAAGTCTGCTATAGCTGAGTGTAGCAACTAGGAATATCAGAGAAGGTGACACATTTGGGAGTATCCAGATTACTTCAGGTCACTAGTATGTGGCAGCTGTAGAAGACAAATGTGATCTGGGGCTATATCTGTCAGAGTATTCCAAGAAAAATGGAGAAGAACTAGAGTTACGCACATGGCTCTGGTGCTTAGGAAATACTGATTCAAACTGGAACAGGTGCAGAAAAGGAAAGGGAATTTAAAGCCTACAAGAAGAAACTGAAACATCGCAGCTTGTTGAACTTGAAAAAAAAAAAAAAGCCTCAGAAACCTAAACCAAAGAAATCCAACAACATCAAAACAACAACAAAGAAACATATTGATAGAATATTGATAGAATGGCTCTTTTAGAAATGCGATAAAATAGCTATTTAAGCTGAAGGACAATATGAAAAAAGTAAATAGTCCATTACCCAATTTAGGCTAGAAAATCAGGTATTAGGAATATTTTTTTCACTGGAAAGGTTATCAAGCACTGGGACAGGCTACCCAGGGAAGTGGTTGAGTCACCATCACTGAATTTGCTTAAAAGACATGTAGACGTGGTACCTAGGCACACAGTTTAGTGGTGGACTTGACAGTGTTAGGTTAACAGCTGGACCTGATCTTAAAGGTCTTTCCCAACCTAAATGATTCTATGACTTCATGGCGTCAGAAGTAAGGTTTATGATATTGTCCACCACAGGAGATACTGTCTGAAGACATAAGAGGTACTTTTCTGCCAATATTTCTAAGAAAAGGTATAAATTCAAGTCTGTGTGTTGAACAAACAGGAGCACAGCTTTGAAACAAACATATGAACCTGTCAGTTAAGAGAACTTGTTTGTGAGGACCTCGTGAAGGTGCCAGACTCATAGTTCTTGAAGCTGACTGCTTATTGTCTGATACTACAAACACAGGGCAGTAGCATCTTTCACACACCATCCACGCCAGCATCTGTCACTCTTACCTCTAGGAAACAGCTGCCTGCCATTCAGTCCTGGCCTCCCCTGCTGAGAAAATCGGCAAGGAACCTGGTGACCTGCAACTGTGCTATGGAAACTTACCTGCTGAGAACAGGAGCTAGATCCACACGTGCTTCCACGGGAGTTCAGGACCAACTACACGTGCTAGCTACAGTGGTGCTAGGCCACAATGGGAAATTTAGATGCAAAAGGTGCTCTCTACCTCATCAGTCACCTTGGTTATCTGAGTGCAGAGCTAAAAACAAAGCCTTTTTAACATTATCATTTCTCAAGAAAACTAGTAAAAGAAACATAATGGCTTAGAGCAGTTACAAGCCCAACACAGTGGACCTGAAAAACTACTGAAAGTCAAAGAAAATCCTCTAGCTGTCATCTCAAGTCCTTAAATTCTCACCTGCTCAGGACCCATGGAGGACAACCCTGATGTAGGCACAGAGGTCGCTGAGGTCATGCTGATCTGCCCTGTCATCTGGTTCATGTTGTTCATACCACTTGTGTTGGTTGCCATGGATACACTGATGTTCATGTTATTATTGTACATGCTGGTGCTTGCTTGCTGCCCAAAATGTGGTGGGGACTGTTGTGAAAACATGCTACAGCAAGGAATGGAAAAAGCAATGTGTCAGACTTAGAATGCTGAAGCCACTAAGAAGCTACTCTCTTTTAATATACCTTAAACTAGAGTTTGTACATACTGTCATTTATGAAAACTTCAAAGAAAAGACTAGTTTTCAGCTACATTAATGGCTAAGGAATAGATTTTCAACATTTAAGGTCCCACGTCTGTGCACAAAAATACATGCCTTTGCGTGTGAAACTATGGCAGAGTACAAATCTGCTATGTGTGTGCAGTAACAGCCAATTAGGTGTCTAAAAGGATTCTGTATATATTTTAAATATGTTTGGGAAAGTTAATTTTTGGAAGAAAAGGAAAACCACTTTTTCTCCTTTCAGTGTTAGCACAGCACAGGACTTTTGAGTTGGTATTGGATCTGGTCTAACACACCTTTTTGCAAAAGAGGCTATTTGCACATATGAATACCAGATTTGCACATTCAAATATGGCAAGTGGGCTCACAAATATAGACATGCAATTGTGCAGAAGTTCATTTACTAAATCTTAGCATCAGGTTTTGAAAATGTGGCACTGTAAGAACCAACATGAAGTCTAAGACAATTACCCTTTATGTTCCCTTAAGGCCAGAATAACTTAAGGAGGACTAACTGTGGAAGATCTCATCCCAGATTTTATTCCATGTCAAGAGTTTTCTGGATAGTATCTTCCTTCTTCTTATGTTGAAAGCCACATGACAAACTTTTATTTTTCCCAAAAGGCACATCACAGTTTACATATCAGTCTTCTCGACTATTGGAGTGTAATCCACCAGTCAATGAAGGAATTATTGCTGACAATGTGTCTGGAGGATCTGCACTAGACTGAAATCCTGTGGAAGGGCTGCTGCGTGTCAGGTGGCACACAGTAATCACCTGCGTATCTGTGGCTGACTTCCCTGCGAAGCGCTGCTCCCACAGCTGAGGAAATCTCTCAGGGTTAGCGCTCAACCTTGCACTTGGGTACTCTTCTATGCGACTGCTGCGCACTGTGAGATTTGGGGGAGCGCAACAGCATTCTGGGCACAGGACCAAACTCAGAAAATCCCATTCTCTTCCTTCCAACTCCATGTCTTTTCAGGCCACCTAACCCCATTTTTCAGTTGTTATTTGGATGGCTGAAACAGTACACTACAGATCATTGTGAATATTCAGTGGCTTGTGTAAATGCATTTGACATGTCTCCATGTCCGCAGAGTTGCAGTTTAGCAAGCCAACCATTAATCTTATCGAGCTATCCTTGCTGCCATCCCAGCAGAAGCCACGACAGCAGTACCTATGGCTCCTGAAGGTGCTTTGGGAAGACAGTGAGGAAGACGCACGGCCAAGGACAAGGATGAGAGACAAATCATTTGCTTTAAGGGGAACTTGGGTCAGCCTCATGACAGAAACACTGTTTTTCTGGGTTTATTAAATCTTTGTCAACCAGCAGGAAAATGTGTTGCTGGGATAGTAAGAACAACCTGAGAACTTCAGAATGACAAAAGCACTGTGCTAGAGACAACTGTGTGCGTCCCAGTGTCAAGTGATACAGGTTGTAGGCCAACCTGATAGTTCTTCCTGTCTTCCACTGAAAAGCACAGATCATTGCCATCTGGAAGCTCGTTGCTGCCTGACAGTGTTCAACACCCAACCTATTCAATGTGGACCATATTTTGATATTGGAGCTCTACTGACTGGGAGATGGGCCTTAGCTGAAAAGGTGACAGCATGCATGAGGCATGCTACAATGCTCTCAGAGAATGACAGGTATATGCTGACCACCAGAATGTGCAAGCACTAATGGACTGAACCTGGTTGCACTCCAGCCTTTAAAGTGGGAGGTGATATCCAGTCACTGTAATCCCAGAGCAGTAGGGAACGCACAGGCTCTGGTTCAGCTGATCCAGCCATGTGGAAAGCAGTGTGGGAGCACATGGAAACTGTATGCAGAAGAAGTGCATCCACACAAATGTTATGGGCTAGAGCTCACTGTGCAGTAGAGGTGCTTCTTAAGGACATATAGTGTTTCATCAGTTATCACAGACAAAGCAATGCATTGTGTGGATGCAGGTCTTTTAGCTATGCACTCACTTTGCCTCGTATGAAGTCAGAATTTAAACCAACTCGTCAAGCCAAATTGAAAAGAAATCTCTTTTAGGATAGAGAGTTACCAACGAAAAAAACCAAGCGAACAATTACACATAAACAGCTCCATAAATAAGTGTAGACCATAAACAACCCCATTACTTTGCATGTTCATTTTGGTTTTGTTCTGGATTTACCTGTTTCCACCCATATTCCCTTGTGCCCACCCATTCATTTCCGTAGAGGACTGATAGGCAGGGTTAGCCTGAGACTGCTGAATCATGGGGCTTTGCGTATGAGCCAGTCTTGGGGACATCAGTGGACTCTGAGGAGTGGCGGCCCCTGTGAAGCCTGGATCGGGCTGCTGACTAATACCTGAAGAAGAAAACCAGCAATTTAGCCACTGTACATTCGAAGTTAAAACAAATCAAGAGCTCATACCTGCAGACATGTCTTTACACAGTCCTACTTATGGAATGTGGAACCTATAACTTTGTGTCTAAGTGTGGGATCTAGATTAAAAGCAAGACATCATCAACTAATACTTATGTATAACCTTCAAAAAAATCGTTTTGCTAAGTATGTTGGCTACCTGTGTGTCCCAATCACACAAGTGGTCTCTCCTCTCTACAGACCAAAAGAAAAACCCTGTTAAGTGAATTTATTTTTTTTGTCCAGAAACTGCATTCAAACCAACAAATAAAACATTTTGCTTCTGTCTATAAATCCTTTCTGGTGAAAGTTATGCATGACCCATTTACTGCATAGCACCACCTTTCTAACTTTTACGCTATAATTTTCAATTTTTTCTGAAGTTCCTAGAACCTTAGTATCTCTATTTCTGTGTTCCTGCAAAAACAGATGACATTTTGTGCAAGCACTTAACGATTTTGTAAAACCAAAAAAATATCTAGATGCAAAGAAAACATAATTTAAGTTGTTATACGCCAATTGTGTGCAGAAATTTTGTTTTAAACCAAGTAATTTTGGTCTTGTTTAAGTTTATCACAAACAGCATATTCAACAGAAACAAGCCACCCCTAATGCTGGTATAAGACTTAGGTGGTATGAAATATATTGCTATATTCACTGTCTGCATGACTTCTTACTGATGTGAAGGATAACAGATCAATAAGAGTAGATAGCAAATTTTGAATTAGATGGACATAATCTGTCATATCAGCAGAACCGCACATTACATGTTATTTAATATGATCGTAATATACAATACTTATAAAGAAGCTGTATTACAAAAACTGCATGGAGGTAACTGCACCATGTATCCCCAGAACAAAGCAGTATACAGTTTCGTAAAATACATTAAAAATTAGCTATAATATTACACATATGTTTAAGGACAGGGAAGGAAATACCTAATCTGAAATGAATTTGTAATATTTGAACTCAATAGTTAGTTGCTAATTTCACATTATAATGCACACAGGAAGAATCACCTTTTTGGGGAAAGAATCTACCTGATACTTACAACAATATCTCATTACCAAAATGCAAAAAGTCCCCACCAATATAAAAATAATTTTAAAGGACTATGTACAGCTTTTCTTCTGATGAAGCTTCTTGTCACCTTATGCCATTGACTAGCATCAATATATATCTTTTTCTTCACTGGCACTCTTTACTATATATATTGGTTTGCTGAGTGTAGTCAAAATTCAGAGTCCCTCAAGTCAATACATACACATATATATGTTTCTGTGTGCATACATATTTGTACGTGTTTACATGTATAGATACATGCAAACACACACATCACATCACACTTCTGCTCAAAAAAACCAGAGCCGTGCTCAGAGAATACACCGTACTAGTGCCAGGAAAGTGGAAGGTACCATGTTGCCAATGGGCCTGAAGCTCCATGTTTCCCATTGTTCCCAGGGAGGTAAGCAAGGGGCTGTGGGAGAGGGGACTGGACCCAGCACAGGGGAGGATACTGGGGAGTTAGGATTGCCAGAACACACTGGAAGGGTGGATGGAACCAGTACCGTAGTTTGGAGGAAACGGAAACTGCTGTGCGTTCGCTTGCGGGATCCGTGGATTGCTCATGGTTGCTGGAATGCCACCAGCAGCCACCATGCTGGGGGTCATGTTCAAGCCCTGTCCTCGCATCATCAGCGTGCGCTGCTGCACCTGCTGCTGCTGTTGCTGCATCTGTCGCTGCCGCAGGTGCTGGCTCAGGATCTCCCGCTGTCGCTGCGCCAGCATCTGCGCGTTGATAGGGCCCTGCAGGGAGAACCACCGCCACATATCAACAACCTCTTCTAAGGCAACCTGACCAGTGGAGGCATCTTCACCGGGGCAATCAGGAAGATTCTAGCTCTTTTCTTCCCCCCAACACACAATTAACAATAATATTAAACAGAAGAAAATAATCTAATTAATGCTTCTGCTGGGAAAGACTTCCAACAGTGCAAGAGTCAGTAACCGAAATAATAGCAGTGTTTAATGTTGCAGTGATTTGTAACGGCAAATAGAGCAGCTCATTAAAAAAATGCATCTTTCGGAAATGAGAAGCTTGGTTAAAAATGCAGTTACATCATATCTCTGGTAAACAACCATCCACCACATGTAAATATAGGAAAGACTCAGGAATAAAACAGTAAAATACTTCTTAACATACAGACTGCCTTATCTGTATTCAAGCTTTAAGAACATAATGTATGTATTTACCACATAGCATTACTACTGTATTTAACTGGAGGGAGAAACAAAAAAACAGAATTTTTTTTTTTTTTAAAAGTACTGTTTTGCTCACCTGTGTTGGCACTCCAGGTCTCAAAGACAGATTCATATTGGAGACACTGCTGATCTGATTTATCAGTGGCTGCCGATTCTAAAGGAAAAAAAACCAACAACCCAACACCAAAACACAAAAGTGTTAGGAAGGAAAAACAGAAAAGGGTAATTCTATATATACAGAGTTATATATTAATACATCTACTTCCTGATCACATGGTTTGAGGACCTAGTTTTACATATTCAATCAGGGACCAGTTTTTCTGCTCAAGTCCTATTATCATTCGTAGAATCCTGTTTCTTAAGGAGATAATATACCATAAAATAATAACACAGGCATTAACCTTTTTATCAAATATGCTGCCCTATAGTCCCTGTTCTTTTTGAGTTTGGGACTAGACTGCTGATGTTTCCTCTGCATTAGACCCTAGCCCTATGTTTGAAGACAGAAATGATCCTAGAATCATAGAACAGTTTCAGTTGGAATGGACCTTTCAAGGACATCTAGTCCAACCCCCCTGCAATGGGCAGGGATGTCTTCAACTAGATGAGATTGCTCAGAGCCCCATCCAGCCTGGCCTTGAATGTCTCCAGGGATGGGGAATCTAACACCTCTCTGGGCAACCTGTGTTAGTGTTAAGGTATCACAACTTCAAAGTAGAAGCTCTTGGTTCCCAATCCCATGATGTTTCCTCCTCCACTAGAAAAGCATTAGTATCTTATTTATAGTACCATGAACCTATATATTTAAAAATGAATAAAACCCAACAAATTAAAATGATCCTCAAAAGTAGACCTAGGCCAAGGGAAATGAAAGGATGTAGGTAACAAGCAGGAGAAGACTTCAGGGAGACCTTATTGCAGCCTTTCAGTACTTAAAAGGGGCTTATAATAAAGATCAGGACAGGCTTTAGCAGGGCCTGCTGCAACAGGACAA
The DNA here is from genome assembly GCF_037038585.1 of Patagioenas fasciata. Taxonomy (NCBI): domain Eukaryota; kingdom Metazoa; phylum Chordata; class Aves; order Columbiformes; family Columbidae; genus Patagioenas; species Patagioenas fasciata. The sequence goes on along the minus strand of NC_092521.1, from coordinate 35,992,911 downwards.
AGGGTAATGGTTTTAAACTAAAAGAGTGGAGTTCAGGCCAGACATGAGGAAGAATTCTTTTACAATGAGGGTGATTAAACACTGGCACAGGTTGCTCAGAGAGGTGGTAGATGCCCCATCCCTGGAGACGTTCAAGGCCAGGCTGGACAGGGCTCTGAGCAACCTGATCTAGTTGAAGATGTCCCTGCTTGTTGCAGGGGGGGTTGGACTAGATGACCTTTGGAGGTCCCTTCTAGCCCAAACTTCTCTATGATTCTACAAAACCATTTAGACTGCTGTAAGGGTCAAGATATTATAAACAGAAAAAGACTTATATAACAAAAAGGACCACTGCAGCCTTGCTCAAAGAAGTATTGCCTAGGCTTAATGTATTGCCTAGGCTTAAATACCAGGCACACTCTTGCACAGTATTATAGAAAGAATCGTACAAAGATGCCAGAAAAAAAATCGAAGAGAACGCACAAGTTGCTGTCTCGGCAACACTCGCTGCTGTTAGTGTTTCTGGTTTAAAAATGGAATCAGACTATGACAAAGCACAGTACACGATTAAGACTGGGTCCACTTGGAGCAAGCTGGCAGTCAGTGGGCGCCGCTGAGGCTGTACCTGCTGTGCCTGGAGCCTGTGCTGCAGCTGGAGCCGCAGCTGGTTGGGCTGGTTTTGGACAATGCCGGTGGGGCGCAGGCCGGGCCGGGGCTGCATGCGCAGGGCCGCGTAGCCCGGGCGCTGCCCCAGTGGGTGGAAGTTGGGGTCCTGCATGGGCGCGTAGTTGCCCTGCGCCATCTGAGCCTGCGCCGCGTACTGCTGCGAGAAAACCGGAGCCTTCTGCTCCATCAGGATGCTCGAGTCCTGGTTGGAGAAGGTCTCTGGGTCGACAGCTTGGCTCTGCGGAGAGATGTGAAACAACAGTTGACAGGATGCGGCTTTTCACAGGATTATACAAGACTAGTACAGCCACCCTGCAAAACCATTCTTCTAAGATGTGAACATTTTTCAAAAGAAAATGACATAAATTTACTTAATTACATACAAAACTGAAAAAAAAAAGGTGTATTCTGAGGGTAAAAACGATCATCAAGACAAATTCCTCCTTTCCTTTTTCCTCTTCTCTCCTCTCTCCTTCTCCCCCTTTTTCAAGATCCACAATCTTTGTCATGTTCTTAACATAGCCACTGTATCATTCTGCTAACGAATAAAAACTTGAAATGAGAAATGCTACATGAAAGTCTGTAAATGAAGTGATGCCAGCATATTTTTGCCATTGAATCCGAGATAAATTCAATGATGTTACAAATGAATAAGGATAAGAAAGTAGATTTTTGTCAGTATCTTTGAACAAAATAATGACTGCAAATAAAGTTGTCTGAAACTATTACAGAAGCTAACGTGAACAGAGTGTCTAATTCTTTCAGGACACTTTCACAGAAACCGATTATCCATTAGCATAAAAAAGCTAACACAATTCTAAACTCCATTCTAAATACTCCTCCAGTATTTGCTCTAGCCAGAATAATTTTATAGCTTATTCCACACTGACCTTGGAAATCAAGTTAATCTAAATTTCAGTGCCCTCATGAAAAAAAGATTTTAGGCTCCTATAAAATGTTTGATGGCTATTTTAAAGCATGTTCTAAAATGCAATAAATAGTTCTCTTATTTGCAAAGTTCTTTAACTGTTTCCACTGAGATATGAATTAAATAGAAAGGTATTTATCACTTTGTCTGAAATAAAACATTATGCATTTTTTTTTGGTGGTGGCATCCCAGAAGTTGTGTCATATTGCATGAAAGTTTCACACTGTGAAATTGAAGTCCACCAATAAATTCTGTCTCCGGATTAACACCTCACTGAGTTCTGTGTTGTACCAAATAGGCCTGGAGATAGTTTTTTCATGTCCAAAGCAGGATTTCATTGGTCCTATTTTATATTTAAAATGCAGAGCTAGTTGAGAAGTTATGCTCAGGACACCGGTAAGTGCTGGGAAATGCAATATGGATTCTAGGCTTGTCTGAGAATACTAAATCATTATAGAGACACGGATAACTGTTTTCGGAAATGAAATTTTGATGCCAGAAATATCAAGCATTAACTTCCATCCCCTCATTTTTTTTTTTTAAGCACACTTGGTGCTTGGAATGAAATCAGCTGTTTCAGGTGAAACTTGTCCCTTGGCACACATTGACCAACTAAGAGAAAAACTATGGGTGAAATTACACGTTACAGGTTTGCTCATGCAAAAGCTTGTTGCCCCCATCCCACAAAGGTCTTGATCTGGCTCCTCTATTCTAGGTCTTCATATTCTTTTACTCTTTTTTTCCTATAACCTGTTGCTGGCTGTGATCTTTCTTTTCTCCCATACAGCTGTTCCTCTGACCACCAGATAAACAGAGGCTTGTTCATTTCTTAGTTTAGCTCAGGTTAGTTACATAAAATGAAGTGTCTCAGTACAGGTCAGAAAAAGGAGAGTTAAGTGAGGGTGGCAGGGGAGAGGGAGGAAGATTAAACCTGGGGCTGACAGAAAGTTTTCTGGTGACACCGAGCCGTTAGATGGACTCCCACCAAAACAAGCAATTCCATCCTAGCTTGCAAGAATTGTTTTATAATCCCCTTCTTCAACACACATTTCACCTCCACCTTGACAACGTATCCTTTAAATGCAGCAATCAAAACACACAATGCAATGTCCAGAATACCTGGCTAACTAGTTCTGGTATTCCCAAAGCTCTGTCGATTTCTTCTAAACCATCAAAATTCCTTAATGCCATGTAAAGCTGATCCAGGAGAGCACCCTCATCACTTGGTGACTCTGCTGAAGGATGATTACACAAGAGATCGTCTGGTGAGCTGCCAAACGGTTGCCTGTGAAAACAAGAACACAGCGTTGGTAAACAGCTGCTGAAAAACAAGAAATAATATCAGAGGATTAGCATTCAAATTGAACAGGCAAGAGGAGACAGAAATTATTTTGATCGCTGCCAATTTGGTTTAGAAAATTATTCTGGATGAAAGTTACACTACTCAAAGAAAACTAATGAGCATGATTAATGCCTGTTAATATCTTACAAGTGACGTGTATCCAGGAAGTAGGCAAGCACACCAAAGGTACACTTGTATGCTGGTTTCTTACTACAGGGTTAACAGAGGAGCAGCGAATTCAGTATAGAATACAGTCACTAAACACAGAAGACTAAATATTTTTTAACCAATTGCAACTTTGAATTTTAGATGATAGACTGAGTATACTATCACAAGTAGAAAAAGAACTGATTTCCACAGACACTCCTCTTAACTGGTTTTCTATCAAAGTGAGTCGAGAAGGTCACACAGGGGTCCGAGGACTGTCTGAGCTTGCACAAACCAAACATCTGGAAGAGCTCACCAGAAGTATGAGGGAGCAGGAAGAAAAGGACATTTGCCTTTTTGTTTGCAGCAAAACACTGCATCAGCTCAGCCCATCTTATGGAATTGCACACTTGGGTACCAGTTTATGCACTTGGTTATGTGCCTCAGAAGGGTGTCAGCAAGAATTTGGATACTGTCAGGCAGAGCGTTCTGGCTCTATAAATCCTGTGTACCGCACCCCTGAATTTGTATGCAAAACATGCTTACAGTTGCAAAGGCAGAATAAAGGTTTATTCCAAACCCAAAGGACAAAACTTACTGAGAAACAAACTAAATCTGAAATGACACCTTTTCTGAAGCCAAACAACAGATTTTTGTTTTGCAGAGTCCACACGCGAGCCCTACTTCACACACAATGCTACATTACAATAGAAAATCAAAAGAGCATTCTGCAAGGGCAGCTACAATATGCGTATCATGGCCGAATCTCATCCCAGATAATTACTCAGAGACAACAAAAGCTGTCACACATGAAGGGAGGAAACAGCACTACATGTGAACCCTTTTTACATGTCTGTTTGGAAAAACAAAGAAACATGTTTGTGTAGTTAGTTTCCATAATGAGATATATGGTTGCCATGGAAGTCTAATCTCTATGTCAAAGCAAAGCAGAAGGAAAGAGCCGCATTGTCAGGTGATACACAGGAAAAATCTAAGGATGGTGAGCAGGAAAACTAACAAATACATATTCTTTTTAATTAGATCCTGGATTGTGAAAATAAATATAAGTACACATATGATGCCCCTTTAAAATATCGCAAAGTATTAATCAATCTCGCATATACAGAAGTCTCTAGAACTCTCACAGACGGAATTATAAATCAGTAAAAGGGAAGAGCAAAATTAAAAAAAAAATCCTTTGAACCAAATAGCTTTCAAACATCAAAGATGACTTATAAGAATGGATCTATGATTTGGAAAAATTCCAAAAAACCTCCCTCAAATTGTAAATGGGTATGAATACATAAAAAAATAAAAATTTTAAAATATTCATCAAGTTCTTTATGTTTAACAATGACAATTACTTTTCCTGTGTTTGTGGTTTTTTGTGTGTTTTCATTGTTGTTGGTTTGAGGTTTCCCCTATTTCTTCTACGTACTGCAATGAAAATGTTTAATTTTTCTCTAAAAGAATTACTGACCATTTAACTTTTATGAAATTCAATATTCATGATAATAATCAGATTATAAAAATACAAATCCCAGGGACTAAATGACAGGATCAAACAATTCATAATCTCAGATTGGGTGTAAATGATCAAAATATGATTACTTTCAGACTCATTGCAATGGGAATTTTTTTTCACCATCTTCAGCTACAAGGAAATTATAAGAAATGCTAAGGGAACAGAATGGAAGAATTCTCTGCCTGGATTGCTGACCAAACATAGTCCTGTATTTTATTTTACAGAGCTATTTTTAAAGTGAATAATTAAGTTATGCAACCATTGCTTCTGGTGTATGGACACGGGGACAATTAGCACCAGGAAATTTTGAAAAGCTTGAAAAAGTTAGAAGAGTAACAGAGAAATTTACACACTTAAATTTACTGATAATAGTTTCAGACAACCTTTGATAATGAGAATTAAAAGAATGCAGTCGGAAGATAAACCTTTCTTCAAATACACTTTTTTTCCAACTGCTTTCTCTTCATTTTCTTTTTAATGGTCCTCTCATTTACTACTGAAAAATTTCCCAACTTAGGCTATTCAAAATATTTCAAATTTTCTCCTTCATCTGTCCATTTTATATCACTGACACAGCCCATACACATAACAATTTCTCTAATTTAAGCTGAAAACTTTTTGAAAAAGATTTGGCTCTTTTTTAAGTGAAGCTGCTTTTCATAGTTATGGCATTATTTAAATGTCTTAATAACGAGTAAAGTTAATACATTACACATCAGTTAATAAGTTGTGATCAGACTGTGGTTCTGGTTACTTGAGAGGGAGATAACTTTAGGGAAGAGACAGGCTTCCTTCCACTTCACCATTCCTTCCTTGACTTTAGAATTTAGGTCAATTAAAACATCCCCCGAAAACGAGAAGTTAACTGTGTCCTGCACTACTTAAAACACTACCTCGCTGCACAAAAAGACAGCTATGTTATAACTACAACGGCCCTGGTGTTTTTCCACACTTCATGTTAAGTATAGTTATTAATAATAAGAACAGCAAAACCAGACAGAATCATGCCCACATTGATGTTCGAGAGGCAAAACTAGTGCAAATACCTGAAGCACTGGCAGCACTCACAGTAATACCGAGCTTCCAATACTTCCAACACATTAAACGGCAAAGAGAGCATTTAGAAGTAGTACTGGAACATGTACACATTTACTGAATATAAAACACTACAAGAATTAAATTGATGTACCTTTGGTGAATATTTTATGTAGAACTTTTTTTCTGTGAGGTGTTATAAAATATAGGCCTGTAAAATCTCTCCATGTTTTGATGTGACATTAAGACTCACCTGTTCTGATTACCAAAAGTTGTCTGATCTATAGGCAAGATGCTGTCTGGCCATGGTGCAGTCTGATTTGGAGGTGCCTGTTGTTGGCTGTACTGTGGTCCTCCTATGTTCATCTCCAGTTCGGATGGCCCTAATCAAGGAAAAATAACCATGTAACTTTTGGGAAAAGAATCTGCTTTCATGTTAATTCTTTCCACTGAATTATCTATGTTGCAGTAAAAGCAAACAAAAACATTGTCTTCAGTAACATTACACTTAAAAGTCTAGTTTTTTTTTTGTTAAGAAATTGCTATTAAAATTTGAGAAAATAACATGAGAACTCTGGGAGGGGTTCAAAATCATAAAATAGCAGATATGGCAGAGATGTAAAAATTAGTAAGATAGCATAAGAAAAAGGCAGTATATAGAGTCAATATCACAAGGTACTTACTTTAACAGTGACCAAACCCAACGATTGTGTTGCCAGCATTCCCTTTTAAAGAACCCTGCAGTTTTTAATGAGCAAGAGCAACTCCATACTCTCTTTGGTCGTGTCACTGTGGAGCTACAGAGTAGCAGGAATTGTTCATATCAATACATGCATTATTTATAAAAGTTATAAAAGTTAGTTATAAAAGTCAGTGTATTACACACCTTCCTTCCCACTTCCACAGGAAACTTTCACTGTGGAATATAGTTCTCATCAAATCTCTAATTGAAGCGATTCTTTTATTTGTTTGTTTGCTTTCTGCTTAATTTTTTTTTCTTTCTGCTTCATCTTTGACAATCCAGCATATGCCAAAAGGCACAACTCCATACTTGTCAGGACTTACCCATATTCATGACCTGAGATGGAAGCATCTGCCTGGGGCCAGGCTGGTTGCTGGGTCTCAAGGGGATGCTGGCCGTGGGGTTGCGGATCATGCCCGCTTGCACCGGCCTGTTCATGGCAGTCGCAGTGGGTGCGCAGGTCACCCTCACAGCAGGAGCCTGGCTTCCCCAGTCTCCAGATGTCATGGCAGGTCGAGGGGCATTGCCACCCATCATTCCTGCACAAAAAAGCAAACAGACTCAGGCACTGGCACATGATTCAGAACAGCTTTAGCATCACAACTGCCTGATGAGCTGCATTTTTAGCAACGAAAATGTAGCAGTTTCACTCGAAGTACATTGTGCCACAGCTGCCCGTCCAGATGTGCAAAGCTACAGAACGATGCCTTACACTGCTTAGTCAAGGGACTGGAGATTATTATACATTTAACATGAGGAAGATCCTTTTATCATTTCCGAAACGCTGTTCAGAGTAAGTGTTCCCACATGCAGTCTGCAACAGGTGCCGCGGGTGTGTGGATAGTCCTGACTTCCTTCCTCAGGAAATGAATCACGTTTGCTGATGTGTGTGTCAGTGCTTTACTTTCCAAGTGCTAAGTCAGAATGAAGACTTGAGTAACAACACATTATTGCTACACACACTTACAAATTAGAAGGACTGAATTCAAATTCACAATCTGCAAACATCTTTTGGTGAGTCCTTTCATTCAGAACCTGGAGCATTCTTAGCTTCAAGGCTCACTCAGATAATTTCAAACCATTATACAGTGCAGGGAAATTACTCACAGGAACTTTCCGATAGATGGTGAAGTTCATTACCGTTATTTTAGGGGAAGTCCTCCTACACCTACTGTAAACAACTGATGCAGTTTATTTACACTTGGAATATATAGAGTACTACACTCTTACAGACACCAAAAAACCCCAACCAACCCCCAACACAAAACCCCTGATGTACATTCAGAGTATTTATACATTTCCATTTTATACAGTCAAGAGAGCAGACAAAACACTGATTTCACATTGGACTACTGGTCTCTCTAGATGCATTTTGCAAGATACTTAAAGGAATACTAAAAGCCACACAAAAAATTATCACTCCTCAGTACAACTTTTGGTGATATATAACCAAGGAGAAAAGCCCCCTGAGGAGGGCCGTTGTCTCAGCTGCTGTACAAAATTTGCTTCAGTGTTACATCCTCAGGTTTGTTCTGTTTGTGTACATACTCTATCAGCTGAAATATGTGGTGTGTTAGAGCAAATGGCAGGAACACAGATAATACTCACTAAATTTTATACATAAGATGAATAACATCCTCTAATATGTATACAGAACATGAAAGGAACAGGACACTTGAAAGACTACAAGTTGACCTTTAAACTGCTTAAATAGGATATTTCAGTGTCTGGCAGTAAGTCTTTTTTAATACTGATGCAAACTAAATATAAAATTTTGACAGTGAATAGCTAACTGAAAGGACTTACAATACCCATTTGTTTACTCAGAGTTTTTAGCAGTTGTTGCACACTTGGACTGTCTCAGACTATGTACTAGCTGAAATAAGTCAATCAGCCAAGCTTTTCTTGTGAAAACTCCTATGGTATCTTTGCATAACAGGGAAAAATGAAGAAATCAGTGCACCTCAGATCAAGCATAATCCATGAGAAGAGGCAACACTACTGCAACATCTGATGGTTCCCAAAATGTTTTTTTTTTTTTTTTTTTTTTTTTACAGAACATGATGAAAACATCAGCATTTCTTTAATTTAAAATGAGAACTAAGGCTAATAAATAAAGGATAACTGAGGGCAAAATCAAGGTCTGTAGAGATACACATCATAAGGACAACAGTATTGCCCACAATTTTGTTTTGAAAGAACTACCTCTACAGAGAAGTGGTTCATTCATTTGCTTTTTTGAGGCAGAGAGATTGAATTTACCCAACTAGGACTCAGCTGAATCTGGAACACTGATGTGAAACAGACTCTAACTGCCAGTACAATGTGTTCATCTAGAAGTTTTCAGGTAGGTGAAAAGCAGCACATAAAGAGCAGAAACAGAAGTTCAAAATAAATATGCCAATACATAACAGCCCATGAAACACAATTATTTCCAGACTTTTTGGAAAGTACTTATAATAACCCCGACATTAAGTTACACATGCTATAGTCTGTCACTCAAGTATATTTAAAAAACATGGAAAGTCATCTTACCTGTGCTACTGTTGCCTAAGGTTCCTTGACTTCCTATCATGCCTTCATTCCTGCCCATCAGTCCTGGCTGAGGTATCACTGAATAGGGGCTGCTTGTTCTTATGGGTGGGAAAGTTCCCGCACCTGTTGGGTTCTGCAGTGTGATGTCAAGTGGTAAATTCTGGTTTGGTAATAACCTGCCCAGTTGCCCTGCTCGTGGGTTATTAAAAGCTAGACAGGAGGAGCAAAGAAAAAAAAAACAAACTTACAAGAATGGAAACTTTACTTGTTAAAAAAAAAAAAATTAGAATGAACCCAAACACACACTTTAAGCTCTGGGGCTGAGCTATTTAATGCTGCATAATTTACCCACTCCATATCTGTCTGAGAAACATCCCCTCTCGACATTTTTATGTAAATTTCAAAATGGAACATTCTGACACGAAAAGAGAGATGATATATATTTTTAAAACTTTAAATGGTGCCATTTAACTGACAGAAGAGCCACTACAGCAATATGTACCACTATGTGATGCGAATACTACCGCCAGTTAATCTTATACTTAACAGGATTGTAATTGCATGCAGATATCATCCTGAGGCAGATTGTTAGGAATTAACTCAGTTTTGAAAGTTTTTCGGCATAAGCTGTGCCCCTGAAGGAGTTACCAAAATTAAGGACAGGTTGAGTCCATATCAGATCCTGTAGCCTCATTTCTACATCTCCCTCTTAAATTATTTTTTTACATTTTTTGTCATTAATAAAAATGAATACTTCCATGATTCAGCAACAGCAAATAGGCAGTCCAGAATTAGAGCTGTGCCACCGTAATATTCTGGGAAACAGAACCATGCTTCATAGCTACTGTCACCCTTATGTAACTATTTTCTTTTGTTGGGGTGTTTTGTGCTCTTAAAATCAACCTCTACAAAGAAAACTGCAGACTGACTCAGAAAAGTGAGCTGCAGATCGTAACAGGCAAGCATCTGGCTCAGCTGGTCCCTGGGCAATGTTCCAATGCATGAAAGCATCCCCTATGTGCACAACTAGTTCTCAAATATGAATCAAGCACTGACCTTGTGCCTATGATTCCACTTCCAATCATACCAACAAAATACATACAAATAAATTAAACATTTTTGTGAAATTGTTTGCAATACTTCCTGATTGCTTCCCCTAGGAGAGGCTCTGATATAACGGTATCCTTAGAGCGACTTCTGCATTTTTGTGTTCGCCACATTATAAAGAAGTTAAAGAACTTTCTTCTTATTTTAGATCAAAGTAGTGATACTTTTGAATTTGAGAACATAGATGAGGTTTATGGAGCTTGTTAAAAAGTACAGAAACGTATTACAAAGGTCTCTGACTTTTCTTCTTATTTTATAAAATCAGACTACAGGAACTCATTGTATTTTTTGTTGTTGTTGTTGTTATTATAAATAAGTTCTTTGCCCGGTGAATTTGCTTATATGTGTGTAAGAAATACATCACATACACCTAATTCCTAACCATCAGATCAAAATTTTGTCTTGACTGTCCATTCAAACAAGCAAATAAAACTTAATTATGAGACAAAAATGACCTTGCCAAGCTTAGGGGCATTATAAAGTCTAAGGATCTAACCAAAGCCGAACTTTAGTGACAATTTCTGAACAGTTTGTCCCACAAGTTTGAAAAAATCACACAGAGGAGTAAGTTACTACATGAGTAGATTTGCCAGCACTCACGAATCCTACAAAAAGGAAAGTTGGAAATGCAGCACAAAATAGTAACACAGTTGAGATGTGATGCTGCTCAAATCACGTACTCTACTTTTGGTCAGGACAGGACTGAAGGAGGCTCCCTGTTCCCCTCACAACAAACTCTAGCAATCTGGCAAATCTAGCAGCTTTCAAGTATTTTTTTTTTTCCTGTTAAACAGATAAAAGTAATTAAAGTGTTTTCATGTAAAATCTGTAAAATGAAAGCTGTTTATTTCTTCAGAAGAAACAAAAAAACAAACCCACCAACCTCTTCCGGAATTGTATATGATTTGACATTCATTCTACATTGCTTTTCTATGAGCATATGAGAAGCAACCCAATATTTCTGTGCACCTGTTTTCTGAAAGCTTTTCTACTGAAAACAAGGCAGAAGTTCCCTAGGGGAGTCAGTCACAGACACAAGACTGAGGTGGGTAAAAAAAGCTTTAAGGGCTTTAATCTACATGGGAAACAGGATGCTCCTGTGACAGAACTGCTGCTAACCACCAAGAAACTCTCGTTTACAATCATACTGCTACTGTATTGCCAGTAGCTTTCAAAGCAGATTTAAAGTCAGGTTAACTCTGGAAAGCCAAAAGGCTGCAGTGGAAGGAACCAACAGACATTTTTTCAGAAAGAATATACTAAAGATTTCAGATGCACAGAGACTTCCTTCTGACTTATGTGCTGCTGCTGCTGCTGTTAGTATTCCCCATATTTACAAAAATGACAACAATTAAATACAAGCATCTTTCTCTGAGCAACACTGATAACAACTGGTAATTTAAGGATCTGTAGTGGTTTTAATATTAAACATTAATATTTATTATTAATAATAATATTAATTTAAACGTTTCTAAGTAATAATTTGAGTTCATTTGAAAGTGTCACACTATTATTTTAATAACATCAGAATGGCTAAAAAGATTATCTAAGCCCTATGTTTTGTTAAAAAAAACCACTAGTGTATGTTTAAGGAGTAAACAGATGCTGCCATCCTGGACAACAGGATTAAAAAATGAAGCAGTGGCTTTTTATACTATTTGTAGCTGATAAGACTCCTATCTTGCTCACTTTCCATTATTCTATGGTGGCAGACCAACATTTCAGTGCTGATTCCTAAGTTTAATTAATTAAGTTAAGCAACACTGTCAGCTAGAAGTGACTCAATTAAAAGCCACAATTTCAAATTAAACTCAAGCACTCCTCTTAATCATACGTCTTTCTATTAATCTTGTGGTTTTAGAAGAGGACTCTCCTTCATGCTTAGAAAAGCCTCTCTCACCCCTTTTACTGAAAGAGCTGCCACAAAGGACCGATCTGCATCACAACAAAATGCTCGAGCTCTCCATGCCCAAGTCTCTGCAACAGCAGTAACTCCTATAGCCACAGCAGGGGATATGCATTTTGAGGGCATCCCTTAAAACTCCTCAGAGAGTGCAGACTTGCAGGGTGCTGAGTCAGTTAAGACATAATCTCCGCATGCATTTGGAAACGGGACGACCGCAGATGGCGCTCCGTCACCACGTAAGGCCAGACCATGACCAGGGGCTGCCCGGTTCTTCCCCCGCCCACCCGGGGGTATCACCACCGCTTTGGGGGTTCGCAAGCTCGGCCAACACGCTTGCAGAAGGCGGACTCACTGCTCTGTGAAATCCTCATTGCTGGTTTCTGGGCGGCCACGGCTGAGCCGGGGCTGCTGTCACTGGTGAGCTGCATGAGGTCATTGATGATGGCTTGCTTGTCCACTGAGCCCGCTGGCGCTCCGGGGCGGCTATCCGGGAAAAGCTGCGGTAACTGGCTGTTCTGCAGGTCATCCAGAATCTCCTCCAAGTTATCCAATTCACTGCCTGGCTGCAATTAAAAAAAAAAAAGCACAAACCCACAGTACAGGTTGCTGTTCTCCTGCGGTCGGCGTCCTCATGCCGAGCCAGGCAGCCCACAACCTTTCCTGCAAGAAGCTTGATGTGGAGGAAGCTCACAAAGTTGGTGAAAGGGGACTGTGGGGCTTGTCTGCCTTTCATTTGGGGAGCCCCGTGTGGCACCAGCATCCTTTCAAAACCCCAGCACTGGAATGTATGAATCTGTGCGATTTGTATCTTGGGCCAAGGGGAGATTCTCCCTGTGCGCACTCTGGCCAGTGCAAACAGCAGGGATAATTGGGCAGGGGAAAAGATCCAACAGTGATAAAGACAGGGCTTCATGTAGGTATAACCAATATTCCTTTCAGCACAATCATATTTCTAGTCTCTTTATGACTTGATTAAAAGCATACGATGGAAAAGTTGCTTCATGGCTAAGACAATTCCCCACATGCATTTCCTTTGTTACATTCAAAACCTTAACAACGAATAACTATATAAGTTAACTGGCAAGAAACATACATTTCAATGAAGACCTAGAAATAAAAAACTGTCAGCTATTTACTAGATTTAGGCATTTATTTTGCTCACAACTTCCCAAATCAGTGAAAATAACTTCTCTACAGTAAGAAAAAAAGAGGCGAAATCTAGTTGCAATCAATTTAGCAGAGACTTACCATGAAATAAAGATGGGAAAAAATTGAGTTCATCCCATACTAACATAAATACTGACCTGCAAGTTTTTCTAAATAAACCCCACCTGATTCTCACCACTATTTTTGGTCAGTTTCTCTGTCTACAAACACTCAGAAATACATCCTTTTCTCACTGAAATCTGGAAATTAATACAAGTATATCCTCCAATCTTAAACTTTTAAATAGGTAAGACTTGGAGAGCTCTTCTGGGTAATAACTACAAACAGGCAGTCCAGTCTCAGTTACCACCAAGATGCACAAGAAACATTTCATGACAGTATTTGCAACAAAGATCTACTCAAAACCAGTGCCTTTGTTAGAAAATGTGCAATGACAGAAGAGAGGCAGAGAGTGAGCAGTGAGCCGTGAAGGATGGGGAACCGAGAAAAAACACCACAAACATGCACACAACTGAAATATAATTCTTCCTGTTCTTTTTTGTCCTGCCACCACATTGTGAACTTGTTACTTGTTGAGTGCAAGCTTACACTGCAGATCCCAGGATAATGTAGAAATACCTGAGAAGGCTTTAAACTACTTACCCAGGCTCTCCCAGACTAGCCAGGAAGCTCTGCACATTGGTCTGGACTAAACTCCTGATGCCACAGCTAATCTGCCCCTGGGAAGCCCAGCTATTTTATTCACAGGAAGCTGAGATGCCTAGAGGTTACATCTCTATATACCTTTTTTTGGATGACTGACTGCAGATAGACACGGTATTACTCTTTACTCCTTCCACATCATCTCCTAGTCCTACAGATCAGAATATATGGTGCAAAAGAGGAAGGAGTTTACTCAGTTAAAAGGTAGTATGTGGGTGATCTGAAGGCTGGTGTTACTGGCAAAATGGTAGCAAAACATAAAATCATAGGACTGGAAGGAATTTAAAGCCTCGAGGTAAAATCAGCGTATGCCATTCCCCTCAGAAGTTCACATACCCTCTTCTTAAAGGCATCCAGTGACAGCAAATCCACAGCTTCCCTGAGGAATTGGTTTCAGCACTCTGCCATCCTTACTATTGAGCTTTTCTCCTCAGTGTAAATGCAAAATCTCCCCCACTGAAGTTTAGGCCCTTCCTTCCTCTTGTACTTTGAATCTGGCGAACAAATCGTGTTCTCCTGCCTTTTTCTAACCTTTTCTGTATTTGAGAACATGTGCCTCTTTGGCCTTTAAGCTGAAGTTACTTAGCTATCTCAGCTTGTTGAATTTTCTTCAGCATATAACCTGCTTTCTAGACCTCTCATTACTCTTGCTGTTGCTGTGGACTGCCTTCAGTTGATCCACAGTTTTGCTGAAGTGCCAGGTCCAGAACAGAACTCAAGATGAAACCTTACAACTGCTGAGTATAGGAAAAAATGTACACAGAGTACACACACCGATGGTATATTCCAGAAGAGGCTGTGGTTTTTTTTTTAATTACATGACATTATGGATTCTCACTCACCTTGTGCTCACTATGATCCCTTGATACAGCTCTGAAAAAGTCCTATCTAGCCAGTTGTCTCCTCTTTTTTTTTTTTTTTTTTTTAAGTCTGTGATGTTATTCTCAACTAAATTATTTGTTCATCCTGAATGTTCTCCTAAGATTTTTTCCTCCATATCTCCTGGTTGCAGCTGAATTTGAATTCCATCCTCCACTATATTTGCAGACATACATGTGTCACATGCAGCTTTACCACAGGTAACCTCTCTTCTCTCATCAGATCAAACACTGAGCAGGCTCTAGATGCTGCATGAGCTCCTCCAGCACCTCTGTTTTGACAAGGAATCCTTAAGTAACTACTTTCTGTGTAAGGATTTCCAAAGGGCTTCCTACCCACTCAGAGAAGTTTTGTCTTGACCATGCATCTCTAATCTGTTTACGAGAATGCCACGCATCAGAGCACCGAAGAGCCTTACTCACATCAAGACACACAGCATACAATGCTTTTCTCGTGCTGAAAATCACACTTCCCTCTTGCAGGAGGAAAACAGGTTGGTCCAACATTACCTGCTCTTGACAAATCCCCCTGCTGACTCGTTGCCTTCCAGGCACTTACGAGCAGCTGGGTGGACAGAGCACATCAACAGAAAACGTAGAGCCATGAGGAAGCAAGTGTGCTTATAGGAAGCATAAGTCATTGTGTGGACAGGTGATAAGCAGATTCAAAAAGGTGCTCCAAGAGACAGTTGTGAGCGATGTTTATAGGAGACGTATTTTGAGCGCTGGGAGATCTGGTACAAGAAGAGTGCAAGATCCAGCGGAGGAAACTGATGTAGAGCACCATAAATTATAGAAGGATGATTCAATACTCTTTGGGGGAATTAAGACATGTGGCCTTCATTAAGCATATTGCAGACAACAGTGAAGGGAAGTTTTATATGCTGCAGGGTTTTTTTTGTTTGGTTTTGTGTGGGACTTCATGTCTCTTTTTCTCTCCCCCCTTCCCCCCTACTTTTTTTAAAACATTCTGGCTACTGCGATTCTTTGCTTAAACATCAGATGTATTAAAACAAACAACACTCCCCCCGCCCCCCCAAAAAAAAAACACAAAAAAACCCCAAACAAAGCCAGAGAATAACATATTGATCCAAATGTGTCAGAAAACTGCACTCCCCAAGATGCTTTTAATTCTTCTCAGGAAGTGGCAAAGAAAGGCCAGATACAACAGATGTATTATAACAACACAAATACATAACCTTCCTTTTTTTTGTGTAACATAATAAACATCAAATATTTAATCTTTGGTTTTTGATGAGGATTCTCAACTGCTCCAAAATCTCAAAGGCAGATTTAGGATTAACATCAAGCTAAGATCTTACCCTAAGTCTTTCCAGACTCACCCTCAAATGGCACCATATGCACAGAAACTAGCATTAAAATATCTACTTGGTTAGTTTCATGGGATTTTTCTTTTACGTTCTGTATTTATTTTGTTAATTGTCTAAACTGAACATTATGTAAATAGAAGGCACATCTCTCACGTCCCTGTAACACAATTATTTATCATGAATTCAAAAAAAGTGCCTGATCAAGTGCTAAGCATCAGAAGAAAGTTCCCCTCCACATATTTTCACTATCTCTAAGCAATGCAATTACAACAATCTCTGTATAACTGGGACACTAAGCACCAGAAAACGTAAGACAAATTGTGCTTAGAAATATTTTTGCATTTGAAAAACTAGCATGCTTTCAAAGTACTTATCATTATCATGTAGAGAAACACAGATAAAGTGTTAATTGCTTACTGAAAAGCAGCTACACCTCAACATGAAGTCTGGTTTACAAAAATTGCTATGTCAAGTCCAGCTTCCATGGATTGTAAAGGACTGGGTAAGATCCTAAACTCTCCAGAGATCTCTCTTCCAGCACTGGCAATGTCCACAGCTTGCACTGAGACCCTATATTCCAAATTTCATAGAAAACTACATTTCCTTTATGATCACGTGTGTTAAAAGCATCTGAGACTTTTTCCTTACAACAGGATGTCTTTTGGTGGGGACACAACTTGAAACTATACCTGCCTTATATAAACTCCAAGTTAGTTCATTAGCTACCCCTGTAGCATGGGCAGAACATTTGGTCATACAAGGTAAACAAAACCAAATCCCTGCTCTAAAGTGGCCATAAATTAAAGGATTATTAAAAAAAAAAGAAGGAAAAAGTAAATCAGAAGTGGAATCAATGTCATCTTTTTCTCCTTGGTAACTGCATTAAACAAACAATTGGCTAGAAATCCCATTATATTATCAGGTTTATCTACTACTAACTTCTGGAAACAGAACCCTAATTGAAAGACACTCAGAAAACGAATCCTCATTCTAAGGTTTTGATCAAGAAGAAACCAATGTCCTTGATGAATTTAATGGTTCTGGACATCAAGAAATAGATTTTTGGAAGATGAGGGGCATGAGTACAGAAAAATATTTTAGTATTGGGAAGATACTGGTTTCCACATAAATCAAGAAGAGAGCAGAGCTGATGAAGTGTGTGAGGAACACCAGAACAGTTTCTAAGTTTTAGGACAAAACACTTCAGATGATTTCTGGAACAGTACTGGGAGAGACTGTGGCATAGCAAAGTCCCTGTCAGACAAACGGGCTGTCTATATTTTCCACTGGCTAAAAAGAGGAAAGCACACTCACATAGGTAAGTATTTTATTCTACATTAGGCCAAGCATGTTCTCAGAGAGCAAGCTATTTCAAAATTCTATGTCTTGGTTTCTTCATCTGTTATATGAACATAAGAATCCATACCAAATTTTACAGAAGAGTTTTGCAGTGCAAAACAATAGGGCCAAACTAAATGTTTCTTTAGCAAGGCAAAACCCAACACTGTTCAGTGCATGATGTTTCTCTGACATAACCCTACAGTTTCACTCTCCTCCCCTCAAGCTGTTAGCCCGTTCTGGGCAGATCTGACCAGCTGCTGACCACCACATGGGCTGCTCCTCACCAGCAGCAGCGTGTGCTGGCTGCAGCCAGGAGCATGATGAGAGGTACTTTTTGATGCGAGACAGCACAAGCAGCGGTGAACAGGGAAGGAATGTGCAGGATGAAGTCCCACCACACAGCCCCACAAGGGACGAGGAGAGTGGAGGAAGGCAGTTTTACTGCAGAGGGACACCCTACAAAACACACTTGTAGCTAATCAGGACTCATGTTTCCACTGCCTTCCCCTCCTAACAGTGGAGAACAGCAGGAACCCTCACGGTGCTTGATAGCAAGTCCTACTACTGTTGGCGCTGTAGGAAAAGCCCTGCTGAGCCTCCCCAGCAGGTCTCCCTTTCATCCTCTCCCCCACGGCTGCCTTAACTGGAACAGCAATCAGCCTAATAGAGCTTGATAACCATCATCCCACCAAGGAAGGGAAAAAGGTACGGCAGCGCTGGAAATATTCTCTGCCATTTGAGAAAGGCTTCCTGTCAGTTGCTGCTCTCTGCAGAAGTGTATGTTTAAACACTCTACCTAGAAGACCGCTATTTTTAGTGCAGTGGTGCACTTCAAGGCATTTCCTGCTCAGAAAGTCATATCAAAAGTAAAAGGAGCAAACGCGATGGCTCTGCTGCCTCCCAGCTCCCCGATCCCCATTGCAGAGGCCATCCCACCGCTGCTCCGCTACACTTTCCAGAAAAACTGCACACTCCAGTGACTACTTAAAAATACAACATTCCCCAGGGAGAAGTTGTTTTAAATAAACCTGCAAAACAGGTAACACAAGCACATGGCTAATTTTTACATATGGGAGGAAGAAGAGGGGGGGAAGTATGCAGGAGGATGGAAGAATTTAGCACAAGAATCTGTGTTCTGGTCTTGTACTAAATAGTTCCAGCTTTGATCTAAATTTAGGCAATGAGCACTTCCTGTGGGAGACCATCTTCCAAAGCTGAAGAGTTTCTGATGCTAAATATTTTCAGTGATTTTTATAATTGGGGTAAAGTGGTTATTTGTTTAGAGCCCTGGCCTTCAGCTAGCTAAATGGTTACACTATTATATATTCCCCGCTATTTCCTCTCCTACTCCACACTGGACTTCTGTTTATTCAGCTCCAGGTTTCACGGCATTTTAAGTAGGTTTAAAAACTCTATTTACAACCAGCGGGAGCAAGAAAAGCCCTTCTGTCATTATCCAGCAGCCTTACACCCAGCTGCAGGACTGGCTTCTCCTCACCTCAGTGCTGAGAAAGGCCCAGCACCTTCAGCCCTCACCACTTCACCATGACTCCTGCACTGCTTCGTGGTTTTCTGAACAGCCCCAACTCCTGGACCTTCCTGTACCTCCAGTTCCCTCTCTCCTGGGAGACAATCTCTGTCTTTAAATTTTAAGAAAAGGCAACACATCCACAGTTTATATTCCAAACCCCTCAAATCCCTCCCCTGACCTCAGAAACATGAAGCCTAAAAATAAAAAATGAATATTCACTTTACAAAGTTCATAGTACTGGGGACCTGATTTTCTAATGCTTGAGGCTGGCAACGCTCGTATACACTGAAGTCTCTTTAAAGTTATACTTGTAAGTTACGTGTTTACATTTAGGGTGAGATGCAACTTAGTTATCTTTAGTCATGAAAAAGGCACCTAGTCTAAACTAGTTATCCAGGCTACCACCAGTGAATGAGAACATCACTAAGGAGCAGCTTACCTTCCCAAATTGGGCACGCATTTGCATAACATTAAAAATAAAAAAGGAGTATTTTTCTATTTTTCTATCAACAATAAAAGGAGATCATAGGACTAAACAGCTAAATTCTGGAGGAATTTAATTCTTCAGGAGTAAAGTATCTGAAAGCCATGGTTTTGATCTACTCGGACACATTTTTTTTTGTGATTACCAAATTCTATGTTTTTGTCCAGTATCAAATACGGAGGACTGAAGGATTTCTGCCTTCAATCCAGTATTTTTTTCAGTATATAGGATCTGAACTAAGGATTTAAATCCATTAAATATTTTTACAATAGTTTATTCTTGCCAATTTAGCTGTGAATTTCTAGATAGCTGTGTTTTTCTAACCTAACAAAGCATAAGTTCTCACAGAGAATCTAAACCCTCCCTCTACAGGCACTACAAAGTAGTAGCTGTATTCAGAACTAAACTAATATCCAGGCTTGAGGATTAATCCCTGTACAAATTAGTCTAATTTGGCTCAGTTTCCCCCTAGAAGGATTGAAAAAAACACAACTGCTCCTACGTAATAGCAATAGCTGTCAAATTCTGTTGAAAGACAAGAAGTGACGTAACCTCAGGAGATGTCTGGAGAACTGAGATTTTAACAATGCTGTGTCCACACTGTAGTGGCATGTTTGGCCTCTATGTTCTGTGGTTATAACCACCATTGAAAGAACTGTCTACTGGTTAGAAACTGCCAAAAGGGCAAAGTAAAAAACAATAAAAATCCAGTGCTGTGACTTAAGGTTAAAAAAAATGTTTTCCCTCAGCCTCAAAATACAGTATAGAAAATGTAACAATTATGTATTTATACACATAGAATAATAAAAATAAAATAGATCTACAAAAAAAACCAAGTTCAAACCCAGTCTGCACATTAAAAATACACAATATTTTAAAAGTGAAGGATATGGCTGTGAGTGAGAAAGTCTTGAACATTTACAGTGTATAATCTGATCATGATTTACAAATTAAGGCTTCAAGCACAGGGCACTGTCTAGGAATTAATGACCAGCTGGGGGAGTTGATAGTGTAGGACAAAGCTAAGGATCATTAACTCCAGCTAGTTATTAACTCCCCAGAAAATGCCTTATACTGAAATTGACATTGTAATTACCTATTTTATAAATAAAATAAACAGTAATATTGCAGTGGCAAATTGCTTCCTCTGTGTCCCTTTTTCTTGCAAACCTCTGAAAACTGGAGTGTTGTGGGTCATGTGAACCCGGTGCTTTTTGAAAGTGAAATGATAGTTTTTAGCATAGGTCCTAAGAACATACAGTTTATTAGTACGTTGTGCAGCATGGCAACAATCACATGCACAACACAGAGAAATTCTGAATGCAAAATTCAATGCAGATAACCTCTGCACTGAACAATTAATCCTCCAGAGGAACTTGGGGTTGAACATAAAAACTTTCAAGTAAAAAAACCAAAAAACAAACACCAAAACAAAACAACTCAAAACAACAAACCCCTCTAACTCACACAGAAACAATGAAATTCTGATTGCCTTGATTTTAATTTGCAGATCAAGTACAGCACAAAGACCAGCAATGCAAAGTTGGTATCGGTCCTTTTAAACAGCTCCTGTCCTTGAGCATGAACCTGCTCTAGATGGGAGAAGTGTAGTTGCTATGCTGGGCTGGGTCAAGAGCCCATCCAGCCCACAGCAGTTCCACAACAGCCTATGGGAGAAGCTGTCAATAAGTTATTAATAGCATTAACCAACACCGGTATTTTCTCTTCATCTGACTACCAGCTGGGAAAGGCTCCCCAGCATTCTGTCCCTGTGTTATCCATCTCCTCCCAGGCAGAGTCTGTTTTTTTCAAACAGAGCAATGATTATAACTCAGCAACACCAACTGGAAATATGAGACTGGATTTCAAGAGACAGGTAACAGCTTCTTGAAGTATCAAGAAATTATTCTTAGAGGAAGTCTGGAAGAAAGTCAGATGGCAAGAATGAAGGCCTAGAACATCTCACTCACATGTAATGCAAAGATTCACTTACCTGTTCATTAGGCTCAAAGTTTATCTCTTCTTTCTCCGTTCTCATAGCTAATAATTTTGTGCTACCAGAAGGGTCTGTCTTACTGTCCAACCGCTCCAGTTTTGGGGGTATGTCTGGTAAACCAATATCTTTAGTATCATCTTTATCTAGCAAGTAGCGAAGTAGTGCATTATTATTCTTCTTAGGACTCGCTGGCTCCTGTTTAACAGTCACCTCTGAACCAGGAGCTGTGCTACTGGACTCCTGGCTCAGTTCTTTGCCTGTAGCCTCTGCTGTGAGCTTGGCCAAATCTACAGGAGAACTACTGTCCTGCAATAGTCTGTGCAAAATTTTATGCTTCTCCTTGAGTGAGGTTCCGTGTGACGAACCAGACCCAGGCAATGCTCCCGTGGAGTCCTTGTTAACATCTCCCATGGTACTGGACAAAGGCGAAGACTCCATCTGATCTGATTTGGTGGTCAGCAATTGTAAGAGCTTTGTCTGGCTTTTTCCGTCATGCAGTTTATTCTGTCCATCAGGTCTCTCGCCACTGACAACCGGTGGCATGTTGCTATCACCACTGTCTTTCTGTTCTCCTGAATGGCAGCTGCTCTCTGCTTGTCCAGTTGTACCTTCTGATTGCTCCCCGTACAGTCCAAAGCAGTCTTTAGAGTCCAGACTTCCCATCTTGCTTAGCTGGGGAGGATTCATATTCACAGGGGAATTCTGTAAGTTTCCCATTTTTAGGTCAGGTGAAGCCAACGAGGATCCCAGAGAAACGCCGTGGCCCTCGCTGAGGGCCTGCAGCGCGTTCAGGGAACTGTTGGTGTAGTTATGGCTATTTCCTGTGCTGCTGCAGACTCCCACGGGGGAATGCAGGCTTCCTGCGGGGGAGAACTGGCCGGGTGGGATGCGAGGGCTTCCTGCCACTCCAGGGCTCACACGATGGCGCGGGGAAAGCATAGAGTTTGGCTGCCCTGGGTTCATGCCGGGGCTGCTCTGTGAGGGGCTGTTCATTTTTAGTGCATAGTTACTACCCTGAGGAGTGGATGCTTGTATGCTTGACACATGGTTCATTCCCCCTGAACCACCAAACCTGCCTGCTGGCATGCCCATTTGTTCCTTTGGGCCGTTTATGGCAAAATTTATATTGCTACTGATGGTCATATCCTGACCTGGGTTCCCACTGCACATGGTCTGGTGGGCAGGGCTGCTGGAGCTAATTGGGTTCAGTATCTTCCCCATTCCTTGTCCAGTCAAATCCTGATTCATTCCACAGACATTCTGCTCTCTGTGTGGCGAGGGGAAGAAAAAGAACCCATTAGCTAAAATTACAGTGGTCAACTTGCAATTACATTACAGAAAAAGAAGTAAAACCCCAAACCTTGCTTTACAATAACACAACAAACTTACAATTATAAACAAATTGACAATTTGAGAAAAGTGATATGCAACTCTCAACATGGCTGCACATTAACAGTATGGTTTTTCAGTATCTCATTAACAAATCAGCGGAAGAGAGGAAAAACAAAATTATACCTCATTTAAATGACAGTCATTAGAAATGCAGATAGGTTACAATTTCAGACTTTCTTCCCTTTAATGTATGTCTCTCCTCTACAATTTGGCAAGCTAACTTCTAGAACTGACAGAAATCTCATCTGAAACATATGACCCAAACAAATACATGTTTTAAGAGACAGCTGTGGACAGCTGTTTGGTGGAGTTTTGAATTTCTATGAGTTAGCCCCACCACAAGGCTGGAGTGGGCTATTTGCCCAACGAGTTCATAGTGAAAAGATAGTTGAAAAAGTCACATTTCTACACTGCCAGAGTATTTCGATACTTCTCCAAAACAGCATGTGAGCCAAGAGAACTACTGGATACAACTTCGGAATGGGAACAGTCTGTTTGCAATTCAGTCCTGCATGGGCATTCAGGAAAAGAGGAGAGGAGAAAAAACATACACATAGGAGCCGAAACTCATATTTTGGAGATGTAGGCTGTAAGATGGAGGAAACAGAAGAGACACACACACACACACAGAAAAAGCTCTTGTAAGAGCACCTGAAGGTCACTTCTCTTTTCCTCAGTAGATTTTAATTAGTTTATGGGAGGACATAATATACTTTTTACTTCTGTGCTAAACTTAAATCAGAAAAATCAGACATATTCCCAAATGCTAAAAGCTATAAAAGAGACAGAGTCAAGTAGATTAGGAAGAAAAAAAATGAGGTTCTGAGAAAAATCACATCAACTCTGGACTTCCAAAAACAAATCCTAATGGAACCTTCCTAGTATGTCTTTTTGATGAGACAAAAAACATTCCTGCTTGCACAGGATAAGTGCAGATAAACCTTCGCATTTTGCTGAAGCCGGAAAGAACTGAAACACACGGAACAGTGGTGCTTGATACTCTGTATTTGTTATGTTAGGTATAAAGGCAAAGGTGATCAACATTAACTGTAAAAGGAGAGGCAGGTTTGTAAAACCTTCTTACAAATACAATAGTACCAGTGTTCTACTTAAAAAAGCAAGAATATTTCCAAGTACCATTTTTAAATTAATGGTGCTTTTTAAAATTTAAAATCTAGCACTTCATGAAATACCAAGTGTACTCAGCAAAGCCAAAGAAAACAAATTTCAGGCAGCTTTTGGTCAGGTCAATTTCCAAATCTACCATCTCTGTAAAATGGTTTCAGTTTTAATAACATTCCTGTTTTCTTCCTCTCCAAAAAGTGATACTGTGGATACGGGGAAACAAAATTGCAATTATAATCAGCAAATAAAACCTAAAAAAACAATCTGACGCAAATATACTAGGCCATGCAATGATTTAATTTCAATTTTATGTTGAAGTTCTGAGGTCAGTGATTACTTATCCCTGACTTTATTATATTATTGAAAAAAATTAACAGTGGTGGCATTTCTCAGGATTGGGCATTTGAAAGCTACCAGAAAAGAATGAAGAGAGACAAAGGGTTAAAATATGTGGTTTGTCTAACATGCAGTTCTAATAACTGTAACATATTACTTAAAGAAGACCAAGGCCCAACATATGACTGACTGTGAACTACAGGAATTTCATCCTTCAAAGTTTTCTAGATTTAATTACATTTGGAAAGTTTCTTGTGTCTATTATGCAAAATACAGGAAATTAAAATATTGAAATGAAGAACATGAGATTAAAGGAAATTTTGGATGTTTAATGGAAAATTTTGATGTGAAACTCCAGCACGTCATTTTTAAATTCTGAAATTGTATTACAATCTTTCCCTGCTCTAAGCACTGATTTAAAAAAACTTAATTTTGTTTTCATGCTATCAGTTCCAGGTCAAATGAAGGTCTATCAGCCTTAAACAAGCTTGAGAAACTTTGTACTTTCTCTGCCTCTCTACAGAGTGTGGATGTACTACACCAGTCAGGATTACCTGTGAAGCATATGCAAGGAGATTACAAGCTGAGGTTCACTAGTCGTCTGAGAACGGATGAGCTTACTCTTCGTTTGGGCAGAAACAATAGTGCCATCAGACAAGGAAAACCGATAAACAGGACTAAATGCTAGTCCCTGCCTCAGCACTGCAAGCAAGCAAAATAACAGAATTAAATTAATGAGAAACTACAGTACTGGTAGTTTAGTCACTCAACATCTGATGTTCTAAATCCATCAGCATTGATATCAAAGACACTGTTTAAAATACAAACAAAACCGAAAGAAAACAATAAAAACCAAACCAAACCAAACAACAAAACCCCAAACAAACAATGAACCCCCCCACAACCAAACAGAAACAGAACAAACAAAACCACAGAATAAAAATTGTGAAAATAAATAGATGGGACGCATATAACATAAAGGATCCCACATACTCTAGGGTGATTAAAAGAAAACCTACAAGGAGTGATAGCAACAACAGGGCAGATACTATGAAATACAGATTATTTCAGGAGTGGACCAAGAAGTCCTCAATGTCCATTTCACTTTTTATTAATTACGTGTCTAAGTCCTTTTGTTCCTCATACATTTTTTCATCTGTATCATCTACATCGCGATGATTAATATAAATGCCTTTACTTTCTAGATCATCTGTTTCCATTAGACTGTAACTTTTCCTTCTTATTGCCTGCTTAAATTGTCTTGCAACAGTTACTCTCCCTACTTCTTTAATTTAAGAAGTAAAAAAATCTCTTATGTAGGAACAATTAGAAGGAAGAAGAACTGCAACAAGAAATTATTACTTTTTAAAGAACAAATACAAAAATATACAGTTTAAATAAATTACAAACACAACTACCTAAACCAAAACTGGGGCTGTGCTACCCTTCCCCACTGTTAGATATGACTGCACTTCTGGTTTAGGGTGTACTTCACTGCACATATTCTGCAGCCCTTAAGTTTTCAATGTAAATCTGAACTTCAACAAATTCAATTCTCGAACTTCTGTAGACCCCCTGTGACGTTTCTTTAATTAAAAATGAAAATCAAGTTGCGGTAAAGCAAATCTCCAAATGTTTATTCTACTGTTCACTCTTTGCCATCAATGAAACAAGCCTGGTCATTTTCTAATTTTAGTCCAAAAACTATTATATTAGGATTGCAGATAGGGTAGGAATGAAATACTTAACTTCAGAATTGTCATGTAATTGTTTAGGAAGAAAATAGGAATGAAGTAATACAAATACTTTTAATTTCCTATCTTTTTTCATACATACACATTTTCTGTTGTTTTGTGTTTTGTTTTTTTTTTTTAATTTTTTAAAATTTTAATTAACAGTATAATCTGGACTTCATTTAACTGCTTGTCTTTTAATATTTCCTGTTGTAATGAAATGAGAGAGTTTTCCGAGTGGGGCTTTATTAAATAGTCTCCTCTACAGAGCTACCAGATTTTCAGCCTTGCAGGACTGGTTACGATTGCTTTCCTTCCCTGTCCCCCCCACTGTTATATATTGTTCTGCAAGGTTTCAAAGTATTATTTAGGCAGTGAGAAAACAGGAAGCACAATTTAAACAACCAGAAGGGGGTTTTCAGTGTAAAAATGTAAAGAAAAACAAAAACCTACAACTGTGAAACAATACAAAGCAAAATTTCACTGTTAGGTATGTCATTGTTTCAGTTTAACCTTTGGGCACCAGAAGGTCTGAAGCTCTTAACTTAAGCATATACCACATCCGGAAATTCCAGTACTCAATGCCAACAGGATACAAGTGAAATCTCTACTTAAATCATTTTCCAAACTAATTCTTTAAGCAAACAAGAATGTTTCCGTATTCCTCTTGAGGAAATGCTATTTTTCTGACTGTGGCCAATAAAAACGTACCATATCTTTTGCACTTAGTATACTGAGAGTTAATTCAAAAACTTTGCACTTTTTATTGTTTATCAAGCTAACTCTCATCTCCACCCCCCTGCACTGTAATGCTGAATTACATGTAGGAGACTGTTACTTTCTTTACTTCTATTCTCAAACCATAATGACTTAAAAAAAACGCAAGAGGTTCCTGAGTCAAGTGCAAAGATGCTACTACCCAAGAGATGCCTTGTTTTTCTTCTCCACACTACTGGCCATTATTTCAACCATTATTCCTCTGGATCAGTGCAGTAAAGCAATTACAGAGGTTCTTCCTCCACCTCTTATCGCTTAGAGTCTTCACTTCCACAAGACGTAAAGAGCTCCCTCACTTAGGCTAATTCTACAGTTTTTACAATGATCCTAAGCCTTTCCTGCAAAACGATACTGTGTAAACTCCAAAACATGTGTGTTTTTTATCACTTCACAGATAGCTTAGAGATGGCCCACTCAAGTCTCCGAATTTAGGAGCTGCTAATTTGGTCAGGAATCATTTGAAGGAGACAGAAGTAACAAGTGGCTACGTGCCATAACAAAAACTCGTAAATCACCTTTGGCACAGACAGGTCCTTACCTGAGACTGCTCTGTAAACCCCTACTGTAACTTTAATCACATACCACCTTCTTCAATTCTGTCTGAAATCACAGCATACAGCTATGAACTTTTAGCACTCCTACTGTATATACCCCAAAAACTGTTACATGAAATATCACAGTATTTCTGTGCTCCCACATTCCCAACATGAAACCTAAAGGGTTCATGAAAACAGAACATATTAAAGAACATGTAACTAACACTGTATGACTAAAGCTTTTTTTTTCTTTTCTTTCTTTTTTTAATACATTTAGTGGAATAATTTGAGGTTCCAGTTACAACTTAGTTTCCAAGTCAGCGTGCCAGTTCTCTAATGACCATGGCAACTATTTGCTAGAGGCCAGCTGTAAACTCTGTTCTACAAACATGAATCCAAAGAATGATGCTCCTGCACTGGAAATGTTCCAGTTATTCCCCAATGGCTTTGAAAGGACTTTCCTGTGGACTATAAAAGGCTGGTTTTAGTTATTTCAATCTCTGTTACTAGAATTAGCAGTATCACGGTTTTAGGAAAATAAAAATCCCCACCCAGTCACTACCACAGAAATAGTACAGCACTCTCCTACACCTTACCTACTATGATCTTGACTGAGTAGATATGCTTGTGGTGTATTCTACACCACTTATCAGCTAGACAGAGTACAACAATGGAGGTTTCCAGATAGCACGAGTGCTGCATCTTTGGTAATTCATGCTGAATGTTTCTCACAGGAAATGTGACAGTAAAAATCCATTTTTGTAGAGAAAAGGAATACAGGTCAATGAACTGCAATGTGTGAGCTGAGGTTCTGAAGAATAATGAGTAGTGAGTAATTTAGTGGGCAACACACAATGGTCTTTCTTCCTAAAACAACTGAGACAATTTGAAGATTTAAAGCATCCTCCAACATGGTACAGTTATAAAAAGCAGGCTAAAACAAAAAGGGAGAAAGGTTCAAAACCTCGCTAAAGAGAGCCATCAGTGCACTGGGGAAATCAGCCTGAAAAAGGGACTGTCAGTAGCCCTGGATTGCTCCATGTAAACATAACAAAGAAATCACAAACAACAGATACAAATTACAAACAGTTTAAATATAGAAAGTACTAAAAATATGAAACCTAACCTTCCTGGTGATGCCTCTTGGCAAAAGATACTTCTCCTTCGTGCTGTGAATGGAACCTCTGAATGCATCTTCTCACCAAATCCTCCCAGCCAGGTTTCATAGCTGCTCGCATGGTACTTGTGTCCAGTGAAGTTATTTTGCCTGGTATTAGATAAAATATTTGTTACAGTAATTTCCCCTTTGAGGGGAAGAAAAGAAAAGGACATGAAAAGAACCTATTTCACAATACCTTGTAGATCCTGGCGAGTAGTAAAGCTCTCTGATGAAGGAAGAAGTGGTCTTTCCTTCATTGGAGCTCTTCTTGCAACACAAATCAAGCAAGACTGCAAATCTTAAAAAAAAAAAGTTACCTCAGTAATTTGTATACAAGTGGAAGATTTTGTTTCCGTGAAGAATTCGGAAATACTTGTAAAACCTCCATAAATCTTTTTGGATCAAAAGAATAGATTTAGTATCAATAAAAGGACAGATAGAACTCAGTGGTTTTATACCTTCATTATTTCCTACAACTTTAAGCAACACAGGAAAGGTTGGTTTGTTTTCTTTTCAAGAAGAAAAACTATCAAGGGCTCCACCACAGCCCATAATTATGGGCAGCTGTTTATGCATACACCTGTAGCAGCTCCACCACTCAGGAGACAGGTAACAAAAACCAATATACTGCATGCGCAGAGAGCACACTTCTTCAACACTCACTGTTTCGTACCTTCTAAGCCACATTTCTTAAATGTGCTCCAAATGCTTGCTGTCCCTGAGAAAGCAGCTTCACAATAAGCCTCTTTTATTTATCTGAATACTCAAAATATAATTTGAGGAAATTTACCTGATGAACTAGTAAATGGCAAAGGAAACCGTGAACCACAGTTGTCTTCAAATTCTAAGAATTCAAAAAACTGTCCATTGAAAATTTCCTCCCAGTCAGCTACATTCTTCTTAAAATTGCAGTGATATAAACTCAAGATATCTCTTTAATGTAAACAGCGTTACTGTCAACTTCAATAATACTGGCTTAAACAAACAGGTGCATGCAAGTGTATACACTCAATCCAAATGAAGGTATATTTCTACAGTTACATGAAAAAGAAAAAAATATTAAAATTTTTCCGTTTTTCAGGATTCAGAAGCTACTTCATCAATTTCCCCTCACTTTATCAGCTGCACAGAAACTGCTGTACCACAACAGCATGGAAAGACAAAATACTAACACAAATTGAAAGTGGTAATTACCTTCACCGTCCTCCTTGAAGGAATTTGGTTGAGAAACAGCAAAGCACTGCATAGTTTCGTATTTCTGATGTGCTTCCTGGTTATCATGGCATTCTTCAGGATCAGCAAGAGGTTTTACCAGCATCCGACAATTAAAGGTATGGCTATTACGCCTAGGAGAGTCGCCAGACCAAGATCCACCGTTCACTAAGCAAAGCAAAGATCACATAGTGAGATAAATCGGGTAGCAGTCATTTCTGCTGCTTATCCACAGGAAACTAATCAAGGTGTTTTGCAAACTGCTCGGGAAACAAGCTTGTTTAAGAGCAACAATCTATTTTTAATATTAGAGCACATAACATCGTAATTTATAAAATTCTTGTATTTAAGAGCACTGCTAACTTGTTCAGCTATCTTTTTTTTTTTTTTTTCAAGTTAGTTACTACAGCATAGCAGAAAAACAGGATGAAAGTCTAAATATTGGTGCATGTGAAAGTTACGCAGCACAGTGAAAAGCCTACTAGGTAGATCAAGTTTATCTATATGCGTGGAAGAAATAAGGCAGTATGTAGGATCTGTCCACTGTATTTAAGTGATTAATACACAAGAGATGGCAGCATTGTATAAAAATCTATGTCCAGTTTAGAAATAGAAAGAAAATAAACTAATAGATACGAAAAAATCTAGGAAGCAATTCAATCAGAAATATATTGAAACACATAGTCTCAGCTACAAGGGGAAAGGTTGAAGGGGTGAGAATGACCTGGGTGCAGTGATGGATAAAACTAAAGCCTAACACAGTGCTTAAGAGAAGTATAAAAGGAAACAAAATCCCGAGACGCACAAATATAGGTACTGGACATCAGTCAGAGCGAATCAATGTAACAGCACACAAGGAAATTGCAGGGTTGTATTTAAAGTACTCGTCACTTGCCCTCTTCAGTCATAAAATGCAATAAAGGCAGTAATTTATGGGATTTAGCCTTTTACATTTTTGATTCTTCAGGGCTTTATAAGTGAAGCCATAAAACGCTGAAGTGAATTGCATAATACTTTTTAAACTGCTGTGAGTAAACGAGATGCCCAGTATTGACTTTCTCTTTCTTTTCACCTCCTCCAAAACCCAATGCCATTAAAACCAATATTAATATGAATCTAAAAATGGCTGTGACTAACAAAAACAGTTCTTTAAGGATAAGGGTAAATATTGGTGAGGCTGAAAATACTGCAATCAAAATTCTACTATAAGGAGTTTTCTGATTTTTCTTTTATATTCCCCCTTTCTTGGGCCATTCTTAGTTCTCTATCTAGGCTGGTTATTCTAACACAGAGTTCACATAACTAATGCTGCCTTTTAGTGATTCACTCTGGAGATCCATTAAAAGTACCAACTAACAAGAATTGCTAAGAGTAATTTTAACAAAGAGGAATCTGGAAGGAGTGGAAGATGCTTTTGAGAACAATATTAATCATTCATACAGCCTATACATACATTAAAAATAAATAGAGCGCATATGATGAAACTGTAAGTAGGGGAAGGACATTAACCTAAGTTATTGAAACACTGATTCACGAAATCAAAGTTAAATAAGTAATGGTATGATATGAGGAAAAGAAATATACCTAAGGATTTTGGCAGCAGGATTTTGACAAATTCATTGTGGTCCCCTACATGCAGGATGCTATATATGCTTGTGTTCATCAGCTCTTCTTGGTTGTACCTTAGGTACTGCGTCACATTCTCAGAAACAAACACGACATTACCTTCTGGGTTCACTACAAAGAAGAACCCATCAAGCGCCTAAAGGGAGAAAAAGTTAAAGTAGAGAGAGAGACAAAACAGCAAATAATCAGATTAACAAGATAACCAGAGAATAAATATTCCCTTCAGAAGACTTGGATGAATCTTTCTGCATCCCAGTTCTTATACTCTTGTCTGTAAGAGCAAAGGACACATTTCAGATTCTGCAACTGATCTTACTTAAATCAAATCAGTGTAAAAGCGCAGAAATGTGAAGAAGTTGCAAATCAGTGAAATCCACATATGAAAACAAACTACCACCACCCTGCCCCAAACATACAAACCAAAATAGTGGAAGAGGTTGCTACCTATCCCCTGACTATGAAGTAAGAAAACTAGACCAGAAGCTGCTTCTGTTAAACCTAGAGCCTGTGCACTCCGCCATGCAGCACATGGAGACTGATCCCAAGAAAACTTCATAAGATATGCTGGCACAAGGCAAGGAAAACACTGGCAGAAAGAAAAAGGCTCTGTCCGCATGCCCAACAACGCATCTTCATGGAAGTGAGGCCCCACGCAGCCAGGAATGCAAAAGGTTAAGAGCATAGAAGGGCAAAGGGAGCAGAGAGCAGGCAGTGAGTAGCTTTAGTTCCTACTCCTGGGACTGCCTTTGTGGTTTGTTTTGGTGGTTTTTTTTTTTTTTGGTGTGTTTGTTTTGTTTTTATTTGACACCAGTTTAATTCAGTCCACACGTGATTCAGGGAACAGGAATTAGACTTTCACCTCTTCAATTCAGCTCCATGGTATTCCAAAGGACTTGAAAGTTTCTGCAAGGAAGTGTCTAAATCAGTCACTTCTGCTGATTGGTTTCCCACCTTGTATGCTGCGATGGTGACAACCTAGCTGCAGCATTCTTTGCAGCATATCTGCTCTATGTTATCTGAAGCCTCAGCCAAATATTATACCACATCACTTCTACCTGACAAGGATCAAGTAAAAATTTGACTATTAGTATGAAGTTCTCATGCAAACTTTCCTTAGGATGCAAGCATGACTGTGGCTGGTAGAAATATTTCAGAATACATCCCTCTAACTTCATGTCATATGAGCAGATAAAGGGGGATAAATTGAAATTTAAAGCTTTTGGTCTAAGCATCCAATTAAAAATTAACCCATACAGACTTCTGCAGCTTTGCCTGATTTATTCACCTCTCTAACGATTGGTGGGAAATCATTAGAACAGTTGTTAGTTATGCCATCTCCAGGGACAGAAACAAGTCAGAAAACCAGGCAACCCATGATTCATTATGGGTTAATTAAAAGCGTGTGGATCCATACTAAACCAGAACACAGCTGCTGCAAAAGTCTAACAAGGAGGAGGTGCCATAGCAAATGTATACAGGCATGTGGCATTTTTTGATATGACCAAACTTGTATACTGTACAACTTGTGTGTTGGTCTTAGTGGGCAGTTCTCATGTACACAGGTTGCAGATACATACTAAAATATCGTACACTACCAAGCAGTCAGAAAATCCAGACAGTACAAAAGAGAAGGAATCTTATTTCTGTCTTCAGCCACCTAGCAGAACGCTAAAGAGAAGACAGCACCAGGCTGTATTCAGAGGTTCACAGGGGAAGCACAAGATGCCACAAACACATGTTGCAACACATGAAACTTAATGTAAAGACAAGAAAAAAAATAATTCACCATGAAGGTGGTCAGATATGGGAAGAGGCTGCCCAAGGAGGCTGTGAAATCACCTTCCCCAGAGATATTCAAACCTCAGCTGGACTTGAACCCAAGCCACCTACTCTAGTCAGACCTGCTCGCAGCGGGAAATGGGACTGCACAAGCTCCACAGGCCCTTCCCACACAAAGTGAGTTAATGATTCTGCTAAAGGGGAGGGATAGTGAAAGTGTAACACACAAGCAGACTGGCTGAGCTAATGGTTGCCAAATGCTTTGTTTGTTCTATTTTTAAATTACAAAATAATAAAACCCACAAATAATGCAGAGGCATGTACTTTTCGTGACTGCCTCTAAAATAAGATAAATACGTATTTTTTTCTCTCCTGTTAATTGTCACAAATTCTCATCTCTGACTTTGTTTTTTATCATTGTTTTCTTTATGTTTCTGATCATTCTTGTTTCCTCTTGGTAATTCACGGTCTTTAGAGAGCTCCCTCCTTTCCATGTGCTTTTGTAACATTCATGACATTTTCCTGCTGACTAGTATTTAGTTTAACTAACAATTATTTACAAGATTTAATTAATTGAGGCTCTAATACAGTTTTCTATCAGCATCTCTTGTTGTGGATTAGTGACTTAAGACTTCATCACTGCATGAAGCCAATGTAAGCATGGCCTCTTTGGTTTAGTGCTCTCTACATCATGACAGCTTCCTGTACTGATTGAGGATATGAAGAGCTGAACTAGAGAGCAGAGTTGGCTGAAAACTAATTCAAGAAAAAAACAAAACAAAACAAAACAAATCCAGATGCTAGTGACATCAGTCCCCTGAACTGGTCCACCATGAAACCACACGGCGTTTAGAGCTGGCAGAAATGTGTGGGTTTGGCTGAACCATTCTGCTCAGCAGTGGTCCATACTCACATCAATTCAAAGGGATCGCAAAACCTAAGCCGTAGCAGGTGTTTATTGGAGTCCTAAGGAGAAAACTTTCAAAGGCAGAGGTGGCAAGCAAGAGATCATGAATGTTGCATTCAGTTTTCCCTGCTATTTCCTACTATAGCAACTTCTTTGGCAAGGAAGTGCTCTGTGCTGTTTCCTCACAGCTGCTCCTTACAGATGACTACAAAAGTGGTCATCTGAACCTAGAGTAACGTGGGGCCTCATATGCCAGTCTCTCATTTCTTTCTGTTCCAGTAATAAATTAATCTTGTAGGTAAGGAATAGCAGGCTTTTGAGCAAGTTAATGCATCAAGCCAGTTAAATCATTTAGGAGCTTTCACTTCTGCAATCATTTCTTAATTCTGTCTCCAGATGCATGTGATCACAATAAACAACTTTTCTTCAGGGCTACTGGTAAAATGGAGGAACAAATAATGGACAACATGCTAGAAGAGAAAACAGGAGAATAGATATTATTTTAGGTGACATACTGGAACGGAAAATATATTTGTGTTCTTTGAGATGCTCTCAGCTCTCTCATGACTTCTTTTTTCACCCTCTCCTATCTGCTTTCTGCTTTAACCAAGAAATATGTTAAAATATTCCTCAGAGGCAGCTGCATGATGAATTTTACTCTCTTCAGCTGGAAACACTCTCTATTTTGAGGATTCTTCAGTTTTATTCTTTAATAAAAACAGACAATTACATTTCTAAACCAAATCAACTAATAAACTGTACATCAGCATTGCCATTTTTATTACTATTTGGCACTAGAAAACGGTAGGTTTTTGAAGAGGTTGCATAAAGGGGTTCTGTAAAGATGAAATAACTTAATTCATTCCCTTAAGGAGACAAAGACACAAAGACAGTATCTGTAGTGTTTTCACAGCAAACGTGTAACAACTTTCAGTCCTTTTAAGTTTCTTGGTGCAAAAGGACCACGATTTATTAATTTAGTTCCACAATCATTCACTGTTAATATGCAATGAATTTACTGCAAAGGAAAACTAAATTAAATGGAATAATGGAACAGACGAGTGATTTTACATGTCATGTTTGCTGCAATAGCCAATCATGCAAGATAAGCCAGGAAAAAAAAATCATCTTATCCTTTTTCTCCCTGTGATTAAAAGAGGTCCTTACAATTAAATTAATAGGAAATTAAAGATAAATTTTAACATAGCAATGTAAGAGATGGATGTTTAACTGTGTTTGATAGCAAGAACAATAACATTCAATTCAGTGAGCATGCATAATATGATATTAAATCAACTAACTTGCTACCCCCACTTTTCAAAGAATGTTTTCACTCCAACCTGTCTAATCTTCCTTATGTTTACTACTGTGATTTTGGAGCCTTCATTTTGTACGTAATAAAAAATAATGCAATACTTGAAACTCTCATGCATCTGCAACATTCAGAAATGATGGAATAATTATGCTGCTGCCAAAGCTGGTTCCTTTAACTTGATTCAGAGTTTGTGTTTTGTTTTATCTAAACTAACGTTTATTTGTCCATGCAGATAAAGCCCACAGTCAGAACAGGAATAAACAGTTTGCAAGTGAGCTTGAGCAGATAAAGCAGTTGTGTCAAAGGACAGTAGCATATGATGTTAGGATCCCAGATAACATACCTACCCAACATTACCATTAATGCATTTAGAAGCTAGGTTTTATGCAGCCTATGCATGCAGTGTTTTGGAATATCAAAATAACAGCTAAAATCAGACAAGAACCCTAACAGACCAAACTGAAATGCATGGCTTGAAAAGCTCTCCTAGATTACTTTCATATTCGAGAGGGAAGAGTCATGCTGTGAGTGCTGAAATGATAAACCATTAAACAGTATAGCAATGACATGCAATTTCAGAGGAATTAGTTATGCACATGCACACTACTGCATATGCAAGTCGATCTTTAGGTACATCAGGTCTTCCAAATCTGTCATGGTTTAGAACAAATAAAACATGGACAAGCAGACGCTCAAGACTTGCTACCAACTGAAGCCCCTCAAGTTGTCTGTGTTACAAAGCAGCTGAATCATCTCTTTCTCTGCCTCTCCCCACTCCAAGTTAAAGAGAGCTGCATCACTGAACCCAACAGAAATATGCTGCCTGCTCTTAAGTGACATAATCCTAAGTAGCCAGGATGGCTTGTCTCTCTTGACAGTTCTTCTATAGCAACCTCCAACTGCACTTTGTCATTTTATTACACTGGTCTTCATCCTAGGGGAAGTAGAATTGGCTTAAATGAAGGAATTTTGTGCTCTTCACCTCAAGCATCATTGGTCCAAGTGCATCCTTGTCGATGACACTCTGGCCCGTAGATGATACATCTGCTTTTTGCACTTCATCTTCATTAGCTGCTGCTGCTTTCTCTGCAATAAAGAAAACTATGTATTAAATGACAGAGCAGTACTCTTTAAGTGAGACAGTAAGAGCCCACAGAGTATTGAAACTAGCTATGAGATGGTTACAGTGCAACAGTTCTGAAAATGAGACCAAACAGTCTCCCATCATGATTCAACAGAAGCATAACTAGTATATTTGCTACTCAGTTTTCAAGTTTTGTGACACAAATGAAATAACCCCTGCTGTTTTGCTCCTAGATATTTTACTAAACTACAAAACATAACATTGGGCAAAGACAAGGGCTCCTTATGAGGGTGCAATGAGCAAGAACGAGGATCAAGGTGTATTAAGAGATTGATCTAAAAGAGCACGCGAAGCTTGCAGCTGCACAACTTTTCCATGATCGCTATATTTAGAAGGAAAAACATAAGTCCGCAATCTACTGTTTCAGTACCAAGAACCAGCAGTCTCATTTCTGTTCCCATGCCTCCACCCACATTTTCACTATCACACAATTTTCATACTGCCTTATTTACCAATATGTTACTAAAACTCCCTACAATTTCAAGTGCTGTATTTGAAAATTACAGGCAAGAAAATAATGATTTAAGGTTTCTGGAGCATAACGCCACATATGTTATATACAGTATCACAGATCACACCCAACTCCAAATGTAAGAGATATTCAGACATACTGGAACTTTCAAATCAAGAGGCTTTATAATTTGTATCAAGTAGTGGACTATACTAATTTTTCTATTCCAAGAAAGATAGTGGTGTTTAAGGGAGAAGTAATAAAAGTAATTAAAACACTATATAAAATACATATTCTACATTGTAAGTTAATGAAACGAGTATTTATTTGATGCTAGTTCTACACTCAAAACATTCTTTTATTATTTTTCAAGCAATTATGTAAAAGCTAGGTCTATACTGCAATCGAAAATATTAAAAATAATTAAAGAAATTATGATAACAAGAATTTATGCCTTCTACAACAACAAACCAGAAGATGATTAATTGTAGGAATTACTGAAAGTACCGCGTGCAGATGGAGCAAAGGGTCTTTGGAAAATCAACGTTACTGGAAATTAAAGCATCAGTCATACAAATTGAAATGCATCTGAATGTACACACAGTATTTTGCACTATCCGTAGATCTACAGTACTGCAGCCAAAGTTCCTCTGAACTCTTTCCTCGGCAAAGGTTATAAGGCCAATGTGACTATACGTGGCTTAGACAGACAGGAAAGGAACCGCTTCTGAGAACCCCTGAGTGTTCTCCTGTGAGCAATCACCTGTTGGCAACAAGGTTCTGGTCACTTGGGCAGTCTCATCCTAGATTTCTACGGTTTCATGCTTTCATGAAAAGAAGAGTCACAAAAATCTTAGCTGTGTTCTCAGGGTATGTTCATACACAATATAACACCATTGTGAATAATGATGAAACAAAATTGTTCTGCAGATCGACTGCTGCAACTAACTGAATAATTTTAAATCACTTTGATTAACAAAATCTGATAGAAATAAATATGCTTGATATAACTATTAACACTTCCTCTATCCCTTAAACTCACTAGGATACAAAATTACTATTTCTGGTTAGGACCAAGGACTTCAGTGGGATTTTTTTCTTTTTTCTTTTTTTTTTTTTTTTTTGGCAAAAAGCAGAGATCAAGTGTAATGGAAAAAAATTGAACAATCCTTCCCATACCACAATATAGCAGAGGTGGCACCATATGTTGATACAATACTGAAAACATGTTCTAAAAATTGTGAAAGAATTC
Organism: Patagioenas fasciata; assembly: GCF_037038585.1. NCBI lineage: Eukaryota > Metazoa > Chordata > Aves > Columbiformes > Columbidae > Patagioenas > Patagioenas fasciata. The sequence continues at coordinate 35,954,825 of NC_092521.1, read as the reverse complement.
TACAAGATTCTAAAAATAGGGTTGAGCTTTTAATAAAGTCGGTGATTATATTTGTTTCCCATCTGTTCCTGGTAGCATAAAGTGATCCCTGGTTTCATGCTGCAAAATGTTATAATGGATATGGATACCAGCTTCCTGCTTTCATCCCCTCACTGCTTCAGCCATTGATACCATCTCAAGTATCGGAGAACACGGGATTATTCTCTGTGTGCTAGAAATGGAGGGGCTGCAGATACAGTACGGCAATGGAGTGCAAGCACATTCACTACCTGGTAAGTATATGACATCAGATTTCACTGATTTACAAAAACTACTCTTACCAATTGTTTTTCAGGGAATATAAAATACCGGCTGTGGATTCTTTTCACTCTTACAACCATGGAGATGATACAAACCACCAACAAGATATCTGTAAAATCAACTGTTCTCTTTTAGGCACACAGGTGAGGCTTTATACAAAGAAAAAGAAGAAAGTTTTTAATTACTGTAATGGTAGCTAACATAGAAGCTACGATACCAGGTCAGACCAAGGATTTCTCAAGCCTCGCATCCAGTCCCTGAGAGTGGCTGCTTTCCCCTCTGCCTCCCCATTTCTCCATTTCAGCCCTTTGATTCCTGACTGCTTCCATTCCATCATCAGCTGTCCCTCAAAACCATTCAACCTCACAATTTTCCCTTAGATACCCTTTTCCATAGAGGGCCAAACACCACTGTGAAAGCAATAAACACAGTGTTTGTTCAGTGAGAAAAGTGTAGTGAATGGAGCAAATATGAAAATGCTATTTAGACACAAAAGTTGCTTGCCAGCCTCTTCCAGTGATGGTGACAACGTTCACTACACTACTCCTGATGTTTAGTTAGGCATTCTGAAAAGCTTTACAAATCACAACCACTCCAAAATTATGGACTTCATAATTGGATCTGTAACTTAATTGTGTAAGAAGTTAAGTGGCTGGAGAGCTTAGAAGAGGTCATGCATTCAGGCCACAGGTCCCTACACACTTATTTAAGCAGCACTGTATAGGAAACTATGGCCTCAGACAGCCTGTGAGTAGGAGCAGCAATAACTTATGTCAATGCCATATACTGCAGCTACTGATAATGTTAAGCTGTGCAGTAAATTATCCATTTTTGACTGAACTACAAAGCCCCTCATGAAGGCTATATCAGCACATACAGGAAAAGTAAGTGCAAACCCTGTCAGCAGTGTCGTTCCGACAGGCAGGCATGGGGAGCGTCATGAAATGCAAATCTTTTCTTCAGCGATACAGCACATGGGGCTAATTGAGAACAAAAATTTGTTGCAGGAAGGTTGGAAAAAAACAACTGATACATGAATTTCTGCTGCTGACAACACTCATGCATTTATCACAAGTCAGTATTTTTTGTTTTTCTTAACAGTTTCACCTCTGGTGTTAAGTAGTGGTGCAAAAATGTAAAGTTTGCTTTTCCTTTCTCTACTTCTCCCATCTTTTTTAGGTTCACTGGGGGCCCTACAAACAAATGAAAAGCACAGAGAGTTTATTTTTTCTACACTAGATTAATGATTTTTGAATGTTAGGGGTTAGGAAAATAGCTGCAGAGGCCCAACCTCGCAAAGCGTCTCAGAAGCCTCTTTCTCCAGCCCCATGGGAATTGCTTGGTATTACCCTGTGACCAATCACAGCCGCTGCATTTTTCCACTGTGGCCACTAATGCGGGGAGCGGGAGCCGGTTCCCTGATCTCGCACCTTCCGGCGGTGCTGCCTCCTAGAACAGCCACGTCCCTGTGCAAGTAAACGTACAACACTGGGAAAGCGTCACCAGGCACCCTACAGGCACAGCGGCAAAGCCAGAGCAGAGGTTTAGGATGGAAAGAGAAATACAGCCTTCTGCTGGCAGATGAAGTTAGAGGGTGGAAAGGGACTTCCCATGGCTTCACCTCCACGCAAGGAATTCTCCGCTGAAGAGGAATATGGCTACTAGGGATCAAGCATATTTTATCTAAATTACAGCAGAATAAACTTCATGCATATCAAGTAATTATTAACTCCACTCAATTAGGAGTTTAGCCTAGAGAGAGAGAAAAAAATTTAAATAAAATACAAGTACTGCTGAGAGAGATACTATAAAGAATATATACATCCAATTATGCAGCATTTTAGTGCTGTGTGTAATTTAGACTTTAAACTGTGGGTAAGTTTACAATTGCATTAGCAGTAATATGCTAAAATACGTATGAATATTTTCAATTGAGCATCTCCTCAGTGATCATAAACTGTATTTACTTTTCTATGTTAATATGCAGAAGAAATAAGGAAAAAAGAAGCCCTCACAAATATTTTCAGACAAATTTATCAGTGGGAAAGCCTCAAGCTTTATTTGAAGCTCATTCCAGATTCTGAAAGCAAACCTTTGTGAAATCACATTAGTTTAACCGAAAATAGTAAGTCAGAGAAAGAGAAGCCAAATGCAACAGTTTGAAGTCTCCCTGCTACATTTTAACTTAGGAGACCTTCCTGGTTTTCCATCTTCCCAACTCAAGCTGTGTCAGTTTCTCTTTGGATTTCTGACAGCAGAGTCATAAGCGCTACTGACAGGCATTGCCTTCTCTTGGTTGTTTCAAACCCTCCTTTTCTAGAGGTAGGTAGGCAGGACCAGCTGAACCACTTGAAAAGCTCTCTTTGTATTTGAGCTCTACTCCAGCTCCCTTAATGAAATTAGCTACTGAAATATTTCCCCCTTGATGCTCTCTTCAAAACCAAAATGCATTCTAGAAGAACAAAACCATACCCTCTGTAGGGATTGCAAAAACATGAAGCATAATCTGAAAGAGAAAATTTACATCAACACACATTTAGCGTAGTTGTCATAGGAGAAACACTTAAAGTTCTTCGTAGAATAAGAGGAGCAAAAAAGAGATGCTGGTGGAACGCTGGACATTTTTTTATATGCATTAGACAGTTAGTTTTGTCTTGCCTCATTCATATTCATAAGTTTATCCTTCTGATCTCTCCTGAATTGCCATGCAAAAATAAAATCCAAACAAACAATCAAGGAAACAGCAGAAGCATGTAACTAGCCAAAGATGAGGGTAGATAAAGTATTAAAAACTAATGTTAATATATATTAGAAAATATACTTAGCAAACTGTTATATTTTAGCTGACATTACAGTTTTAAGTATTATATTTAATAATAACATCTGAAATATTAGATTTAATAACATCTGTGTATGACTATTGCTAGGTAATGATATTGACTGTGGTAATGGACAGTCACTAGACACGGAGATTTTTAACATGAACAGGGTTATACAAAAGGTACCTTCAAATGCGTTGACTTGAATGAAAAACAGAAAACCAAACCAAAAAAACAACAACAAAACCAAACAAAACAATAAAAGAAAGCTTGTATTTGGTAACGTGAGTAGTTTTGGATCACTACACACGATGAAGCAAAGCAGTGAGAACGTGTAAGTTATTTTGATGCTTGGTTAACCACAGGGAAAGCAGCTCTGCCTTGTAGCCGCATAATTCAAAGCACTACGATCCACAGCCCACATGGAACTTGATATCCACACGCACGTTTCTTACCCAGTTCCCACTGTCCCACCACAAGTTGTTTTTTCTCCCTGAAAGCAAGTAATTTTTCAAAAGACCAGTGCCTAAGAAACAGCAACTATTTCAGCAATCAATTTTAAGACCAGTTTATCCCATCCCTGTGAATAAAGTTAGCTACTATTTTAGGGAAGTGATTATGTAGTGAGGTTGCTCTTTCATCATACAGCATACAGCTGTCCAGAGCAAAGCAGCTATTGGACTCTCAAATACATTTTTTCCCCCAGAAACTATAGATCAAGTCTTACAGGAAAAACTATGCAACATCTCAGGAAGGTTTTAGGAGGTAAAACAAGGGAGAATTATGCATCTGCACTGAACTAAAATTAGAAAAGCTGCCATATGGCTCTGTGAAGCCAGCAGCACGTTCTTATTCATTAGGAAGCATTCTGCTAACATAAAAACACAAGGCCTTCCTGTGCTCTCCAAATGTGTTTATCTTTTCAACATTAATGCACGATATATCATCAGCCTGCTGAAATCTCCTGCAGTGCATATTAAAAGAGCACAGCTGCACTTTTTCTCAGCACGTTTACTCACTGCGAGCAAGCTAAGAGCACGGCTTTGCCCACCTCCCTGACACACAACCCTCTTGTTAGCACAGCTCGGCTCCCCTTTGGCTGGAAAAGTCCACGCTCCCACCCGTCAGCCCACTCGCCCAGCCCAGCTCGGCCAGGCCTGGCCTAGCAGTGCCCGATGCCTCCCCATGCCCTGCTCCACCCATCAACACCCATATTGTTTAGCTTCATATTTACCACTGGCAGTGGAAGCACACTTAAATGGTACATGACCCCAGGACTTAAGCTAAAAGCCCTCGGAAAGCTGTAAGGTTCATTACTTTTTCAGCAGTAACGACACTTAAAATGCCGCCTTTTCTTCTTTGCGGTGTTTCCAACTTGTAATTGGTGCACCCACCTGTCCCACCTTCCTGCCAAAGCAGCAGTAAGACATCAGCTCTGCAAAAAGCTTTGCATTCTCACAAAAACACACCACATATAAGTAAACATTCACGGAGCTTTTCAAGCTTTGAGTGATGTCTGCTCTTAGAAAAATTCAGTAACAGTAGCCAGTGTATAAAATTTTCTTAGACACTGAAAGTAAAATAAGCACTGAAAACCATGATTGATTCAGTAATAGCAACAAATTGAACTAATAATATATAAAACTAAAACTAGTTTCATTTCTCTTAATAATTTTGACATTTCTCAATCGTTCTTCTTTTGTGCAAGTCAGTATTTTTGTCACCCCATACAACTACCGTTGGAAGTACTGTCTGAGAAATAATTGCCTGCAGCTCAGTTAAACCGGAAAAGAATTAGACCATCAAGGGCAAAAAACCATGAAATTCAACTCACCAAGAATAATATTTACCTACCGGACAAAAAGAAACATAGTATCTATGTAGGTATTTTTTGCTAAATACTTTAATATGCATTTTACTACCTTTTCCTTAGTTTCTCTTCCCCATTCTCATTTTGCCTGTCTTTTCTGTCGTCACAGCTATGATCCCTTTTTTCTCTCATTACAAAACTCGATGGTCTGTTTCTTGGAAGGGAGAAAGGAGAAAGGCAGCAGGGGTGGAAGTGCCACTTCCTTCCTCCCCTCACCCCAGGACGCCATTCAGAGCACCGAGGCAGAGTCTCGCCCTCTATGAATAACCACGTTACTTACAGATATAGCATTATTTGCAGAAATATGCACCTTCCACTCCAACATTTTTCTGCTTAGGGTAGCAGCGAGAATTAGGCACGTCTGGGACAACCTCAAGAGGTCACCAGTTTCTGGCAGGTTAAGGACTGGGGACCGAAGTAAACCCCAGAATTACAACCCCTGCCCCACAAATACTCAACGGCTTGATCCATCCCTAGCATGCAATAAAAGTACAAAACAACATAGCAAGTAAAATAATTTCTCCGCTGAGATTATTTCTAGTGGTTTTATTTATCAGTAAAGATGCAGGACAACCACCATCCTACCATTTAAGTGAAATCTAAGCTAAGACTAAAAGCAACCCTGGATCCAGAAACGACTTCTCACTCCATGTCTCATTTTAAACCAAGAGGATATGTCAAACTACCACACTGGGAGTGGAAACTTGTTGATTTTCTCTTGAATATGGAAGTAAGCTTCCATCACAACCTTCAGCTGTTGACCCCTGGACACTCTGCAACACAGACTTTCCTCACTAATTTTTTTTAAAAAGTGGAAAGAAATATACCTGGGTGTAGTTTCACTCCTGCAAAATTTTTAAACAGGTCTTAGCTTATTAAAATATTTGAGTACTTTTAACATACATTTTTATACAAAATGGAAGGGTGTGCTTAACTTCCAAACTGACAAATCAAATGTGTGTTTATATTCCCATGTTTTTAAGGTACATTGTTTCTCTTTTCTCCAAAAAGATCACTAACAATATGGTTACAGTGTATACTGACTGACTAGAGAAAGAGCATAAATAAATTAATCATTAAAGATGCTGCCTGTCCAGGGGACTTCCCTATCAAAAGGCCAAAATCCAGGATGGTGCTGAGAATTCGTAATTTTCAGTAGTTTAAAATGCATTTTTAAATGCTAGAGGTTTGGGGTTGTTTTGCATTAACACTTCCTAGGAACGTGCAGTAAGTGGTATAATCTCAGATCTCTGACTGGTTGTTGTGCAATTTAGAATATTTTATAAGTCCCTAATATACAGTACTTGGACAACACAGGAGTACAGATGGTTGATCAAGTATATTGGCTGTCAGTGCCTTACCCAAAAATACCCTCAATTTAATCAGTCACTTACCATTCTATTCTCGAATCAGGTAAGCAGATTCAAATACATGCATCTGTAGCTGTATACACAAACATTTCCACATTCAGGAAACATTTTCCTCTGTTGGTGTTTAGATGACTTGAAAACACTCACGCTATACTACTCAGCTGTACACGATAACAAATGGCATACATCCATCAGCATTGACTTAAAATGTGTTACATTAATATGGCTGAATTTCAAAGGAAAGAGCCAAGTTAACTGACCTCTGCACTGAAATATTGGATACAAATATTTGGCATCATTCTCTTTAACAAAGTAATTATTTTCTTTGGTATGTACTGAATTAGGACAGAAAATTTTCCTGTATTTTTTGGCATTTACAATTTTGTAAGTGTTAGATATTTACTTAATGAGTAACCTCATCTTGTTTTGATGATTCATCTCTAAAAATGGTATTAATATGAATGTCTAGATGGTGGGAGCCTGATGTTCTTTAACTTTTTGGCTGAACTGATGTTTTTGAAGACAAGAAATACGGTAGGATGTGATAATTTTGTTCAAAACAGGGCTTCATCACTGTCTCAGAAATAAAGTATTGCTTTCACAAAAGTTAACAGCTCTCCAGTTGGTTCTTTGATGCATAAAAACAAAGGAAAGATTTTGAAAATAAAGATACAAGGGTTAACAATTTAGACTATAATCTGCAGATGCAATTGCCAAGCTAATTAAACCTATAGGTTTCCAAAACTTAGGCCAAAATAACATACTGCAAAGGAATATGAATCTAGCCAGACTCCATTTCTTGAAGTCTCACTCTTATGTACTTAACCAACTGTTAAAAGGAAACAGATGACTCCCTTTCTTCAAATGCCACATTGCCATGATTACAAAATAGCTTCTTTATTTTAGGATGCTGATGATAAATCTTTGTGACACACCAGATCATTCACAACAACAGGCAAAAATCTTTTTGCTTTTATAAACTGCATTGATGACTGTTAGAGTTTTTAGGAGACCTAATATGGCGCACCAAAAAGAAATATGATGGATCATGGTCTCCCTGTGAGCCTAAGAAAGAAAAAAATTTCCATAGTGAAGCACAGGCCAAAACGGAGCACAGATAATTGAAGACAGCTAAGGAAGAACAGAAACAAGTTTAATTTAATGTGTCCATGCTAACATGGATAACAGGGCTCCTACTGCTTCCAGATTACAGTCGATAAATCTTTTACGAAAAAGCTCTAAATCATTAAGGACAAGTAAAGTTTTCTTCCTACAATAGCTTAGTGTTCAGAAATAGAAGCTGGGGCCCCTCTTCTTGCTTGGCTAACCCACCATCACAGGCCTCAGCCAAACATTTAAGTCAATTTAGAAACAGAAATGCTCCTATTGCTGCAATGAAAGCAGAAGGAAAAAAAAGAAAAGCACACTTCTTAAAAGAAACCGTTTAGTTCTGCACGTTAGTTACTTAAAGGAATTTTTTAATTCAAATCCTTTACAAAACTGTGTTTAAGATTCATTTCATATATTTTAGCAGTGGCTATACATCGGGTACATTTTGAATACAGCATGGCTATCAGAAGGATGGTAATGACTGGTAACACATATCATTTAACATATTCTCTAAAATTAAAAGATCTTTTTTTCATTACCCTAGAAAAGTTTGGTTTATCTTGTGGCTAAGATTTACATCCAGACAAAGCCGCTTTTAATCTCAATTACATTAATTTGTTCTGTCACATTTTAAAATGCCTCCTAATAGAACTGATAGGTACAAATGGGATCCCTCAAATAGACTGATCCATACTTACAACTTAATTAATTAGGCATTATCATTTCTTGTTCTCTATTTCAGAGTCATGAAGTAGGGATCAGCACCTAGTTTTAAATAAGTCTGTATAATCCATAAAGAGAAAAATAATTAAACACAAACAATATCGCTTTCTGTGTTTTCTTAGTGAGCTCTATGAGTTCTCCTCTGAGGAGAAACTTTGACCTGCCTTAACATCAGTTCCCTTAACTGTGGGCGAAGTGATAATTGAGAACCTTTTCCTCCAGTTTGCAATTTATTTACACACTTGCAAAAAGGAACATGGGTGCCTGTTCCTCACTTCATCCATTGGAGCACCAACAGATAAGACCTTTAAATAAGAACTGTTATCTCCACAGGATTATGGGTCCACCTCAGCCTAACCATTTAAGGATATCAGGTTTTGAGATAAAGTATCTAAATTCTAAGCCATTTGTAGATCTGAGCCAAAGTCCTTCTTAAAACAAAATGAAACAAAACAAACCCACAAACAAGCAAAACACACAACAACAAAAAACCCAACACAAATGCCTCAAAAAACCCCAGTCTACCAAAACCAACAAAAAAACCCCACAAGTTGTTGAGATAAATGACATAGGCTCCTTGTCTGGGCTTCTCAGAAAGAAACAATGACAATGTCCAAGACCATCACAGAGCTCAGGGAAAGGAAGAATATTCTTACACAGTAACTCATGATGATCCTGAGAAAGCCAATATCCTCCCTCAGTTATATCTAATAAATGTTTTATGGACTGGCTTCTCTGCCTGTATCACTGATACAAAAAAGGAAGATAAAAAAGCTCACTGGGCATCTTTACATTTTGAATTGCCAACTGCAAATACATAATTATATTTTGAACATTAAGTATAATGACCTGACAAGCTGTATTATAATGTCCAGTTAAAATCAGAATCTCAAGCAGATAGACAGATGGTGACTTTCAAGCTTAACAGTAACCACAATAGTCATCGATATCAATCAGCGTAACACTCAAGGAGTCATTAGTAAGTTTTGCCACATTCCCTAAAACTATTTGCTCATTTCTTACTGCAGCACTAAGAGAAAAAACAGTATCAGAGAGATGACAGTGAATGAAATAAAACTGTTCCAGGTATGGTGATTCTGATCCCAAAACTATGGCTAAAGCAACACTGAAGGCAAGAGAGAACATAACTGGGGAATAAGTGACAAAACAGGATAATTAAAAGGAGAGAAAAGAAAACAGCAAAGGCTGAAAAATAAAGCCCTTCAAGAGAAAAGAGAAAAATAGGTTAATACGAAGAAAATCCGCTCTATATAAAATACCACTTTTGACAGGGAGTATTGCATTCAGAAAAGTCAAGGGGGATATTAAGAAATAACTAAGAACAGAAAAATAAACTAAAACATTCAAATATTTCCTCCAAGTTTAGCAGGTAAAAGATTTTGCAGAAAAGAAGTGAGACAGGAAGAATTTTATGTTACTGGCACAAAATACCTCAATATTTTCCCACCCAACACTAAAACAAACCAAGAACAGTCTAAATAAGGGTCTCTCTGAGTTTTACAACCTATATTTAGAATTCAGAACTTTGACATCTCTTCCTCTTTTTTTCCACACCCCTTTCCCCCCTCTTCCCATTTCCAAGTGAATCAATTGTTACACTTAAAACACTTCCTCTTAAATGCTGAACATAGGCCCAGACCTAATTTGACAAAGAATAACTTGTCTCTGGAAGACACCTCCCCCAGAAAGATCATGGGAACCACAGGCTGTTCCAAGTCTTTCTAGGAAACTGTGCCTCAGAAGAAAAAGTACCAGCAAAAGGTTAACGCTCCTCATGCTCACACATCTTAAGATGACATGGGACCACTCTAACCGCCCAGCTGCACCTCTGTAAAGGATCCCAAAGTGTTTCAACAAGTGACTTCTGCATCATGCCAACAACCTCACTGAATACCTATTTTGAAGGAAACTGAAATCTGACTGGGAGGGCTATCTATTAAACCCACCAATTTCTTCATGAGGTTGCTTCAAACTTCAACTAATTTTGCACTAAGAATCTGCACCTTACACGTGAACTGGCTTTGTTTACATATTCCAAGTGTTAGGCCACATCCTGCCCTTGTCTGTTGAAGAGTCCGCTGGGGCAGGACACTGTGTCGCTCCACATTGCTGTGTGTCAATAAGCGAAGCAAGGTCTGCAGGGACAGGCCTTTCTGCTTCGGGATGAACAGAGCCTTCATGAACAGCAGTACCACACTGCTGCTTCTTCCAAAGGGGCACATGGATGCTGTATCAGATAACATGGCAATATCTGGAGCATCTCCAGTTATGGAGTATCTCCTCTGAAAGTTTACTACTTTAGCAGAACTTAAATTTATGCACTTTTTTGTCCTTGTCTTGTGACATTTGCTCCGATCTTGTGTGAGCTAAAGAGAGGTTTGCTTTCATAGGGAAGAGGGAGGGTATGGGTGTGTTTTAGTGTGTTGTGCACACACTAGAGTACCCATTGTCTTGTAAGATACACATAAATATGCCAACACTCTTCAAAGATGAAAGGAAAGAGAAGGCATATATGTCTCGGCTCTCTAACCATCTGTCTGAGGATGTTCATGAGGAGCTCAAAAGTGTACATGACAGAGCAAATAACTGACCACTTGCCACGTCCTCCTTCAAACTTCAGTCTGTTTTTTTTTTCCCCAGTTGCACACTGTGGGTTTTCATAAAAGGAACTGAAAAGCTGAAGTAGTAATTGTTTTTCATATCCTCAGTCATTTCACATTTGAGGACCCCTATTTCTAACTAACTGTGCAGTTGTCCGTATGCAGAGTATTTTACAGAAATAACAAAATGCATGATTAAGAACAGATGCAATTATCTTGGTTCTAGTTTAAAGACAGAGTCTTTGATCAATACCTCTTTAATGTGCTGTAAATCCACAGGTTTTCAGGATTCAAGCACAGTATGAAAAGCATTGCACCCCATTGTGAGTAAATATTGTATCATCACTTTCAGGCTGCAGTCTTTAAAAAGCAAAGATAAAAGCTGTGTAACAAAAGCTAGGTTCCTTATAATAGATGATCTTATTTTTTTGACTGAAGTATCATCGCTACTCTCAGTAAATTGATTTGCTATTCCATAAATTAAGCTCCACAGAGACAGTCAAGTTAACATGAAATCTCCTTCAATTATTTGCTTTACGTGCTGCTGAGATTAGTACATTTCATTCACTAATCTAAAGGACACAGCAAGCCCTGGTGTTCTACAGTCAGCACCTTTTATACTGCATACCTTACAGCAACAAGAGACTACATACAAGCACGAATATTCAAATCAGAAGCCCCCAATCTTCTTTACCACCTAAACTCGGTATTATTGGCCAGACACCTCTAGAGACAGAGCAGCTGGTGAGAAACACTAGACTCACAAGTTTAGTTCAGTGTTGTGGAAGGCTGGATGTGTACATATATTTTTGTATTTTTTTTCCTCAAATTTAAAATGCTAAATGCATTTATGCTTACAGTTCATAAGAGATTACATTAAAAACTGCAAAGGAAAATCTGTAGAGTTTTGCAGTTTAAAGTGCTCAGCGACAGTTTAAATGCAGCCTGAGAACAACGCACTATCTGCAAGGAGGTAGCTTCCAAAATCCTAAATTTCAGGAAGAGATGTCTCGTTCTTTCTTATACATGACATTTTTACTACACTCCCAGAAGTAAAAAATACATAGGCCATGCTATGATTGTTAAATATTAAACTAACAAAACTCTAATGAAAATAGTCCTGCAAAGAACAAAGAGGGAACACTGGAGACATATTCCCAAAAGTACATTAAATACAGGAGAAACAGCTCAATCCTTCATAGCAGGGGTGTCAAGCTTCTACATTTATACAGTCCTAAATTACATTCGGTCCTTTGAAGGCAACTGTGAGGCTGATATGGCCCCTGGTGAAAATGAGTTTGACATCTCTACTTTACAGCATTCCCCAACATTGGTATTATTATAGATCCCTTAGATCGCAACCATATCTGCAGCTACAGAACATAAAATAGATAACCATGCTCCACTAATTTGAATTATTTTCTCTCTTGGTCATTTAGAAGTTATAAAATAATAATAATAAAAAAAATCTAAGAAATGCAAAATATGCATAGGATAGAAAACAAACAAGCAAGTTTTCCTGTAACACCTGCCAATAATTACTGTATCTACCTGAAAAAGACCACTGTCTGAACAGTCAGGAGTAAACATTTAGTTTCTCTTCAACTTTAAGCCAAAGCTTAGGTTTCTGGTCTAAAATGTCAAGAAAATTATCTCTAGAACTGAAGCTATCCATCACCAACAAAGTAGAAGCTCATGGAGAAGAGACATGTCACAGGAGGTTCCACTTCAATATGAGAAGAATCTTCTTCACAGTGAGGGTGACAGAACACTGGAACAGGCTGCCCAGGGTGGCTGTGGAGTCTCCTACTCTGGAGACATTCAAAACCCACCTGGACATGTTCCTGTGTGACCTCATCTGGGTGTCCCTGCTTCAGCAGGGGAATCGGACTAGATGATCTTGCGAGGTCCCTTCCAGCACCTAACATTCTGTGATTCTGTGAAGTGACAGTCATGACCTGACACCTGCAATGTCCAACAGCTGCAAGAGAGCTGTGGGCATTAGCCCATGGCTCAGTCATTGTTGACACACTTGGACCCTGTGTTGGAGGTGGCCCCACCAAGGACCACTGGGGAGACTGATTCTCTCCCCCCAGTCAAATCAAAGATACTGCTCAGGTTCACCACACAACTGCACAAATGCTACTGTCAGAGTGAGGGAGGGAAAGGAAACTCCTGGCCAAGAAGAGAGCAGGGTTGGTGGGATCAGGGCTTTTAACAGCTGCCTCATTTCCCATGAATTCATCTGCAGCCTGTACATCAACATCCTTAGGACCACTCTAATATTGCTTTTAGTCAAAAGAAATAATAACTAAATTGACCTAAATCTCCTAATCAGATGATCAGTAAGCAGACTCATTAACTGGGGGAAATAAGGCTATATTTATTCTAAAACAGCACATAGGATTTTAACCACTATTAGGAAGCAAAAAATGACTACAATCCACTAAAGCCTATTAAGTGCACAGATTTCACCCTGTTTTTACCATTTCAAGTTTTATTATTATTTTTGTCTGTTTTCTCAAAGCAAGAGAATCTGAGAAGCACAGACTGGTTTGGTTTGGATGGGAACTTCAAAGATCACCTAGTCCATCCCTGCTGCCATGGGCAGGGACATCTTTCACTAGATCAGGTTATTAAAGCCCCATCCAACCTGACCTTGAACACTTCCAATGATCCACAGCTTCTCTGTTCCAGTGTCTCGCTATCCTCATCATAAAATATTTCTTCTTTACATTCAATCTAAATCTGTTCTAAAAGGTCTCCCTCTGTCTTTCCTATAAGCCCTCTCTATATACTGAAAAGCCACAAGAAAGTTTTCCGTAGAGCCTTCCCCCCTCCAGGCTGAATAATCCTAACTCTCTCAATAGTTTGAGCCCTGTGTGGACACAGGTATATGTCATAAAGGCATCTTCAGCTACTCCTCAGATCAATCATTCATTAAATTATAACACTGCTTCCACAGAAAGCTATTAGTGGAGCTGAAGTTTCATAACTTATGTGTAGATAAGACCTAAGCCAACTAGTCTGCATGATATGGAACTCCAGTAAAATAAGCAAACCCTAGGAAATTTCCCACTTGATGGGTCTGTTGGCTAATGACTACTTTTCATCAGAGCCAGAAAAGAAACTGATGGTCTGCATTACCTAAAACCAGTTTCAATTCTTCAGTGAATCAGTAGCTCTCTGGAGGCATGCAAGTAATAAAGTCAACATAACCAGATATTTAGCCAAAGAGCTTTACAAGGTACAAAGGAAGATCGAAGCTATTTTCAGTGCATCACTCTCGGCTGTAGGTAGAGGAGACAGCAAAGCAAATTCAGTAATAGATTTTTTTGTAGAAGTTCTGCATAAATTTCTCAACTTCACAGCACAAATTCCTCTGACACTTAATTCAGTCTTAAAATCCTATCAGGCTGAAAGTACAGCACATATAAATAATAACAATAGCCATGCAGAACTCCTTAAAAAAAAAGACTGAAAAGTTGCTATAAATTTTAAATCTCCTGCCATCTCAAATATGATTAGTATAAAAAAAAAAAACTACAGTAAAATTCACCAACTGAAATATTTGCGAACTAAACACCAACAAACAAAATCCAAGACGGAATACACCCTCTTGTCTTAATATCCTGATTTGTTAAGATATTTATGCACATAACTTTAAAGCTTTAAGCAGTTCCACTGACTTAACAGGGATTACTCATCTGCTTAAAGTTAGGCAGTTGCTTAAATACCTTGGGAAATATGAATCTAAATTCAGATCTGATAAATTCAAAGTAGCAGCAGCCAAAGTAACACCTCATTAGAGCTTTAAGACCATGCTGCTTTGCTTCTGCAAGCAATTTTAACTGCATACTGGTGCTGGAGGCAACAATAGAATATTTGCAGGAGTGACCCTGTGATTACAAAGTAGTACTGCTACAGGGAAGCAAAAACTGGTTTTGCTATCGAATGTAAACCCATAAAAAGAAGATACATATGATTAACAACAAGCCTTCTTTTTTTATTTCATACAGGTTCCATTGCTCTAGCATGTCTCTTCACCAAGTACTACTTCTCCCAACGTTGCTGAGCTTTCACATGGTGATTCATTCTGCCCAAGGTCTGTCTTTTAAGGCTATTCTGAAAACAAGATCTGACAACTCAAAAGTGTACATTAACAGCTAGACTGGTAATTACCAGCCTTATATCCCTTCCCTGTACTACTGAAAAGCTGATCTACAGAGCACAAAACCTCTTTCAGAAACTGGTGACACATATAAGTTGAACTCTGCAGGAAAACGGAACTGAGACACAAAATCACATTCGGCGATACTTCGGCACAGTAAGTTATATCCCACCACATATGAATCTACATAAGAGAGGTGGATGCCATCCAAAAAAAAGGCTCCAGAAAACAGAAAGGCATGGAGAGTAGAAGGAGAAAAGTAAGAGGTACAGACCTGGAGTTTAATAAAAGGCACTCAGGGGATTTGAGAGAAAAACAAACCACCAACATGTCTTGTATTTGATGTCAGGACACATTCTTCAGCACTCCAGCTGAAGGGGTCAGAGGAGACAGCTTAGCTAGAGAAACTGCTGAAGAAGCTTAAGGTGATCTTCAGTATTCTCTGTACCTACTGCATTGCTGATATCCACAGAAGAGGGTAAAAGCACAACTAGGTAATGAAGAAAAGGAGTTTTCAAAGCCTGAACCAGGAGATGTTCAAGCAGTGAAATGTAACAAATAATTTTTCCTTTAAAATGTGAACTATTTACCTGCTGAGACTGAGATTAGTATGATGGATAAAAAGAGCTTAAAATTAAGGGCAAAGATTTAATTTTTATATCATGCTTAATAGCTAGAATAAAAAAAAAAAAAACAAAACACAAAAAACAAATCAGCTAAAGGGGTACAGATCAACCAAAAACAATAATGGAAAAGAAAAATGCTAACATAACGAGAGGAGTCAGGCAGATGACAGTATTCAAGGAAAAGGTCTACTGTATATATGAAGTCAAATCAGATTGATGTGAAACAGAACAACTCACTGGAAACTAAGGAAGAAGAAAATTCAGACTCCTTTTATTTGCTGTCAGAATTTTGTTGCCTTCAGATATTAGAAAACATTTTCAGTTGAATGAAATTGTCTTAAGTGCTGAAGTTGTTTCTTAAAAATAAGGTAGGATCCTAAAATCAATCATACATTATTTTACTAACTGTATTTCTTAAGTACAATCAAACGGCTTTATAGTTTCCTGGCTGTCTGGCACATAAAGTAACATTTATCCCCAGTGGTCTTTACACTCACCTAAACCAAGCTTTTTTAATTAGGCACATGCAAATTGTAACTTACTGTGCTTGTACACATCTGTGTACATTATGAACACATCTGCCACATATATGACTATTATTCTTTCAAAGTAACAACACAGACTACAAATCAAGGAGAACTTACTTTCAGTACCACGTAACACAACCATAAAACCACCATTTCATACCACTTTTATGCTATAAATAAAAAACTGTATGAAATTTTTACTAAGTGCTTGAAACACAGGTCTCAAATCCCCAGTAGAAATATCCACTTAAGATTTACATGAATATAACTTCTGTTTCATCTTCATGCTAAAATCACAATTTTTCATCTCCTCTGGACATCCACAAATCTCTATCCAATCACTGTAAGATAATACTGTACAAGTCCTCAGTAGAAAATTAAGCTTTTTATAAAGAAACTTGTCTTAATTTTCCCAAGTACTGAAAACATTTCAAACCCCAGATTAAAACTACATGCAAGGGTTACATCTTCCAAACATCTTTAATTCTTCTAATGAAATTCAGCTACATGCATACATTTATAACTTGCTTACAAATTGTAATAAACTGAATCTCGAACATACCACAACTAAACAATCTTTGAAGTATATACTGTGAGAAATGATATAAAGATAACAGATATAGTATTGCAAATATATATATTTGCATGTAAAATAGATCAGGGTAACATTATACTAAATTATATAGTATTACTACAGCAAAATATCTACTACCTTTTTCAGCTACCAGCCCAGCAAGCTTAACAGAGGAAATGAATATCAATGTGTATTTCTTCCTCCCTCATTTTCATTCCTAGAACCTAGAATAAAGTCTCCTTGTCAAATTCCAGTAGCAGCTACAAAACCTATTGCTTTCAGTGGCTTTACAAGGTATTTATAACTGACTGTGCTTTTATAAGCAGCTAGACCTTAATGTGCAATTCTATTTATAGACAATGAAGAAAATTTGTGAAGAACTTTTAGTATTTCAAAAATCCAAACTCTTCACTAAAACTTCTAGATAATAAAATTGTAAAAAAATTTTCGATAATTTAATCTAATCTGTCTTTGAGGAAATGCAGAGCAGACCCACTGCATAAAACCTGAGACATCTTAATTTGTGTTAGTGCAGAATCACTCAGAAATTTCAGGACAGTAATTTAGCTTTCTCCTACAGGTATTTAGTGTAACTCTAAAAATCAAAAAACATCTTAACTGTAAGAAAATATGATTTTTAAGCTGAGTCTCCTGGCACTTTACACAAGTACAGTATTATTTTCACAACTTTGTTTTAGAAACAGACATCGTTAAGATAATGCAAGTGTTTCATCACTGTAAAGATCTTCTAACACCTCTTGGCAGCAGAAAGGCAATCAGAAAGATTTGGAACAACCTAAAAGTTAATGCTTTTAAATGTTGAATATATACACAGGCACAGGATTCCCAATGTGAGGTGATAAACTACCTAAAAAGCATGATACAGCGATAGTAATAGCCCCTTTAGGTCTTCAATCTGTTTGCCTTGCTTAGGTCAGGGGTTTTTGTGACACTCAACAGAAGTATAGATGTCCTGTATTCATACAGTTTGACAGTTTACTATATGTGAACGCTATTTGTTAATGAAATGTCTGATTCAAAACAATGTTGCATTTCAGAATATACTGTCATTTGAACATTTTCTTAAATGGAAAAGCCTTTTAAATTTGCTATTACAACAAGCAGACGTAGCTTCTATGTAGACATTGGTTTAAAACTTTCAAATTAGTTTAAAGGAATAATTTCAAATGCTCTAATCTTTGTTTCTAGATCCTGAGATGCTATTAATGACCACTTTGAAGGTCTCCATGTCTTGCAATGCTCCTTGGAGAGGCTTAAAGTCTAGTCTGTACCTGCTATGAGTTTTATGTAAAGGCCCAAACAGTTATCAGACACTCTTAATTGTTCTCAGTTGAAGAACCTTGTGCAACAAATTAACATCATAAAAGGTAATTTAGTATCTGTATTGCTGAAGGGTTCCAAACTACTTCTACTTGTTGAAATAATAAGTATTCATAGCACTTTAGTCTGTCTTTAGAATTGTATTTTCAGTTGGTTTTGCAATAAAACTTTATGAGCTTAGAAAGTCAAGTGCACATTCAGATCTGGTACAATTCTGGCCCACGGTGACTTAAAGAATTTACATGGAACCTGGTCTGATGAGTGTGAACACTTTATGACAACATGCAAACTGTTTTTATGTTATTGGTCCTGAACAACAAAACCCTGCATTTGTCACAGTTGCCAGTAGTTAGAGACAGATCTTCGGTCTGGAGGTTCTAGAACTGCTGAGAGAATTACTAAGCGGACTAACAGATTTTTCTGTGTGTACCCACTTCCCAGGAAAGCACTGGTTTTTGTCCTTATCCATTCTCAGGAAAGGATACAAAGAATGTATTTCTTGGTGACAGCAAAACAAAAATCCAAATGTGAAAGTGAAAAAAGAAACGAGAAAAAAAATAAGGAGGGGGGAAAAAAAAAAATCTCAAAAGCCAGCAAGGTGCAAAACTATGATGGATGCTGTGCCAGGTTAAAAGCTATAACTCTAAAAGGGAGCACAGTAACTTCACTAAAATATCCATTTTAAAATTCACTCCAACCTAACAGCAATTAGACAAGAACCAGCTGAAAGATAGGAGCATTCCCAAAGATTAATCCATTAGAACCATTTTGGGGGCAGCTGACACAACTTGACACTTTGCACTTAGCTTTGAATAGGCTGTTGTCTGAAACTGCAGACCTACTTTTCTATTTCTTTTAGAAATAAATCTCTATCTAAATTATGCAACACGTAATCTGCACTTTTATAACTTCACAGGTACAGTATGGAAAAGGAAGCATTATTTTCCCACAGAAATCACAGAACACTGAAAAAGTGAAAGATACTAATTAAAGTGTTTGAAAGCTAATGCAATTGCTCTAAACACAGTTTATAAAGAGACTGCAATCTTCTACGTTAAAACGATACGCACCTACTTCAAGAAATTAAATGTGCCCCAATGATCTGCAGTGCTATTCATGCCTGCTCAGACACACCTGTGCCACAAAACCCACTTCCAAAAATGTAAAGTTTCTAAAAGATTTGTTTATTTGTTTGTTTTTCCTTAAATAGGAAATGTATCAAAAGAAAAGAAATACAAAACTAATCTTCTATACAAAGAACCGGAAGAAAACTGTCACGTTCTCTGCTTTACATTTATAACAGGACCCTATCTAGAGATTAGAATAGTTTCAAATCTATTGTAGTTGAGGATATGATGTCATCATTTAAGGGACAGAGATAATTTAGTCCACAACATCTATTCATATCAACAAAAGAAAGCAAAAAGGGGGATGCAGAACACTTTCATACCCCACTCTCCTGGTTTATTCGTTTTTTACATGGATTCATCATCCATGTAAGCATGTATAAGCAGTCTTTTTCTTTTGCCTCCAAGACCTTCTGCTAGTTTAACTTTTGTAAAAGCATAACTATTTCAGTTCCATTAGATGCACACATTGGACTGACTCAATGTTCCTCTCTCTGGGCAGTTTCTGAATTTTCTGTGAAGCTTATTTTTAAAATTCTGAACACGATACTTAACACACTCCATTTACATAACATTACAGAATTTTTCATTACTGATTAAAAAAACTTGGGAATTTGCTAAAGAAAAGCTGAAGAGACTATCAAGTTTGCCAAAAATAAAGTAACAATCAACACAGAAAATATTCAAAGTCAATTAATTAGTCTTCTTACCTTGTTCTTTTATCTGACGAATTTGCTTCACAGTTTCTTTCAAGATTGCACATTTGTCAGGTTTAAAGTTAAAGTTGTCAATATCATTAAAATTTGCAAAAATCAGTTCTGCAAGTTCTTCTATGTATTTATTCTCTTGCTCACGATTGCGTTTCTCGGTGCTTCTTTTAGGGCTGAAAGAAGAGTTTATGAAAACATATTTAATGTCAGCTTGTTTGTCTCCTGGCCAGTTCAAAGATAATTTCAAATTGTTTGAGAGTATTTTAACAAGCAGAACTGCCCTCTCTCACTACAAAAATATAACTTACAAGCTTCTCAAGCAGGAAGGTTTCCTCTGGAACAAGCAAAGAAGCATTTTAAACCACTTGTTTTTGCCCAGCAGTTATGTTTTTGTTTCAAAAGAGCTTTGGGATATTAAGTTCAAAATAGAAGATTAATTGGTGGGAGGTGGGATTTGAATATTTACAAGTGTCCTTCCCCATCATGCTGAGAATCCAAGGAGCATCAAATAGTGACAGTAAGTAAAAAAATAAAAGAGCTTAGAAAGTTAAACCAAACAATCCGTACTCCCTGCATCCATGTGATGATACGAAAGACAGCCATTAAGAAAAAGTGCTGAATGAGTGGTTATGCTTTAAAAAATATTTGTGTTGCTAAGGCAAATGCTATAACACTGCAAAATATTTTTCAAGTCCCTGATTAGGATGTACAAGCAAGATGGTAAAAAATCCTAGATGGCCAGACAAGTAACTGAACACTCTCCGCAGTAATTAGCAAAAAAATATTTTTACATAGCTCCTATATTGTCAAGTAAATGATATATTTTGGCACCAGACTAGATTTAAAACAAACAAGGCTAAG
Source organism: Patagioenas fasciata (assembly GCF_037038585.1). Taxonomy (NCBI): domain Eukaryota; kingdom Metazoa; phylum Chordata; class Aves; order Columbiformes; family Columbidae; genus Patagioenas; species Patagioenas fasciata. The sequence continues at coordinate 35,934,075 of NC_092521.1, read as the reverse complement.
AAAAGACAATACCTCCCCACTCCCCATCCCAAATCCCACAACATAGAATTACCAATCAGAGTAGTTTGGTACTGACTTCTCTTTGCAAGAATGGCTAGTTTGTCATTTTCTAATGAGTAAGAACAATATGTGCACGTGTAACATTTTTTCTAAGTCTTTCTCCTTCAGCATTTTCAGACATAAATGGTCTAACCTGGGTCCAAGCTGATCGGGATCCTTGCGCTTTCTTGACTCTGTCCTGGATGGGTCAGAGGTATTTTCTCCCATCCCACTCATCTTGAACACATATCAGCAACTAAAATGAAGAAAGTGCAAGAAAGGTTTATGGTGGAAAAGTCATGAGTTCTGTGTTCATATTTCTAAGTTTCTTCTTCCACGCTCAATTCATTTTTTACTCGGCAAATCTATCATGTGAAATGGTTTGAAAGTTACCGATAAAAATACTGTGTTTGTGACCCCAAGAAATGCTATACAAAACTCCTTCGGAAGAAAATTTGTAGTGGGAAAGTAAAGGATTATCATCTCTTTGATTGTTACCATTTATGTAAGAAACGATAAGTATGTTTTGTGCCTGGGTTGCTGAATTTTCGTGGCAATTTTGCAAGACTGAATGAGGAAAGACAAAGGAAAAGCCACAGTGCCACACAACCAGAAAAACACAACAGAATTGAAATACATGAAATGAAACATGTATCCCCGCTACATGAAAAGGTAGCACATGCAGCTTTAGTCAAAAATCAGAAGATAATGCTTGCAACAAGTACACATACAATATCATAGAAACAGAACATCTGTCAACACCAGAGATCACTGAGGAACTGATAAAATATTTTGTACATATGATCTACCTCATAAAGAAAACATCTTGTCAAGCTATGGTGTTGAGACAACAGCAGCTGGTTATAATTTGTGCAATAAACAGCCTGAGGAAATCCTGGCTCACTCCTGGTCATCTGTTGTCCTGCACACCATCAGAGCATTGTCTGCCCCTGATTACAAGCCCCTCAATAAGTATCGATATTCTGGAGACAGAAAACACTATTACAAAGGACAGGGGGAGATGATGTAAATGATTAAAAAGCTCATGCAACACAGGGCATGTATATTTACACATACATACATACATACTGTCAATGTTTTAAGAACAACCCACTTTAAGAGCAGCAAGAAGGCCCAGGTCCCACAGCAGAGCAGAGCTGAGCTCTCCAAGGGAATATCCAACATCACAAACTTCATCATTCTGTACTTGCTGGGGCACTCCCAGTGACCCCAGTCAGGGCATTCAAGTTCCACATCAATGCTGACGTTACTGCAGGGCACGAAACATTGATCACAGCCTCCAGCGGGGCCTGTGGCACTGGCTGCTCCTTTACAACTACATATTTTACACTGATATTTAGTCCAAGCAGTTACTCACGTCCTAATTTATCTAAACACAAAAGCAGAAATTTAGGTTTGTCTAACTGGTTAGGAGCTAAGCATCTTATTGAAAATATACAGTTTCACAAGTATGCAGCAGCATGGCTCCACAGAAGGAGTAATATACTGTAAAGAAAGTCATTTAAAGAGAATTTGTGGGGACATAGCAATTCCAGGTCTCTGTCACTGGAGAGCTGGAACCATCCTTGGGGCTCTGTTCCAATGACTAAATTTTTCACTGACTGGGGTGAGAAAAAAGAACACATCAGCATGATGAAAGCCATACATTCCTGAGATCATCTTGGACTCTGAGCCAAACTCAGATGGTGACAAAGCTCAGAAGAAAAATCAGTTTGGGGAATCCCTTTGTTTCTTATGCTTCCCAAGTAATACCAGAGAAATATACATTGGTAAACTATTTTTCTGAAGAAAAGCAAGCACAATCATTTATGAAAATCTGTCAAACATTCAACAGTCGTCATCTCCCTCAAGAGGAGTGAGAATTAAAGCCAGAGTAAGAGGGAACACCCTCCTCCACTCCCCCTGCCTCCCTAAGAAAAGAAATCCGAACAGTTATTGACAGTTTCCCCACCTACTCCGTCAGCCCTACTTTGAAGGGAAGATTATTCTTACAGGAACCAAAGTTCCACCTGTGGCTTCACTAATGCATAGCTCAATTCTTCTTGCATTCACACTGATGCTATTCTGTAGGAACTCCACTAGGTCTATGATACCAACATTAGGAGGACACATTAACAACTAAACTCCCACCACAAACATCTGAAATTCATCCTTCTGTCTTTAAGAGAACAAAAGTGGTATCATTTTTATGAAACTAGTATTTTTTCTCCCCACATTAAACATTATGTCTGGGTCGAAACAAACGTTTTCTTTATCATTAGTATTATTTTATTTGCACTTACAGCCCATTACATCTTTTTCTCAGCGGAGAAATGAGCTACCATTTTTACTCATCATAGTTTTTCTGGAAATTTACCAGCTACTACCATGTTTGCTTTCTGTTCTCCCTGGATCTTAACTAAAAATCACATTCTATACCTCAAAGATGTGTATAGGCTCAGCACCTCCTGTGCTGTAGGTGCCAGTGTCCCAGAGCAGAATGCAAAATCCAAAACTGGGTGCCTTGGAAAGTAGAGAGCTGGACAGATGATACTAAGTCAATCTAAAAAATCTTACAGGCCAAAATGAAAGTAACTCAGCAGTACCCAGTACACAGTAGTAAATTCAAAATAATGTGTCACCAAACCCTTCCTCCCTAGGTATTTAGGAGCTGATCGGGATAGATAAAGTTCTGCTCTTCTCTTGGGATTCAGAAATTCCCTCTTGAGTTAGGAGACGTGAGAAAGAATCACCTTTGAGAAGCTATGGATAGATAACCTGCTGCCCTGCTCTTCCAAAATACTACATACCAACAAAACCAGCCAGAAACTGGGCAGCAGAGATTCAGTTCCCACTTCGCAGAGGGGTTTCAAGTCTGTATTTTTCTCCATGCAGGACAACCTCCTAGGTGACAGGCTATCAGCCTGCCAAAACCAGACATTTAGGAAGCAAAGAGGGCAACGTTAATTAACTCTTGCAGTGCCATAGCAATTTTTAGGTGTGTGGTCCATATC